>NC_054477.1:17226326-17540790 GCF_017639515.1 Carcharodon carcharias
CAGCACAGAAAAACAGGCCATTTGGCCCTTCTAGTCTGTGCTGAAATATTATTCCGCTAGTCCCATTGACCTGCACCTAGTCCATAACTCTCCAGACCTCTCTGATCCATCTGTCTATCTAATTTATTCTTAAAACTTAAGAGTGAGCACATATTTACCACGTCAGATGGTAGCTCGTTCCACACTCTCACCACTCTCTGAGTGAAGAAGTTCCCCCTCATGTTCCCACTAAACCTTTCCCCTTTCACCCTAAAGCCATGTCCTCTCATGTTTATTTCTCCTAATCTAAGTGGAAAGAGCCTACTCGCATTTACTCTGTCTATACCCCTCATAATTTTGTAAGCTTCTATCAAATCTCCCCTCATTCTTCTACGCTCCAAGGAATAAAGTCCTAACCTGTTTAATCTTTCCCTGTAACTCAACTCCTTAAGACCCGGCAACATCCTAGTAAATCTTCTCTGCACTCTCTCAATCTTACTGATATCTTTCCTGTAGTTAGGCACACAATACTCCAAAGTTGGTCTCACCAATGTCTTATACAACCTCACCATAACATCCCAACTCCTATACTCAATACTTTGATTTATGAAGGCCAGTATGCCAAAAGCTTTCTTTACAACCTTGTCTACCTGTGACGCCAATTTCAGGGAACTATGTATCTGAACTCCCAGATCCCTTTGTTCCTCCACACTCCTCAGTGCCCTACCATTTACTGTGTATGTCCTACCTTAGTTTGACCTTCCAAAATGTAACACCTCACACTTTTCCTCATTAAATTACATCTGCCATTTTCTGGCCCATTTTTCCAGTTGGTCCAGATCTCTGTGCAAGCTTTGAAAACAACAACATTGGCAAAGTGGGACAGCAGTTTGCCAGGACAGCTGGTAACTGAGCTGTGATATTCATGGTAGCTCAATTGTAAGGACCGTGGAATGTTTCCAAAGAAAGGCTGATCCAAGAGAGAAGGCTGAAGGACATTGGCGCTCGCACTCATTTGAACAGGAAGAGGGTAGATTAAGATTCTCTCCCTCTGAGCACACTGGAGAAAGACTTGAGAAGATGAAGTATCTTCAACTCCAGCAAAGAATTTCACAGCTGTATCATTCACTGCTGCATCGAGGACAGAAAGATTATTCAGCCTCTGAGATTTGAAGGAATCTGGATGATGTGAAGAGGAATGATGAACTTCCTGTAGGCGTTGCAAGAAATGAAGAAGTTATGATTTCCTGATAACAATTTGGAAAGAACTTTCACTGCCTACAGGTGGTGATAATATTGCCACACTTCCCTCAGTGCAAGCCTGCTCCACCATGGGCAATTGAAAGACTATGCCAGGGTAAGATGATGAGACATCACCATTTTCAGCAATGGAATGAATCTCCAGAACAAAATCAAGATGGTGTTCTTGTATAGGATCCTGAACATGTAGAAGCTCTGAAGATTTGGCCCTGGCTTCTGCGCTGAAGAACAGTTTTAGTGGACAGGAGAGACAGAAAGTGAACTGCTTTATTCTCTCACCATCTGTCCATAAGCAGAGGTGTTTTTGAGTTATTTTTAAAGTATGCTGTGGCGTGTTTCCCCTATCCCTCAGTTTGTGAGGTCTAATTTAATAATAACTCACAGCAAACTCACTTTATGATTAAATCAGAAGCTTCATTTTCAAAATGGTCACTCGAGTCTTGTGACCTTCTTTCTCCACAATAATGTCAAAATGGATGTTTATCTATTATCTGGAACTGGCTTTTGATTTCAGGACTGATAATGTCTCAGCATTAGCTTTTGGAAGCATTACTTTCCACATTGAAGTTTTGTGTCAGGAAGCCATTGTCAAGGCAGATACTCTGTCTGCATTAGAGGGGTAAACTTATCAAGGTGCAAATGACATCCCCTTTTCTCCTCAAAGGTCTGCTTTTGAAATGGACCTGGACAATCCCAGGTGTGAGATGGGTCTGTTAACAACTCTGCAGGAATAAAAAGTTTTGATCTGTGAGTTCCCTGGTTTTGTGATTATAATGCCCTTACAAGTGGGTGTGAGATTCCACGATGATAAGAGAAGGATTTTTTTCGATCTTGTAACTCCTGTTTGGGAGCTTACGGAAGAAAGGGACAATCCTGTGGTCATGTGACTTGTAGCCACCATCTTTTTTGGTTCAGCAGAAAGTCCATGTTAAAAATAGCAAGAAGCAATCAAGTTTTGACATATGCAGTTTTGGATTTACTTTCAAGTCTTATTGACCTAACAAGATTTTCTGATGAGATTGAATTGTGGGTGTCAACTTACTTTGACCAAAGCAAATAGGCTCAACCAACACTCTGGCAATGTGATCCTCTATGGAATCAGCATTTTGTTCTCCCTGGACACCTCTTCATGGTCAACCAGCGATGTACAATGTATCTCATTCGTGGGTTCAGTGGGACAAAGATGCGAACGCTGCAACAACAGTTTCTTTCTCACAACCTTCTTCAGGAAAGGGCCAACCTAGGTCCAGAAGGTCCTCTTGTGGATGATCATTGCCTGCTGCAGTGCTTTCTGTATCTGCATCCTCCAGCCTCGCTTCAAAAAGAACTGAGATCCATATTCTCAATCTCTACCCAGGGTTGTGTGGATGGTATCCCTGTGTTGCAGATTGAACCACCACCCAAGGTATAAACCTCACTAGCTGCCGTTGGATGAAAATCCTTCGGTTCTACACATGACTTCGGAAATTCCTCCATGAGAGGCATCCAGTTTCTGCTTTTTCCAGAATGCCCAATTGAATACAGACACCTCCGCTCATTAAAGATACGTTTTGATTGTCGACAACATAGTCTCAACAATCTGTCACCCCTTGTATTGAAGGGTGGTGGTTATCTGACCTTCTACTGGAAGATTTGTGCCACCTGAACCTTGCAATTTAATGTTGGATGGCAGGATTGGCACTGTTTAGAACCATTTCAGATGATAAGCTAGTGTTGTAATGCCAGCTCCGGTGTCAATTTTAAAGTCAGCTTTAAAGCCTTTAACTGCCACTGTGTCTGATCAAAAGTCTTGATCATGACCATTTACTTCGCTTAGGAACTCTGGAATTTCATGGCTGTTATAAGTTCCAATGTCTTGAATAGTTTGCATTTCACAGATGTTTTCTTGTCTGCTCCCTCTATTGAAATTGTTAGACTTACAGAACCTCTTGAAGTGTCCTGGCTTTCCTCATTGGAAACACTCTGTACCCTGCTGTTGGTCAATCTTACCTTCTGTGCTGCTTCTTTGTACCACAATGTAAGAACCTCAAGGTGGCCGCTGTAGGGTTTCCTGCCTTTTTGCCCATTTTGGTGGCCTTTTGAAGGGGAGGGGCTGCCGCTCTTGGGCCTACCCAGCTAGCTGAGCCATCCACACCCTCGGTGTCTTGTTGGATTATAGCCCGATTTGGCTCTCTGAGTTTGGCCTGCCGAGCGTGTTGAACCACTTGATCGACTAGAAGGTTGCATTTTGGTCTCAAATACACATCGAAAATGAGAACAGTTTCAAAGTCTGCGGAGGTATCATCTACCCCCTGTTTCAAGAGGACATTGTCGGCAGCTAGCCCCACTGTGGAATAAACTAACCTGGTGCTCCTGCTCTTTGGCAAACCTGATGCTGCTTGATACCTTAGGAAGATTTTTTTTCCCACAACTCCAAACTTCCAACTCTGGCCTCTCTGTGGACCCTTGAAGTTTTCAAATGCAGAAGATACAGTGTCTGCTCAACTGGTGCTGGCATTGCTCCCAATTTTGTGTGCCCCCCCACCCCCTGATGAAAGTAAGTTTTCGGATTCTTGCTACCATCAAGCCTTTTTCTTCCAATTTTTTACCATGGGTACTGTTTCAATGGCACCAAATCATTGCTATATTGGTGCCGCCAGTGCTGCTACCATGATTTGCTGTCTGATCTCATGGCCTAATCTATACAGGGAAGGTTTCCCTCTTAACACGAGTAACTCTGGTCCGACTCAAGTATATTGATTCAAAACTATTTAAATGACACTATATATTAGTTAGGCTACAAGATAGGTCTCTTGAGAATAGACTGTTCCATCTGCTCTAAAGTCTCAGGCGCATAATTGCTGATGTCACTGTTAGATCATGATACACATCACTAACTGTGTACCGTAACTATTAACCCATTATATTACAAGGAGCTGCTGTGGTGCATCGTGTAGATGGTACACACTGTTGCCATTGTGAGTCAATGGTGGAGGCAGTGAATGTTTAAGGTGGTCGATGGGATGCCGATCAAATGGGCTGCTTTTCCCTGTATAGTGTCAAGTTTCTTGAGTGTTGTTGGAGCTGCACTCATCCAGGTTAATGCAGAATATTCTATCAGACTCCTGACTTGGGCATTATAGATAATGGACAGGCTTTGGGGAGCCAGGAGGTGAGTTACTCTCCACAGAATTCCCAATCTCTGACTTGCTCTTGTAGCCTCAGTATTTATATGGCTAGGTTAAGTTTCTGGTCAATGGTAAACCACCAGGATATTGATATTGTGGGATTTGGCAATGGCAATTCCATTGAACATCGAGGGGAGGTGGTTAGATTCACTTTTATTTGAGATGGTCATTGCCTGGTCCCCAGCCTCAATATCATTTCAGGGAGAAAATCTGGATTTCCACAACCTTCTGTGATGAAATGCTTCCTAACATTACCTTTGAGTGGTCTAACCCTAATTTTGCCTGGCACTTGTGTGTCGCAAATGTTACTTGCCACTTATTGCCCAAGCCAGAATGTTGTCCAGGTCTTGTTGCATATTGGCATGGACTGCTTCAGTATCTGAGGAGCTGTGAATGGTACTGAACTGTGCAATCATGATTGAACATCCCCACTTCTGACCTTATGATGGAGGGAAGGCCACTGATGAAATGGTTGAACCATCTGAAATGGTTGGGGCTAGGGCACTAACAAGTAATACTTCCACTACTCTGCCTGAACAATGCTCTCAAACCTAACATTACCCAAATACTTCCAATGGCACCAGTGTGATAAATTCCATTCCCTCTCCTTCCTGTGATTGTTTTGAGAGAAGGGGTGCCAACCTTCCATATTGCCCAGGAATCCCCCAGAACAAAACGACTAACATAGGAGTAGAGAAGAATGAGAGGTGATCTGACTGAAACATAAAAGGTTCTTAAGGGGCTCCACGGGGTAGACATTGAGAGATTGTTTCTGCTGGTCAGGGAATCTAAAACACGTGGGCCGATCATTTAAGGCTGAGATGTGGAGAAATTTCTTTATTTAGAGGGTTGTGAATCTTTCAAATTCTCCACTTCAGAGGGTTGTGGATGCTCCATCATTGAATACATTTAAGGCTGGGATTGACAGATTTTTGGCCTCTCGGAGCACCAAGGGATTGTGGGAAATAAAGTGAAGTCACAGCCCAAGATCAGCCATGATTAGATTGAATGATGGAGCAGGCTTGAAGGGCCATGTGGTTTACTCCTGCTCCTATTTCTCATGTTCTTGTGTTCCAGGACATGGCTGTGAGATGCTCAGGGGAAAAATCAAAGGGAATTTTAAAAAGTGTCTCTCAAAAATATTTCTTTGAACACTTTCATTATTGGTAATAAAAATATCTGAGCTGGTAAATGCAGATTCTAATTGCATTCTGATTGGCTTGTGGGATGGCAAGACACAATGTGTATGGACATATCAGGCAGCCAACGAGGGAAAGTGTTGGGAGAAGGTGTTTGGAGACAGGAGGCCATATTGATAACACCTCCAGGAACCTGTCCAACCAATGTTGGTAACAGGTGTGAAGGAGGTTACCAACTTAGTCCCAGTTAGTGGCCAGAAGAGATTTCTTTTTTCTTCATTCATGGGATGTGGGCTTCACTGGCTGGGCCAGCATTTATTACCCACTCCTAGTTGCCCTTGAGAAGGTGGTGGTGAGCTGCCTTCTTGAATCGCTGCAGTCCATGTGGTGTAGGTACACCCACATGTTAGGAAGGGAGTTCCAGGATTTTCACCCAGCGACATTGAAGGAATGGTGATATATTTCCAAGTCAGGATGGTGAGTAACTTGGAGGGGAACTTCCAGATGGTGGTGTTCCATCTACCTGCTGCTCTTGCCTTTCTAGATGACAGTGGTTGTGGGTTTGGAAGATGCTGTCGAAAGAGCCTTGGTGAATTCCTGCAGTGCATCTTGTAGATGGTACAGATTGCTACTACAGTTCGTCGGTTGTGGAGGGAGTGAATGGCACCACTTCCACAAACAACCAAGTGGGCTGCTTTGTCCTGGATGGTATTGAGCTTTTTGAGTGCTGTGGGAGCTGCACTCATCCAAGCAAGTGGAGAGTATTCCAACACACTCCTGACTTGTGCCTTGTAGATGGTGAAGAGGCTTTGGGGAGTCAGGAGGCGAGTTACTCATTGCACGATTCCTAGCCTCTGATCTGCTCTTAGCCACAGCATTTATATGGCTAGTCCAGTTCAGTTCCTGGTCAATGGTAACTTCCAGGATGTTGATAGTGGGGGATTCAGTGATGATAAAGCTATTTAACATCAAGGGGCGATGATTGAATTCTCTCTTGTTGGAGATGGTCATTGCCTGACACATGTGTGATGTGAATGTAACTTGCCATTTGTCAGCCCAAGCCTGGATATCGTCCAGATCTTCCTGCATTTGGACATGGATTGCTTCAGTATCTGAGGAGTTGCAAATTGGAACATTGTGCAATTATCAGCGAACCTTCTGACCTTATGATGGAAAGAAGGTAATTGATGAAACAGCTGAAGATGGTTGGGCCGAGGACACCACCCTGAGGGACTCCTGCAGTGATGTCCTGGAGCTGAGATGGCTGACCTCCAACAAACACAACTATCTTCCATTGTGCTAGGTATGATTCCAACCAGCAGAGAGTTTTCTCCCTGATTCCCATTGACTCCAGTTTTGTTAGGGCTCCTTGATGCCACACTCGGTCAAATGCTGCCTTGATGTCAAGGGCAGTCACTCTTACCTCATCTTGGGAGTTCAGCTTTTTTGTCCATGTTTGAACCAAGGCTGTAATGAGGTCAGGAGCTGAGTGGCCCTGGCGGAACCCAAACTGGGCATCAGTGAGCAGGTTATTGCTAAGCAAGTGCCCGCTTGATAGCACTGTTGATGACCCCTTCCGTTACTTTACTGACGATCAAGAGTAGGCTGATAGAGCAGTAATTGGCTGGGTTGGATTCGCCCTACTTTTTGTGTACAGGACATACCTGGGCAATTTTCCTCATAGCCAGGTTGTGGCTGTACTGGAACAGCTTGGCTAGTGGTGCGGCAAGTTCTGGAGCACATGTCTTCAGTACTGTTGTCGGAATATTATCAGGGCCCATAAACTTTGCAGTATCAAGTGCCTTCAGCCATTTCGTGATATCACGTGGAGTGAATCAAATTGGCTGAAGACTGGCAGCTGTGATGCTGGGGACCTCTGGATGATGCCAAGATGGATCATCCACTTGGCAGCTCTGGCTGAAGATTGTAGCCTTATCTCTCGTACCGATGTGCTGGGTTCCTCCATCATTGAGGATGGGGGTATTTGTGGAGCCTCCTCCTCCAGTGAGTTGTTTCGTTGTCCACCACCATTCACCACTGGATGTGACAGGGCTGCAGAGCTTAAATCTGATCCACAGGTTGTAGGATCACTTAGCCTATCATTTGCTGCTTATGCTGTTTGGCACGCAAGTAATCCTTTCTCATAGCTTCACCAGGCTGACACGTCATTTTTAAGTATGCCTGGTGCTGCTCCTGGCATGTCCTCCTGCACTCTTCATTGAATCAGCGTTGATCCCCTGGCTTGATGGTAATGGTAGAGTGGGAGATACGCCAGGCCAAGAGGTTACAGATTGTATTTGAGTACAATTCTGCTGCTGCTGATGGCCCACAGTACCTCATGGATGCTCTTGAGTTGCTAGATCTTTTCAAAATCTATCCCATTTAGCACCGTGCTAGTGCCACACAATATATGGAGGGTATCCTAAATGTAAAGGCAGGACTTCATCTCCACAATGACTGTGTGGTGATCGCTCCTACCGATACAGTCATGGACAGATGCATCTATGGCAAGCAGGTTGGTGAGGAACAGTCAAGTATGTTTTTTCCTTTTGTTGGTTCGCTCGCCACTTGCTGCAGACCCAGTCTAGCAGCTATGTCCTTTAGGATTCAACCAGCTCAGTCAGTATTGGTGCTACCGAGCCACTCTTGGTAATAGATATTGAAGTCCCCCATCCATAATACATTCTGTGCCCTTGCCACCCTCAGTGCTTCCTCCAAGTGATGTTCAACATGGAGGAGTACTGATTCATCAGCTGAGGGAGGGTGGTACGTAGTAATCAGCAGGAGGTTTCTTTGCCTATGTTTGATTGATGACCATGAGACTTCATGGGGGCCGGAGTCGATGTTGAGGACTCAGAGGGCACCTCCCTCTCGAATGAATACCACTGTGCTGCCACCTCCACTGGGTCAGTGCTGGCATTGGGACAGGACGTACCAAAGGATGGTGACGGTGGTCTCTGGGACACTACCTGTAAGTTATGATTCCATGAGGATGAATATGTCAGGCTGTTGCTTGACTAGTCTGTGAGACAGCTCTCCCAATTTTGGCACTAGTCCTGTCATTAGCAGGGTTAACAGGGCTGAGTTTGCCGTTGTTGTTTCTGGTGCCTAGGTCGATTCCACGTGGTCTGTCCGTTTTCATTCCCTTTTTGTGACTTTGTAGCGGCTTCTTACAACTGAGTGGCTTGGTAGGCAACTTCAGAGGGCATTTAAGAGTCAACCACATTGCCGTGGGCCTGGAGTCACATGTAGATGACCAGGTAAGGATGACAGATTTCCTTCCCTAAAGGGCATCAGTGAAGCAGATGGGTTTTTTTTACAACAATCAGCAATGGTTCCATGGTCATCATTAATTAATTCTAGTTTTTTATTGAATTCAAATTCCACCATCTTTCCATTAGCAGGATTCAAACCCGGGTCCATGGAGAATTACTCTCTGGATTACTAGTCCAGTGACAATACCACTATGCCATTGCTTCCCCCTGAACTTTGGGCTGCTGCTCACTGGAACTTCGTTGTTCGTGATGCAATATTTTGGAGATTCCTGCCAATGCTCTGCTTTAAAATAAATGCTTACTTACCTTTTTTGCCAGATGTTTCCACCTTGCTTTGCCATAGTTTGTCTGCTTTATACCTGGGAAAACTGATCGATTCCCAACTGACCACAGTATCAAAGTCACAAAAATTTAGGCATTAGATCCATGAATTACATAGGCAATAGGCCTGATACCAGCTTACGGTGGGCAACTACAGGAAGCCCTATTCAGCATGACATGTGGCATATAGACCCAGCATGAAATGAGTGCCCATGCAGCACAGGGTATGTTGGTATATTGGACCATTCTGCACCTGAAAAGACAGGCATTGCATTCTCCAATTCCTAGGCCCTGTCTCCTGGTGTCAAGTGTTAGGTTCAGCTCTGATCATGTTTCAAGGTCTGATGTGATCCACAGTCTGGACTGAACATAAAGACGTGGAAGCAGAAGCAAGCCATTCGGCCCATCGAGTCTGCGCCGCCATTCAGTAAGGTCATGGATGGTCTGATAATCCTCAATTCCACTTTCCTGCCTCATCCCCATAACCCTGGATTCCTTTACTGATTAAAAATCTGTCTATCTCAGCCTTGAATATACTTCACGACCCAGCCTCTACAGCCCTCTGCGGTAAAGAGTTCCACAGATTAACTACCCTCTGAGAGAAGAAATTCCTCCTCATCTCTGTCTCAAGTGGACGATCCCTTACTCTGAGACTATGCCCTGGATCCTAGACTCTCCCACAAGGGGAAACAACCTCTCAGCATCTACCCTGTCAAGCGCCCTAAGAACCTTATGGGCAGGATTTTTCAGTCGGCGTGAGGGGGTGGGCCTGACACGCCAACGCGTAAGATGATGTCGGGCGTGCGTCCCAATGTCATCGCGCAGTCCCGCGATATTTCATTTGGCGGGCGCGCGCTGGAGTCAGCTGCGCTCCCACTGATATGTAAACGGCCTATTACGGCCTTTAAGAAAGTAATTGATGGAATTGTTAACGCTGCCAAGCGGCCTTCGCGTTTTTTTTTTAGAAAACCTCATCCACAAGCGAGATGAGGTTTCCTAAAGCATTTACTAAATAAATTAAAACTTTCCCGAAATATATAAACATGTCCCACCTCATGTGACAAAGTCACATGTGGGGACACGTTTAAATAACTTTTCTCATCCTTTATTTAATTATTTTAATATCGATTCGATCTCCCTGAGGCAGCCTATTAGGCAGGGCCTAATTTCTCCGCCCACGTAAAATGGCGGCGCGGAGCTGATCGCGGGCGACGCTTGGATCTGCAACCACCCCCACCCGCTCCCACCAAGCCCGCCTGCCGCCTGAAAAATTCAGGCCTATGTGTTTCAGTAAGGTCGCCTCTCATTCTTCTAAACTCCAATGAGTTACAAGCCCAACCTACTCAGCCTCTCCTCGTGAGAAAATCCCTCCACACCCGGAATCAACCTAGTGAGCCTTCTCTGGGCTGCCTCCAATGTCAGTATATGTTTCCTTAGATAAGGGGACCAAAACTGTTCACGTTGTTCTAGATGTGCTCTAACTAGTGCCATGTATAGTTTTTAAATGATCATTTGGATGCAATACTTAAGGATTGTTGGCATGCTAAGTTATTAATCCAGGGGAATTGACAAAGAGAAGATGGGTACCTTGAGGCTGGCTGTAATAGTGGAATTGCTAATACATCTCCTCAATGCCTTTTTGCTTCTGGATAAGGCTGGTTTTCCCTCTGATATAGGAAATTAAGTAGTGGCTGAAGTGTGGTTAACAGATTTGATAGGGTAGACGGAGAGGAACTATTTCTTTTGAGGGAGAAGTGGTTAACAGTCTTAAAATTAGAACTAGGCCGCACTCAAAGGTAATGTCAGGAAGCATTTCTGACATTTGGTTATGGAAATCTGGGTTTACTCCTATTAACAACAAAAACAGAATTACCTGGAAAAACTCAGCAGGTCTGGCAGCATCAGCGGAGAAGAAAAGAGTTGACGTTTCGAGTCCTCATGACCCTTCGACAGAACTTGAGTTCGAGTCCAGGAAAGAGCTGAAATATAAGCTGGTTTAAGGTGTGTGTGTGGGGGGCGGAGAGATAGAGAGACAGAGAGGTGGAGGGGGGGGTGTGGTTGTAGGGACAAACAAGCAGTGATAGAAGCAGATCATCAAAAGATGTCAACGACAATAGTACAATAGAACACATAGGTGTTAAAGTTAAAGTTGGTGATATTATCTAAACGAATGTGCTAATTAAGAATGGATGATAGGGCACTCAAGGTATAGCTCTAGTGGGTGTTTTTTTATAATGGAAATAGGTGGGAAAAGGAAAATCTTTATAATTTATTGGAAAAAAAAAGGAAGGGGGAAACAGAAAGGGGGTGGGGATGGGGGAGGGAGCTCACGACCTAAAGTTGTTGAATTCAATATTCAGTCCGGAAGGCTGTAAAGTCCCTAGTCGGAAGATGAGGTGTTGTTCCTCCAGTTTGCGTTGGGCTTCACTGGAACAATGCAGCAAGCCAAGGACAGACATGTGGGCAAGAGAGCAGGGTGGAGTGTTAAAATGGCAAGCGACAGGGAGGTTTGGGTCATTCTTGCGGACAGACCGCAGGTGTTCTGCAAAGCGGTCGCCCAGTTTACGTTTGGTCTCTCCAAAGTAGAGCAGACCACATTGGGAGCAACGAATGCAGTAGACTAAGTTGGGGGAAATGCAAGTGAAATGCTGCTTCACTTGAAAGGAGTGTTTGGGTCCTTGGACGGTGAGGAGAGAGGAAGTGAAGGGGCAGGTGTTGCATCTTTTGCGTGGCCATGGGGTTGTGCCATAGGAGGGGGTTGAGGAGTAGGGGGTGATGAAGGAGTGGACCAGGGTGTCCCGGAGGGAGCGATCCCTATGGAATGCTGATAAGGGGGGTGAAGGGAAGATGTGTTTGGTGGTGGCATCATGCTGGAGTTGGCGGAAATGGCGGAGGATGATCCTTTGAATGCGGAGGCTGGTGGGGTGATAAGTGAGGACAAGGGGGACCCTATCATGTTTCTGGGAGGGAGGAGAAGGCATGAGGGCGGATGCGCGGGAGATGGGCCAGACACGGTTGAGGGCCCTGTCAACGACCGTGGGTGGAAAACCTCGGTTAAGGAAGAAGGAGGACATGTCAGAGGAACTGTTTTTGAATGTAGCATCATCGGAACAGATGTGACGGAGGCGAAGGAACTGAGAGAATGGGATGGAGTCCTTACAGGAAGCGGGGTGTGAGGAGCTGTAGTCGAGATAGCTGTGGGAGTCGGTGGGTTTGTAATGGATATTGGTGGACAGTCTATCACCAGAGATTGAGACAGAGAGGTCAAGGAAGGGAAGGGAAGTGTCAGAGATGGACCACGTGAAAATGATGGAGGGGTGGAGATTGGAAGCAAAATTAATAAATTTTTCCAAGTCCTAACGAGAGCATGAAGCGGCACTGAAGTAATCATCGATGTACCGGAGAAAGAGTTGTGGAAGGGTGCCGGAGTAGGACTGCAACAAGGAATGTTCCACATACCCCATAAAGAGACAGGCATAGCTGGGGCCCATGCGGGTACCCATAGCCACACCTTTTATTTGGAGGAAGTGAGAGGAGTTGAAGGAGAAATTGTTCAGCGTGAGAACAAGTTCAGCCAGACGGAGGAGAGTAGTGGTGGATGGGAATTGTTCGGGCATCTGTTCGAGGAAGAAGCTAAGGGCCCTCAGACCATCCTGTTTTCCACCCACGATCGTTGACAGGGCCCTCAACCGTGTCCGGCCCATCTCCCGCGCATCTGCCCTCATGCCTTCTCCTCCCTCCCAGAAACATGATAGGGTCCCCCTTGTCCTCACTTATCACCCCACCAGCCTCCGCATTCAAAGGATCATCCTCCGCCATTTCCGCCAACTCCAGCATGATGCCACCACCAAACACATCTTCCCTTCACCCCCCTTATCGGCATTCCGTAGGGATCGCTCCCTCCGGGACACCCTGGTCCACTCCTCCATCACCCCCTACTCCTCAACCCACTCCTATGGCACAACCCCATGGCCACGCAAAAGATGCAACACCTGCCCCTTCACTTCCTCTCTCCTCACCGTCCAAGGACCCAAACACTCCTTTCAAGTGAAGCAGCATTTCACTTGCATTTCCCCCAACTTAGTCTACTGCATTCGTTGCTCCCAATGTGGTCTCCTCTACATTGGAGAGACCAAACATAAACTGGGCGACCGCTTTGCAGAACACCTGCGGTCTGTCCGCAAGAATGACCCAAACCTCCCTGTCGTTTGCCATTTTAAAACTCCACCCTGCTCTCTTGCCCACATGTCTGTCCTTGGCTTGCTGCATTGTTCCAGTGAAGCCCAACGCAAACTGGAGGAACAACACCTCATCTTCCGACTAGGGACTTTACAGCCTTCCAGACTGAATATTGAATTCAACAACTTTAGGTCGTTCCCCCATCCCCACCCCCTTTCTGTTTCCCCCTTCCTTTTTTTTTCCAATAAATTATAAAGATTTTCCTTTTCCCACCTATTTCCATTATAAAAAAAACCCCACTAGAGCTATACCTTGAGTGCCCTACCATCCATTCTTAATTAGCACATTCGTTTAGATAATATCACCAACTTTAACTTTAACACCTATGTGTTCTATTGTACTATTGTCGTTGACATCTTTTGATGATCTGCTTCTATCACTGCTTGTTTGTCCCTACAACCACACTACCCCCCCTCCACCTCTCTGTCTCTCTATCTCTCCGCCCCCCCCACACACACACACCTTAAACCAGCTTATATTTCAGCTCTTTCCTGGACTCGAACTCAAGTTCTGTCGAAGGGTCATGAGGACTCGAAACGTCAACTCTTTTCTTCTCCGCTGATGCTGCCAGACCTGCTGAGTTTTTCCAGGTAATTCTGTTTTTGTTTTGGATTTCCAGCATCCGCAGTTTTTTTGTTTTTGTTTTTTACTCCTATTAAGCCTGGGGAGTAATTGAAAATTTCCAAACTGAAATGGCTAGTTTTTTCGTTGGGTAGGCCTTTGGGTGATTTGGAACCAAGGCGAGTAAATGGAGTTGAGATACAGCTCAGCCATAATCTATAGCTTAGTTTCAGTATTGAAGCAAGATCCCTAAAACAGGTAATTACAGATTATGATAAGCGTTCATCTTATCTGATCGCAGTTGTGGATTTTGAGCTGATTGGAATTTCCAAGACTGAGATTGTTAGGAACTAGAGAGAGCTTAAGTAAGTTATATTTGTGCTGGTGAGTGTTAGGAATGAAGTTTAATTTGTATTTCTGTACTTGTGGGTTAAGAGGATGAAACCTGAGTTTTAGTTTTGAAAGATGCCTGCAATTTTAATGAGTTTTATGACCCTTGAAGTGGAGAGTGGGTATATCAAGGGAGGGGTGGTGGTAGTGGTTTAGGGATGTTAAAATAAAGTAGAAAAAAAACTGTGCTGTTGCCTAGCAACAGGGGTCCAGAGAGGGAGGCCCAGCACACACATACACACACACACACACACATTCTCAGACAGAGAAACTGAAAGCAGTTTGAGTTCAGTTGGTCAGCGTGCACTAAAGTTGAAAGGAGTTGACAGCAGAAGCAGCATTGGAGAGGGACAGTTAGCAAGCCTCAAACTAAAGTTGAAACCAGCTGTTAGGAGAAGCTGGACAGGAGGGAGCTGTAGGAAGCAGGTTTCCTTAATGAACAGAAGAAGAGGAGCCCTGAGAAGACCAACTAGTCAAATGGAAACACACAGAAATCTGGAAAAGGTCCTGTTAAGTGAAGTTAAGTGGGAAGAGCAGATAGAAAGGCTTCAAGCTTCGAGGGAGAAGCTGCAGGACACAAGATTTAAAACAACAGGCTTGCGAGAAGCCAGAAGGTCCAAGGAGACAGCTGGAGGTCTATAACTCTTTGCTATGGGCATGTGAAGCAGTGGTGTTCTGTTGACATGGCTGAGTCAGTGAGAGAGGATGTGCGGAAGAAAGCTTGAATCCACATGGCGATCCAGGGGAGAGGAACATCAGAAGGAGAGTTCGAAACCCTGAAGGCAGACCCTTGTGGAAGGTGTCTGAGAGACAGACTTGTTTGGGAGAAAATTCCAAAGCCAGTTTATAAGAATGTTGCCAGGGCTTGAAAACTTCAGCTATGAGGAGAATTGGATTGAGTGGGGCTGTTTTCCTTAGAACAGAGGAGGCTAAGGGATGATCTAATTGAGGTGTACAAAATTATGAGGGGCCTAGATAGGGTAGGCAGGAAAGAGTTGTTTCCCCTAGCTGAGGGGTCAATTACCAGGAGGCATAGATTTAACGTAATTGGTAGAAGTATTAGAGGGGACATAAGGAAAAGCTTTGTTCACCCAGAGGATGGTGGGTGTCTGGAATTCACTGCCTAAGTTGGCGGTTGAGCCTTTACCTCCTCCCTCCTCACCGTCCAAGGGCCCAAACACTCCTTTCAGGTAAGCAGCACTTCATTTGCACCTCCTTCAGTTTTGTCTCCTGCATTCGCTGCTCCCAATGTGGTCTCCTCTATATCGGGGAGACCAAATGCAGACTGGGTGACCACTTTGCGAAACAGCTTCAGTCTGTCTGCAACATGACCCAGACTTTCCTGCCGCTTGCCATTTTAACACTCCACCCTGCTCTCTTGCCCACATGTCGGTCCTTGGCTTGCTGCATTGTTCCAGTGAAGCCCGACGCAAACTGGAGGAACAGCACCTCATCTTCCGACTAGGTACTTTGCAGCCTTCCAGACTGAATATTGAATTCAACAACTTCAGACTACGAACTCTCTCCTCCATCCCTACCTCCTTTTTTTTATCCCCTTTCTTCTACATTCATTTTTATTTTTTATCCACTTATTTGTATTCATTCATCTGTAGTTTTATCCCATTTTCTAACCTTTTTTTCCCCATCAACTCCCCCTCCCCCCAACCCATCCCCTACAGGGCCACCTGTCACTTGTTCCACGTTGTTCTTTCACACAATGCTGCCCTTGTTCTGCTATAATCACATTCTTCTTTCTTACCTTTATGCCATTATGAGCACCCTTTTTTTAGCACTAACCACTACACTGCCTTTGTCTTTTAGTTCATTAGATCTTTGTCAATCTCTCCTTTGTCCCCACCTATCGCTGGCCTTCTATCCAACTCCACCTGCCCCACCCCCCTTAAACAGTATAAATTCCATCACATTTCCACATCTCTTCAGTTCTGAAGAAGGGCCATATGGACTCAAAACGTTAACTTTGTTTTTCGCTCTCCACCGATGCTGTCAGACCTGCTGAGCTTTTCCAGCATTTTCTGTTTTTGTTTCATATTTCCAGCATCCGCGGTGTTTTGCTTTTATCAGAGTATAAGATAGCTTTAGTAATTTGTGTTATTCTTACAATTCTGTATATGTCTGTAAAGGTATAGTTGTGGGTGAAGGAGTATTGTTACATAGTTCATTTTTTCCTGTTTAATAAATGTTTCATTCTTTTGTTAAAAGTTCATCAGCTAACTCCTGTGACTCTGTTCAGTAGCCACTCTCCACGTATCTAAACAAAAAATAAAAGTTAGGGTCTATCAAGCCAGGTTCCACCCTGGCATCTGGCATGTCCAGTAGTGTCTTCAGCTGGGATCATAACAAAATCAACAGATTTTTTTATTCAGTGAATGATCAAGGTATATTGATTAAAGGCAGCTAAATGGTGTTGGGATACAATTCAGTTATGATCTAACTAGATGGTGGAACAAGCTCAAGTGGTTGAATGGCTTACTCCACTTCCTGGTTTGCAGATCCTGACTTGAACCTTAGTTACCCCCACTCCCCTCTCAAACCTTTGCCCAAAAGAAACACGCAGGAGCCATTAAGTAAATTCTTCAAGTGCTTCATTGGCCTGAGCCCCTGTAGATATAAGAAATCTATTTACACATCAGGACATCAAGATACAATATCCATAGCTAACACAAGATTGACAAATGAATCAAACAAGCTTTTTGTGAGCTACATCATGAAGCCTTAGAGCAACATCCATGAATGCTTTGTGCTGGTTTTAATGATTATAAAACCCTGACACACCACTGCAGCAACAATAGATTGTATGAATTATGAGTTCCAAACTGTCTACCGCAACATTCATAGAGTGTTCCGTCCCATACAATTAGAATACGTGCTTCATTTTTTGGGGGGGTGGGGGGGGGGAGAGTGGGGAGAGGGGGGAAAGGAGGAATGGTACCTGTCATGAAGGATGTGTGTGTATGCCTCTGGGATCCTTTTAATGCTTGTAATGGACTGCCTTTTATAATGTTCACTGTAGAAGCAATTTCAGAAGAATTCTAATTGCAAATAATTAGCACATTTTGAAAGGCTCATCCATTCTTGGCTGTGCTGTGGCTCCATTAGAAGTATTAGTCCAGATGGACAAGCTGACAACTCTTTTTGTTTCTGCTTCTTAATAAGGTCCTCGATACAGGAGGAATCAGAGTTCTGCTGGGTAAGGAGTATTTTATTCGAGCTTCTCCTTTCACTGAGAATAGCTTCCAATGTCTATTTGTTACTGAAGTACATGAACAGATGACTGATCTAATTTTCTTTAACAGTTGCAATGAGTCAGTAACTCTCGGTGTGTCCGATGGATGGTATCAAAAGAGAACAGTGATAAATAATGCAACTTGCCTGTTGTCATAACATGTATCATGATCAAGGTGGAAGCAGATAATAGCTGTCACAACAGAACCGCCACAAACTGTCAGCTTTTGATGGCTGCTTTGAAACCATCTTTGAAAGCCTTGCAGCCACCCATCTGGACATTAAAAATGCTACCCAGTCAGACTTAGCCGCAGACACAACAAAGAATAGGAAGTTTTAAAACCAGTACGCTGCATTTCTTCCCCCATTCATTAGCTTTCCTCTCAATTGCCAAGCATCACCATTTACTTCATTACGTGAGGCAGTGACCAATAACTAGACAAAGTCACAAGATTCTGGCTGAGAACCATTCGTCTTAATCAGGGGCTGAGGTATTTAGCATTGTCTCAAAGCAAGGATTGGAACAAAATTTGAACCAACTCTCAAAAGCCATCCTGGAGGTAAGAGCGTTGGGGGGTGGAGGGAAGTTGGCATTATTCCCGCTGGGTAGCAGACCGGAATTTTCCACCCAATTTTCCACTTCTCAGCTCATTAATTATGCATGTACAAGGAGCTTGTCAAATCTCGTGGTGGGGCGGGCAGGGATTCGTCCACCCCGCCGTTACCCCATGGGGGTCGAACGTCCTGGCGCTATATTTAAACGGCACCCACACACATTCACTCACTGAAGGCCAGGCGTGGTGTAAAGTTGTGCTTCACCATGGCAGCCAAATGGACAACACCCTCAGCACCACGGTCCAGCCTGGGGATTCTCTTCATGCTGTCCAGGAAAGGCAGGATTTCCTCTTTCCAAGGGAAGGGTCCTGCCACCCGACCATACCAGCCTTGGAGGAGGTCGCCAAGGAGATCTGCGCCCGTGGCCAACAGAAAAGGAGTGCCCTGCAGTGGGGAGGAGGAATGAAAGATCTGATGCTCTCCAACAGGGTTCGTGAAAATTCTACTCCCTCCAAACTCGCACTCTCATAAGGGCATCAGGCAGTCTAAGGGTTAGAGTCCACAGCAATGTCATACACGACCAGCAGATGGGAGATCTGCACTGAATGTCTGACAGCCACTTTAAGATCCCCCACCTCATGTAAGATCCTGCATAAATGGATCCTAATCCCTCACTGGGAAGGGCTCAGCAGACACAACTCACGTGCATGCTCCTGAAATGCTCTTTCGTCCATAGTGCTCATAGTCAATCCATCTGTCTTTATGTAGGAACAGACCTCCCACTACAGACAGGAGAGAGTCAAGACTTGAGGCCCCTGAGCTGAGGATACTCTCCCCCCATGAGGGGCAGATGGCAGAGCTCTCTGGTAAGGACACAGATCATTCCTGCGCGGAACATGAGTTCGGCCTCCCCCAACAAGCCAACGAGGGTCCATCCATATACATCGGCCACAAGCGAACAATGACTGTGTGGGACCTATAGTGTAGGAGCCTGTCTAATCAATCATTAACTATCTCTCTCTCTATTCCAGCTGTCAGCAAGAAAAGGGGGAGGAAGACCACTGGCAAGTGCCTGAGCCCCAGCCACACAGAGCAACTCAGATGAGGAAGCAGAAGAACCATCCGGTGAAGATCCATCATTGTGTGCACCCGCACCCTCCAGCAGCACAAATAGACACACCTTGGTGGGTCTAGTTCTAGAGCAGGCTTGGGGTCACTACCTGGCGATCATCTTATGGGCACCTGTCAACAGCAGGAGGAGGCAGTGACAGCCGAGGTCTCTGCCACTTGAAGGACTGCTGGAGAGCAGGCCCCTGCAGAGTCTGAGTCCAATGATAAGCATCAGCAATCGGCCCTGAGGGGAATGTTGGAGATGCAGAAACAGGCAGGGGACCATCAGGCAGCGTTGTCAGAGGCCAACATCAGACTGGAACGAAGGATGGCGGAGTCTGTCCACATTTTGCCTGATGCTATGGTTCCGACATATGAGTACATCGAAGTCTCCATGGGAAGGGTAGTGGCTGCCTTGGAGACCCAGGTCCAGCAGTTTCTGCAGGATTTTCACTCAGACCTGCACACCATCACTCCAGCCGAAGATATATTTCAGCAGTGACTAGGTGGGAGGGGGACAGGGCACCTCAACCTCCCTCCAGGTGCCCCTCCTCCACAAGGAGTCAGGGAGGTGCCCTTGGGGCACCCAAAAGGAGGCAGCACGCCAGGCAGACACCCCGGAGGCATCCACTCAGGACAGTCCAGAGGTGCCTGGCCGCTTCAAATCTCCTCCTGTATGTGATCCCATCAATTCCAGCAAGTCAGGTCCAAGAGGGTGCAACTGCCCCAGAGCAGGCCAGGCCTTAGGCCATCAGAAGGCTCCCACCAAAGTAATCTCAGTCAACAAGGCATAGCAGTCAGCAGGCTACCTCCACCTCTGCTGCAGATGTCTGGGCTGCACCTAGACATAGTGGCAAGGTTATAAAAATTAAATTTAAGAAGTTTTGAATGCACAATGGTGGCACGGGTGTTCACTTACTGTATATAATCTGCACTATTATAAATATGTTTTGCATTTACCCCTCTCTAAGTCTCAGGTATTGAATGGTAAATCAATGTGATGCAACATCCTGCAACGTTCATTCAAGGGTAGCAAATGACCCCCCACCCTCTTCCCCAATGATCTTCCATCTGCTTCCTCAGTTCCATAGAGTCTCATTCAATCTCATCACAGTGAATCGCCTTTAGTTCCACATCTATGGTATGAACAAAGGCACTTCCTATGTGAAAATGATGGCTGGGCAATACACATGTGACCCTAGGATCTCAGCCATTATTTGGCCTCATGAGAATTGTTCATCAAGGTTAGTGATTATCCTGATGCTGTCGGACTGAAGTCTGCAGTTTGTGGATGCTGTACAAATTTGTTGCGACCAATGTTAGAGTCTTTTCTCCCATGACAATGACAATGCTGGTTATTTTATAACTGTGATTTTTAGTGAAAAGTAGTATTCAGTGTTGAGCACCATAGTCTTGCTTGCCCCTCTGCAGCGCGTTTTCATCTCTGTGTTTAAGGCTGAATGTTATTCTTTTCTTTGTTCCCAATCTCTACATGCATGACGCTGAACAACTGAAGTTGGTTCCCCACGGTGGCATTGAAATGTCTGCTAGACAGGAATGAGTGTGTGAAGTCGAAGGTGGCAGAGGGAGTGAATTTTGAAGGTGGTGGTTGGGGTGCCAATCAAGCGGACTCCTTTCTCCTGGATGGCGTTGAGCTTCTTGAGTGTTGTGGAAGCTGCACTCATCCAAGCAAGTGGAGAGTATTCCACCACACTCCTGGCTTGCGCCTTGTAGTTGGTGGATTCTTCATAAATAGCAACTAAAGGGCTCCACATAGATTGTCAGCCCGTTTCTCCACGACCTGGTTTTCGGTTCCACAGGTGTTAAAATGGGCTGCTGGCCAAGACCCTACTTCACTCCAACTAACTTCACCAGCAGTTTTGGAATTGGAAATTGCCGCCTCTGCGGCTTGAGGATTACTAAACAGATTGCAACAGGAAGATGTTGCTGCACTGCCCATTATAAATGCCCTTAACAGCTCGCTTGAGTGGCTGCAGCTCCCCCTGTGGTACTCAAACATACAGACCAGGGGGATGCATGGTCAATTCCTTGACTGAGCTGCAGGGGGCAGATCTCAGAGTAAAGACCTGGAATGATGGGGATATGGGTTAAATGTGAGAGTTTTAGGAGAGAGCAGGGGAAACATTCCTTTGCCAAAAGAAAACAGTTGTAGAACAGTGGGCAGCCTTCAGTGGAATCAGTTGCTAAAGCAGTTTTGAAGAATATTAGATAGCCCGTTAATGGATAGTACAATGAAGGAATTTGTGAACACTAAGATGCGGATGCTGGAAATCCAAAACAAACCAAAAATCAAAATACCTGGAAAAACTCAGCAGGTCTGGCAGCATCTGCGGAGAGGAACACAGTTAACGTTTCGAGTCCGTGTGACTCTTCAACAGAACTAAGTAATAATAGAAAAGAAGTGAAATATAAGCTGGTTTAAGGGGGGGTGGGGGGTGGTGGGGGGGATGGTAGAGCTGGATAGAGGACCAGTGATAGGTGGAGATAGCCAAAAGATGTCATAGACAAAAGGACAAAGAGGTGTTGAAGGTAGTGATATTATCTAAGGAATGTGCTAATTAAGGGTAGAAAGCAGGACAAGCAAGGTACAGATAGCCCTAGTGGGGGTGGGGTGAAGGGAAGGGATTAAAATAGGCTAAAAGGTAGAGATAAAACAATGGATTTAAAAAATACATTTAAAAATAATGGAAATAGGTGGGAAAAGAAAAATCTATATAAATTATTGGGAAAAAAAAGCGGGGGTTCGGAAAGAATGTGGGGATAGAGGAGAGAGTTCATGATCTAAAATTGTTGAATTCAATATTCAGTCCGGAAAGCTATCAAGTGCCTAAAGGAAGATGAGGTGCTATTCCTCCAGTTTGCGTTGAGCTTCACTGGAACAATGCATCAGGCCAAGGATGGACATGTGGGCATGAGAGCAGGGTGAAATGGCAAGCGACAGGGAGGCCTGGGTCATGCTTGTGGACAGACCGAAGGTGTTCTGCAAAGCGGTCACCCAATCTGCGTTTGGTCTCTCCAATGTAGAGGAAACCTCATTGGGATCAACAAATGCAGTAGCCTAAATTGAGGGAATTGCAAGTGAAATGCTGCTGCACTTGAAAGAAGTGTTTGGGCCCTTGGACGGTGAGGAGAGGGGAAGTAAAGGGGCAGGTGTTGCACCTTCTGCAGTTGCAAGGGAATGTGCCATGGGAGGGGGTTGAGGTGTAGGGGTTGATGGAGGAGGGGACCAGGGTATCCCAGAGGGAACGATCCCTGCAGAATGCCACCAGGGGGTTGAAGGGAAGATGTGTTTGGTGGTGGCATCATGCTGGAGTTGGCGGAAATGGTGGAGGATGATCCTTTGAATGCGGAGGCTGGTGGGGTGATAAGTGAGGACAAGGGGGACCCTATCACGGTTCTGGGAGGGAGAGGAAGACGTGAGGGCAGATGCACGGGAGATGGGCCGGACACGGTTGAGGGCCCTGTCAACCACCGTGGGTGGAAAACCTCGGTTAAGGAAGAAGGAAGACATGTCAGAGGAACTGTCTTTGAAAGTGGTATCATCAGAACAGAAGCGACGGAGGCAAAGGAACTGAGAGAATGGGATGGAGTCCTTACAGGAAGCGGGGTGTGAGGAGCTGTAGTCGAGGTAGCTGTGGGAGTCGGTAGGCTTGTAATGAATATTGGGGGACAGTCTATCACCAGAAATTGAGACAGAGAGGTCAAGGAAGGGAAGGGAAGTATCAGAGATGGACCATGTGAAAATGATGGAGGGGTGGAAATTGGAAGCAAAATTAATAAATTTTTCCAGGTCCAGACGAAAGCATGAAGCAGCACCAAAGTAATCATCGATGTACCGGAGAAAGAGTTGTGGGAGGGGTCTGGGATAGGACTGGAACAAGGAATGTTCCACATACCCTATAAAGAGACAGGCATAGCTGGGGCCCATGCGGGTACCCATAGCCACACCTTTTATTTGGAGGAAGTGAGAGGAGTTTAAGGAAAAATTGTTCAGCGTGAGAACAAGTTCAGCCAGACGGAGGAGAGTAGTGGTGGATGGGGATTGTTCAGGTGTCTGTTCGCAGAAGAAGCTAAGGGCCCTCAGACCATCCCGGTGGGCATCCATGGTGAAGAGGAGGCGGTTGGGGCCAGGGAACTGGAAATTGTTGATATGATGTAGGGTGTCAGAGGAATCAAGGATCTAGGTGGGAAGGGACTGGACAAGGGGAGAGAGAATGGAGTCAAGATAGCAAGAAATGAGTTCCGTGGGGCAGGAACAGGCTGACACGATCGGTCTGCTGGGACAGTCCTGTTTGTGGATTTTGGGTAGGAGGTAGAAGCGGGCCGTCTGAGGTTGGGAGACTATCAGGTTGGAAGCTGTGGAAGGAAGATCTCCAGAGGAGATGAGGTCAGTAACAGTTTGAATTTGGGAACACGGTGTGTACTGGGGATTAAGAACTACTTGCAAGGAGGACAATGAATTGGTTGGACAGAATGTCCTGTTTCCATATTGCTAACAACAACAACTAGTATTTACAAAGCACCTTTCATGTAGTGGAACGTCCCAAAGCACTTCGCAGGAGCATTATAAAACAAAGGGTGACACCAAGCCACATAAGCAGATATTAGGTTGGCTGACCAAAAGTGTGGTCAAGGAGGTAAGTATCAAGGAACAGCTTATGGAGGAAAGCAAGGCAGGCAGGTTTGGAGGTGTAGGGAGGGAATTCCAGAGCTTAGAGCCTCCTTGGACTTGCCCTCCCTATTGCTGTAATCTCCTCCAGTTCCACAACCCTCTGAGACATCTGCACTCCGCAAATTATGGCCTTTTTGTGCATTCCCAATTACAATTACTCCATCATTGGTGGCCATGCCTTCAGTTGCCTAGGACCTAAACTGTGGGATTACCTCCCTAAACCTCTCCACCTCTCTACCTTGCATTAAGGCACGCCTTAAAATTCTGTTGCCATTGTTGTTTGTCTAAGAGGAGGTTGTCCTTAGTCAGGGTTGGTAAAGAATCCAGGAGGCTAGACTGTTGTTAAACTTTGAAACTAAAACAAAAAATGCTGGAAAAACTCAGCAAGCCTAGCAGAGTCTGTGGAGAGAGAAACAGAGTTAACATTTTGAGTCTGTATGGCCCTTATTCAGACCCCCTGAAGACCCAGCTCTGTTCAGCTGCAACGTCCAGTTTGTACAGATGCCATCTCCCCCACAGCCAGTCCCAGTGTCCCAGGAATCTAAAGCCCTCCCTCCTGCACCAATTTTCCAGCCACACGTTCATCTGTTTTACCCTCCTATTTCACATGGCACTGGGAGAAATCTGGAGATTACCACATTTGAGGTCCTGCTTGCTAATCTTCTACCTAGCTCCCTAAATTCTGATTGCAGGACCACACCCTCCTTCCTATCTAGGTCATTGGTACCAATGTGGACCATGACTTCCGGCTCTGTGACATCCTTGACCCTGGCACCAGGGAAGCACGTCTATGGCCACAAAAATGCCTG
Source organism: Carcharodon carcharias (assembly GCF_017639515.1). Taxonomy (NCBI): domain Eukaryota; kingdom Metazoa; phylum Chordata; class Chondrichthyes; order Lamniformes; family Lamnidae; genus Carcharodon; species Carcharodon carcharias. The sequence continues at coordinate 17,251,068 of NC_054477.1, forward strand.
TCTGTTCCCCTAACCAAGAATCCCCTATCACTATTACTCTTCCTTTATTCTTCCTCCCCTCCTGTATAGCCGAGCCGCCCATGGTGCCTCAAACTTGGCTCTGACTGCCCTCCTCTGAAGAACCTGCACCCTCACCAGCAAAAGAGAAAAACGATTTGTGAGTGGGATCCCAGGGGACTCCTGCACTACCTGCCCACTTCTCTCGGACTGCCTGGTGGTCATCCATTCCCTCTCTGTCTCCAGACCCTTTAGCTGCGGTGTGACCACCTCTCTGAACGTGTTATCCACGTAGCTCTCAGCCTCACATATGCACCACAGTGATTCCAGCCGCCGTTAGAGCTCTGAAACCTGGAGCTCAAGTTTCTGCAGCTGGCAGCACTTCCTGCACATGTGGTTGCCTAGGACGCCGGTAGTGTCCTTGACTTTTCACATATTACACAACACGCATTCCACTCATCTGGGCTGCCCTGCCATGTCTTAACTCTACTTCCCTTACATCATCTATATTCTACTTTAGATTATTTATATTACTTTATTATATTGGCCCTAAATTTTCCTTATTCCTGGTGCTTCTCAGTTAAATCCAAGTATAACTACTTGTTTAAATATATTACACTTTTCTAATTTGCTCACCCGGTCCTACTTATCAAGGCCGCCGCTCTTCTTTCTGAGGAAAGGTAGAAAAGGAAAGGAGCACCTCCTCCCTCCTCACCAAACTCCCTCAGTCACCTCTGCTGTCAAACTCTCACTTCTTCTCACGTTCTTTTATAGCTCCTCTGTTCTCCTCTAGGTGCTGCTGAGTGCCAGGCTCAGGGTTCTCCTCTCGCACTCTCCATACAGAGGCTTAAGCAATCAAGCAAGCCTACAAGGATCAGTTAGCAGACTAGCATAATCAAACACAGATGAGACAAACCATTAAACATGACACCTGGTACCATTCTAATAAACCCCCTCTGCACCCTCTCCAAGACCTTGACATTCATTTTAAAGTGTTTTGTCTAGAATTGGACTCAGGGATTTTTACTTCAGATTCCTTTTTAAACTGAATTTACATCCTTAAGCCGGCATGTGGGACTTGAGCACCAATTCTCTGAATTACTAGTCAGCAATACCGCCTGAACAGAGATGATGTTGGGAATGCCGTCTCAGAACTTTGTTGAGGTCAGATGAGATCATCTGCTACGTTTCTTTTGATGCTTGAACAAGCCAGACATGAAGTTGTCCATAGAGATAAAAACAAAAAAACTGTGGATGCTGGAAATCCAAAACAACAATTTATGAAGTTGTCCTTCGCTGGTGGTGCTGGATGATCTCTGCTGATGCCTTGTTTTCAGGGCTGGCATATGAGTTGGAGTTTCTGAAACCATCTGCAGCCATGATGGCAAATTCCTGCCCACACCATCATCATTTGCATCAATCGTTAGCCAGAGTTTCCCACCTGTGGTGATTGAAGTCGAGGGATGTCATGACTCTTGACTGCATCCTTGGATTCAGAGCTTTGGGCATCCTGCTGGTCTCTTGGCATGGGCTGCCTCCCCCGATAGTATATCCTTGGAGATGCAGCCATCTTCCATCCTGTGCACATGCCCAAGCCAGCGAAGCCTTCTTTGCTTGATTAGTGCTAGCAAGTCTGGCACTAGTGATAGTAGTGTTTCCAAAAGTTAATAAATTCAGTGTCCCCATGGACCCTTACACTAACTATATGGAACTACATCAGATTTACAGCACATAAACTGGCCAAAAGGCCAGTTGATCTATACAAGTGTTTATGTTCAACATACTCTTTCACTAACGCACACAAAATATTCTTTCACGCTATCCCTTAAATCATTTGTGTAGATGCCAAGGGCTATATTACAGATTCAAATCACTAATGTGTGATTATGAATTTAATTATTAACATTGCTCCTCTCAGTCATAATAAGTTAGTTTACTCTAAATTCAGATAACTTCCTAGGAACACCATCATGCATTAATCAATAATGAGATTGTAAAAACAAATGGCCTGCAGGGTTGAGCAGAAGCCATGTGGTGATTTTACATGCAACAAACAATGGGGAAGCACTCAACTGCTCAGTTATTTGGTCCCTTAAATACATTTTATGTTTCAAAATAGCAAGCATTGTCAATCTCCGTCTAATTAAATGGCATTAATGCAGGAAACAGTGGGACAAAAACAATTTGACTTGAGCACTTATTTCAGGCTCACACTCTAGAATAGTACTGAGGGAGTTCTGCACTGTGAAAGGTGCCACCTTTCAGATGGTAAGCTTTTAGCCAAATAAATACTGTGGCTACAAGAGCAGGTCACATGCTGGGAATTATGCAGAGAGTAACTGACCTCCTGACTCCTCAAGGCCTGTCCATCATCCACAAGGCACAAGTCAGGAGTGTGACAGAATACCCTCCACTTGCCTGGATGAGTGCAGCTCCCACAACACTCAAGGAGCTTCACACCATCCAGGACAAAGCAGCCTGCTTGATTGACACCCCATCCAGCATTTTAAACATTCACTCTGTTATGATCGCAGCTGCTACAAATACTGGACAAGTCAGATCCAAGAGTGAAACCTGGCTTGATAGATACTAACTTTTCTTTAGAAACTGTAGAGGAAAGTTACTGAATAAATTCACAGTAGTTTGCAGATTAACTTTTAATACAAAGAATAAAATACGTATTAAAACAAGAAAAGTGAACTATTAATAGTCGTTTGGTGGTACAGAACTTGAATATTGTTGAACAAGAGACATGTCTAAGCTTTTCATCTTGCACTCATCAGGACACTCACAAGAATACCAATAGTCTATGTGAAGAGAGTGCTGATTGGTTAGCAAACGGGGTTGTCATGGAGAATACACCACGGTTGGTGACTGACAGTTCACTGCCAAGCATTGTTTGAAATTTAAACCAGGCAACTTGTCCGACCACCCCCTACCCCTCCCAATGTCTGACCCCACCCTCTCCCGATGTCCCACCCTCCAGCCACCCACCTCCGGAATGTCTGACCTGCTCCACTCCCCTCCCAATGTTTGACCCCAAACCCTCCCGATGTATACCCCTCCACCAACCCTGATAATCGACCACCCATCCCCAGCCCCTCCCCAAAGTCTGACCCTCACCCCGAATATCTGACGCCCTCTCCCCATGCCCACCAGACCTCCAAACATCCCCATCCCCCCAAATCCCTTTTACTACCAGAGGCACTTACATTCTCCCTGGCCTGTCAATTTCAATGGGACATTTAAACTTACAAGGGCAGTGTCTTCCTTCAATTTAACAGTGCTGGACTTCGACACTGGACTTTGGAGACAGATGTGCTGCCTGGATCTCCTCCAGCCTGAGTTGGAAGGTCGGGCGAGGCAGGCATGGAAGAAATTTGGCGTAGGTAAGTGGGCACGGAATGACAATCCGACACTGGTTGCCACTCCAAATAAGTTATGGCCCATGACTTAACCAACACCAATACCTGAAATTTAACAGGTTGAGTTTCATGCATATTTTTCTGTAATCACAACCAAAACATATATGACCTATCTTCCCAGTTTTCTTAAAATTCTTTCATAGGATATGGGCATCGCTGGCTAGGCTAGCATTTATTGTCCATCTCTAATTGCCTTTGAGAAAGTCGTGATGAGCCGTCTTCTTTAACCACTGCAGTCCATGTGGAGTAGGTGCACCCACAGTGTTGTTATGGAAGGAATTTACATATATATTTTTTCTTAATGCCAGTATGTCTTTAACAAAAATATCAGAGTTTGATAAGAAATAATGAAAATAATAATTTCATTTTTCTCCATTCCTACATACTTTCAATTAATCTACCTGTCTTCTTTTCCTCTTTCTGGATATCTATTTCCATTTACTTGACTCTTCTTTCTCAAAATCTCTGACTGTGTCAAACCTGTCACTTTGACTTTGACCACCAACTCCACCTAATGTGTTTTTTAAATTCATTAATGGGATGTGGGCATTGCTGGTTAGGCCAGCATTTATTGTCCATCCCTAATCACCCTTGAGAAGGTGGTGGTGAGCTGCCTTCTTGAACCACTGCAGTCTATGTAGTGTAGGTACACCCACAGTGCTGTTAGGGAGGGAGTTTCAGAATTTTGACCCAGCGACAGTGAGGGAACGGTGATATATTTCCAAGTCAGGATGGTGAGTGGCTTAGAGAAGAACTTGCAGGTGGTGTTGCTCCCATGTGTCTGCTGTCCTTTTCCTCCTAGATGGGAGTGGTAATGGGTTTAGAAGGTGTTGTCTAAGGAGCCTGTGTGAGTTCCTGCAGTGCAATGTGCAGAAGCTGCTGTGCGTTGGTGCTGGAGGAAGTCAAAGTTTGTAGATGTAGTGCCAATCAAGTGGGCTACTTTGTCCTAGATGATGTCAAGCTTCTTGAGTGTTGATAGAGCTGCACACATCCAGGCAAGTGGTTGGAACTATGATATTGATTAATTTGCCTTAATCAAAGAGTCAGATTCACTTTGCTCTACTGGTAGATTCTGTGATACCAACACGCTTTCAATTTCTTTGTGACTTTCACTTTGGACTAGAGGCAGAATGTGGACTATAGGAGGGTTATCATGCTCTCCCTTTGTCAGATTTCCTCTGCAAAACAAATGGTCTACTCTGATGGAATCTCTCTCCAGTCTTCACTAGATCTGCGAATACACCTAGTCTCTTTTCAACAATCCCTGAAACTGTGGCCCCTGGTTCTAGGCTCCATAGCCAGGGGAAATATTCCCCCCCTGCATCCAGTCTGTCTAGCCCTGTTAGAAATTTATACGTTTCAATCAGATTCCCTCTCGTTTTTCTAAACTCTAGCGACTACAGGTCCAGTCGAATCAATCTCTCCTCATATGACAGCCCTGTCATCCACAGTATCAGCCTAGTGAACCTTCGTTGCATCCCCTCTATGGCAAGTGTATCCTTTCTTAGGTAGGGCAACCAAAACTGCATGCAATACTCCAGGTGTCGTCTTACCAAGGCCCTGTATAACTGCAGTAAGGCATCCCTACTTCTGAACTCAAATCCTCTTGCAATGAAGGTCAACATACCATTTGCCTTCCCAATTGTTTGCTGCACATGTCTATTTATTTTCATTGACTGGTGCACAAGGACACCCAAATCCCTTTGTTCATCCACATTTCCCGATATATCACTGTTAAATAAAACTCTGCCTTTTTATTCTTCACACTGAAGCGTATGACTTCACATTTATCTGCGTTATACTGCATGCCATGTGTTTGCCCACACACACAACTTATCTAAATTACCCTGAAGCCTCCTTGCACCCTCCTAATAACTCACAACCCCACTCAGTTTTGTGTCATCAGCAAATTTGGAAATATTGCATTTGGTTCCCTCATCTAAGTCATTTATATATATCATGAATAGCTGGGGCCCAATCAATGATCCCTGCTGTACGCCACTAGTCACCTCCTGCCACCTGGAAAAGGACCCATTTATTTCCACTCTCTGTTTCCAATCTGTCAACCAATTCTTCACCCATGCCAGTATTTTACCCCCAACCCCATTTGCTTTAATTTTGCCCACTAGCCTCTTATGTGGAACCTTATTAAAAGCCTTCTTGAAATCCAAATACACCATATCCACTTGTTATCTATTCTACTAGTTACATCCTCAAAAACTCCAGTAGATTAGTTAAACATGATTTCCCTTTCGTAAACCCATGCTGACTTTGTCTAAACCCATTAATTCTTTCTAAATATTCTGTTACCATTATCTTTTATAATAGACTCTAGCATTTTCCTTACTACTGATCTTAGGCTAACTGGGTTGTAATTCTCTGTTTTTTCTTTCCCTCTCTTTTTAAATAGTGGGGTTACATTTGCCACCCTCCGATTTGCTCGCAAGTCTATAGAATTTTGGAAGATGACCACCAATGCATCCAATATTTCCAGGGCCACTTCCCTTAGTACTCTGGATGTAGATTATCAGGCCCTGGGGATTTTTCAGCCTTTAACCCCATTAATTTCTCTAGCACCGTGTTTTTACTAACACCGATTTTGTTCAATTCCTACCTCTCACTAGACCCTTGGTTCCCTAGCATTTCTGGGAAATTACTTCTGTCCTCTTTTGTGAAGACAGAGCCAAAACATGTGTTCAATTCTTCTGCCATTTCTTTGCTCCCCATTATGATTTCTCCTGTTTCTGACTGTAAGGGACCTATATTTGTCTTCGCTAATCTTTTTCTCTTGTATTTATAGAAGCTTTTACAGTCAGTTTTTCTGTTTCTTGCAAGTTCACTCTCATACTCCATTTTCCCCTTCTTGATCAATCTTTTTGTTCACTTTTGCTGAATTCTGAACTGGTCCCAATCCTCAAGCTTGCTGCTTTTTCTGACAATTATATGTGTCTCCTCTTTGGATTTAATACTATGCTTAATTTCTTTTATAAGCCATGGTTGAGCACTTTTCCTGTTTTATTTTTCCACCAGACAGGAATGAATAATTGTTGTAGTTCATGCATACATTCTTTAAATATTAGCTATTGCCAAAACATGTGTTCAATTCTTCTGCCATTTCTTTGCTCCCCATTATGATTTCTCCTGTTTCTGACTGTAAGGGACCTATATTTGTCTTCGCTAATCTTTTTCTCTTTTAGTAAGGTTCCTCAATCCATCATTGCCAACTTGTGCTTCATACCCTCGTAGTTCCCTTTATTTAGCTTCAGGACCCTAGTTTTGGATTCAACACCTTCACTCTCCATCCTAATGAACAATCCTATCATTTTATGGTTGCTCTTCCCCAAGGGTCCCCACACAACAAGATTGTTAATCAATCCATTCTCCTTGCACAATACCCAGCCTAGGATAACCTATTCTCTAGTTGGTTCCTCAATGTATTGGTCTAAAAAACCATGACATACACACTCTAGGAAATCCTCCTCCACAGTATTATTGCTAGTTTGGTTTGTCCAATCTATATGTAGATTAAAGTCACCCATGATTACAGTTATGCTCTTATTGCATGCATCTCTAATTTCCTGCTTACTGCTTTCTCTTACATCTCCATTACTGTTTGGAGGGCTATAGTCAACCATCACCAATGTTTTCTACCCCTTGATGTTTCTTATCTCCACCCAAACAGATTCCACATCATGATTTTCCGAGCCAATATCCTTTCCCATTTTTGCATTGATTTCCTCCTTTACTAAGAATGCTACCCCGCCTCTTTTCCCTATTTGTCTGTGCTTCCTAAGTATTGAATATCCCCAGACGTTCAGTTCCCACCCTTAGTCACCCTGCAACAATGTCTCCATAATTGTAACTATATCAAAATCTGGATGACCATGAAACCATTGTCCATTGTTGTAAAAGCCCACTAGGATCACAAGTGTCCTTTAGAAAAGGGAATCTCTCACCCTTACCTGGTCTGGCCTACTTGTGACTCCAGACCTGCAGCAATGTGATTGACTCTTAAATGTCCTCTGAACAAAGGCAATTGGGGATATGCAATGAATGCTGACCTAGCCAGTGGTGCCCACATCCCACGAATGAATAAAAAAAAATCTATTTGCACTGTTAATTCATCTAGCTTATTGGAATATTCTGCACATTAAGATACAATGCCTTTAGGCTTGTCTTTTTAATCTTGTTAGTCATCTTAGCTTTATTTTGCATAATGACCCCATTTGTTTTTTAACTTTGTTTTTCCTCCCTTCCACTTTTGCTTCTCATTTTTCTGTCTTTTGTTTCTATCCTTTTTTCCCCCTCTTCTGTCTCCCTGCTCAGGTTCCCATCCCCCTGACATTCTAATTTAAACCCTCCCTGACCACACTAGCAAACAGCCCCCCAACCCTGAGGGCATTGGTCCTGGTCCTGCCCAGATACAACCCATCCTGTTTGTTCTGGTCCCACCTTCCCCAGAACCGGTCCCAATGCCCCAGGAATCTGAATCTTTCCCCTCTACCATTTCTTCAACTACATATTCATTTGACATATCCTGTTATTTCTACTCTCGCTAGCACATGGCACTGGTAGTAATCCTGAGATTACTACCTTTGAGGTCCTACTTTTTAATTTATGTCCCAACTCCTTATATTCAGCTTGTAGGACCTCATCCCTTTTTTTAACCTATGTCGTTGGTACTAAATATGTACCACAACCACTGGCTGTTCACCCTCCCCATTCAGAATGCCCTGCAGCCTCTCCAAGGCATCCTTGACCCTGGCAACATATCATCCTGGAGTCTCTTTTGCGGCCGCAGAAACACCTGCCTGTTCCCCTTACTATTGAATCTCCTATCACTATAGCCCTGCCACTCTTCTTCCTCCCCTTTTGTGCAGCAGAGCTACCCATGGTGCCATGGATTTGGCTCCTGCTGCTTTGCCCTGAGAAGCCTTCTCCCTCGGCAGTATCCAAAATGGTATATCTGTTAGAGAGGGGACTCCTGTACTAGGGGACAGGGGACTGCTATACTACCTGCCCTCCTCTACACTTCCTGGTGGTCGCCCCTTTCTGCCTGTTCAGTCTATACCTGTGGTGTGACCACCTCACTGAGTGCGCTGTCTACAATAATCTCAGCATTGCCGATGCTCCACAATGAATCCACCAGCAGCTCTAGCTCCAAAATGCATTAGCTGCAGCTGGACACACTTCTTGCGCACATGGTCTCCAGGGACACTGGAAGTGTCCATGACTTCCCACATAGCGCAGGAGGAGCATATCATAGGTGCAAGCTCTGCTGCCATGACTTCCCTTTAGATTAAGCTCATTATCTACTCCCTTTAAAGAATAGTAATTACGTGAGGGGCCTTATTCCACTCCAAACACTCCCACTACAGTCTAAAGTCCTCACCTTATTTTGTTTAAGCTAATAGACTACAGCAGTTTAATTAATAGAAAAAGTAGAAGTAGAAGTACTCAACTGACCCTACTTATCAATCAGCTGCCTCCCCTTTTGAATAGTAACGTCACTTCGAACTCCACCGCCTGAAGGTCCTGAGGGTACACCTCTCGTCTCTGGTCTCGGCCTCTGTTTTTTGTGCCTTTTTATACTGTTCTCGCTGGCCTCTCCTCTCTGGTCTCAGCCTCTGTTCTTCACACCCTTTTATACTGCTTTCACTGGCCCCTCACCTCTGGTCAGCCCTGAGTCTCCTCTGAACTCTCACTCTGCCCTCGTACCGCTTACAGCCCTGAGTATCCCTGGAACTCTCACTCTGTCCTTGTGCTGCTTTCAGCCTCGAGTCCAGTTCCCGCTATTTTTAATTCTCCATTCTGACTCTTAGTCCCTGCTCTTTTTAGATCCCTGCTCTGACTCTCAGCTCCCGCTCTTATTAAATATTACCAAGGTCGCTGCTGCTCTCGTGCTGCCTTTCCCGCTTTGGTCTCACATCTGGTTCTCCTCGCTCTTTAAAATTGCGCCTACTTTCAGTCCTGCTCCTGTATGATTGAGACGGTTTATAACTGAACCATGCTGTGGTGAGTGTCCTTGCAAATTGCATAACTAGGGAAGTAGAGAGGTCTTTAAACTAAACAAGAGAGGTGAGGGATCAAGCTTGGGTAGATGCAGCAATTCAAGGTGTAGAGTCAAGACAGGAGAGCAAAATAGCAATTTGAGAAATGAGGGTCAGAGAATGGCAGGAAGGGACAGAGAGAAAAAACCTAAGAATACAACGACAGTCAAGACCAGATGTTACTAAGGTAACCAAAAGACAAAACTGAAGGCTCTCCATCTGAATGCATGTAGCATTCATAACAAAGTAAATGAATTGATGGCCCACATTGAAGTAAATAAATGTGATCTGATAGCAATTACGGAGGCATAGCCGCAGAATGACAATGATTGGGTCCTTAAAATTGAGGGTTACATAATATTCAAGAAGAATAGGAAGTAAGGTAAAGATGGAGAAGTAGCACTGTTAATCAAAGAGGGCATTGTTGCAATATTTAGAGATTACCTTGGTTCAGGAGATCAGGATGTAGAATTGCTTTGGGTGGAGGAATAGTAGAGGAGAAAGTCATTCGTGGGTGTGGTCTACAGGTCCCCTAACAGTAGCCACAGTTTAGGACAAAGTATTCAAGAGAAAATATTGTGTGCTTGTGATAAAGGGAGGGCAATAATCATGGGTGGTTTTAATCTACACATAAACTGGAAAAATCAGATTGGCAGTGGTAGCCTTAGAATGCTTTTGAGATAGTCCCTTAGAGCAGTTCTGGAATCAACCAGACAGCAGTTTATATTAGATTTGGTATTGTGTAACGTGACAGGATTAATCAACGATCTCAGAGCAGAAGGCACCCCTAGATAGCAGCTACTGCAATATAAGCATGAATGGAGGTCTCCATGGCAAGGATGGTGGATGCCTTAGAGACCTGGTCCAGCAGAACGCGGAGATGCACGCATACCTGCACTCTATCATGGCTGCCATGGGTGAGTTCCTGCAGTGGCAACGTGGAAGGGAAATGGGGTACCTCGACATCCCTCCAGGTGCCCCTTCCCCTCAAGAAGTCAGGATGGGGGCCCTGGGAATCAAAGGGAGGAGGAGCAGCAGCTGGAAACCCCTGGGTTATCCACTCAGGAACCTCAGAGGCTGCCCTCTTGCTCTGAGCCCCCTTTGCCTGTCACCCTTGCAACCTTGTCCTCTGCCATCGCAGTGGGAGCCGTTGGCCCACGGGAGGACAGCCTAAAGCCCTGGTTCTCCAAAGTCATGAGGGATGACAGGGCCAACCATTGCACACGCAATCTCCACCCCTGGTGTGGATGTCAGGGCAGCACCTAGAAGAATTGGTAGGCCTAGAAAAATCAGGAAATTCTAATCACAAGTAGTTGCACAGGTGAACGCGTTTTGTTACTTTATAATCTGAAAATATATTCACTTTCAATAAATAGTGTGAAATGTTGTCTTTCAGCTTCATTGACAGGCTTTGCAAGTCCTCCCCCTGCATCTCCCCACCCCCCGACCACCGCCCTCCCCCCACTAGCAGTTTAGACGCACGCAGCTGGATCATGAGTGATTCCGCAGGGAGAGATTGTGTATGTGGCCGGGCTTTTCAGAGCCTCGTGCAATCACTCTCCTGTGCACGTGGAGCCTTCATCCATTCACACTCATCTCACTGTCCCGAGCATTTTCAATGCTGCCTGCTGGGGTTCTCTTTCAGTTGTCCATTTGAGTTGACCTGTATCTCCACTGATCGCACTCCCATACAGCACCTGTGCCCGTCCAGCACTTTCGATTTCAAAAACCATGGTTATGATCAAGTGCCTCATCAGCTTCCCTGTCCTTTCCCCACTCGCAGTCACCCCTGTCCTTGCCCCAACACTATTGACACCCGTGGCATCACCTTCCACCTCACCACTGTCACCTATCAACCCGAACCCTTGTCTTTCTGGGATGTCCAGGTGAACGTGCATGTCTCCTACTTTCCTGAGAATTCAACCCCCTTTCACACTGACCTCCCCGAAATCCTCCTTCCCACCCCCATGGTTCGTGTCTGCCTCTGAGTCCCCAGCAACCAAACTCACCATCCATTCTACTGATACCAATGCACCCTCCTTACCAGCTCCCTCTTCCCCCCTCTCACACTCACATTCTCTCCTACCATGCCCACCATCAGTTCACTCCCCCAAAGGCATTCATTGGCTCCAAACACCCCTCCCTTGCACGTTCACCTGGACATTCCCCTTTCCTCCTTACTCCCTCCTCCACCCCTTAATCCCTCCTCCACCCTTACTGCTTCCCCCACTCTTACTCCCTCCTCCACCCTTACTCCCTCCTCCCCCAGACCCCTTCCCCTCTGAACTCCCTCCTCTTCCCAAACACCTTCCCCTCTCAGAACTCCCTCCTCTCCTCTCTCAACCTCACCACCCCGATACTTTAATTCCCCCCCCGCAACATCACCCCACTTTGTCCCTCCCTCCCAACCTCACACCCCTGACACCTTCGCTCACCGCAACCCCCCCCCCAGCCTCACCAAGCAACTTCCCTGTACACCTTCCTCTCCCACTCACACCTAGGCCTTCCTCTCCCACCTGCCCTCCCAACACAGTTTCACAATCATCCACAGCAGACCAAGGCCAAGACCAGCAGAACCAAAGCATCAACGGAGACCTCCCACCTTCTGTGAACTGCTTCTTGGTGGAGACATGTCCATGAAAATCCATCCAGCATGCGATGCACGTGTACCTCCAGGGTCCATTAGCTGTAGGGGTCCAGCAACTCTTTCTCCTCGAATGTCTGCGATCTGAGGAAGGCCCTAATGGTAAACCTCGACTTCTGCACATCTTACTTGCCCATGTGTGTTCTGGCTGGCATGTTCTCCTGCCGGCATAATGGTGAATTGGGCATTGGGGGTCTATTATGATTGGGCCTTACTTTGCATCCCATTACAGGGATGCAATTTGGGTTCACACTGGCCCCCAGCGGGATTCACGTTCTGCCGTGGCTGACACCATGGGATGATCCTGCTGTGACTTCACGCCGACGTGAAACCAATTTCTGCCCCTAATGCCAAACTCCCCGCCCACCGTGATGCCCACCGCCAACAGGACCGGACAATAACGCCCTATGTGTGTAACAGGTTTTATTCACAGTGCTTTAAACTGTCTGCTCCATGCTTCAGCTCTGGCTTCCAACGCTTTCTACAATTTTTTTACTTTTCTCTGTGTCCACACCCAGGCTTAACCAATCAAGCGCAGTGAGCATTAATAGAAAACATCCTTACATAATCAAACACAGAACAGTTGAACACTGCAGTGGCCACTGCTGGCACTGCCGGAGGCCCAGAAGAAACAGCAGGCATTGAGGCCACTGAACCGAGGTCTTTGGGACTGCCTCACTGGGGCCAGTCAGGAGGGCCCTGGCAGGTGGGAGAGGGGAGGTTGGTTTGAAAGGCAGGGTAGGGTGAGTCTTCCCATCGAGGTGGTCATTGTTGCTGGTGGGATACTCTGTTAGGCACAGGAGGCCCAAATAGGATGGCCACACCCAGCCCACGGTCAGGCCACAAGGAGGTCTGCCCCACTGATGTGTTAACCCGCAACCCACAATTAGTTTGCCTTTCAGTGCCCTGATTGGCCATTTGGCCAGAATGTTCTGATTGGATAATTAGGGGATGCCAGGAGAGAACTCAGCACGAAGGTGCTTTTGAGCACATGTGCGTAGCAAACTGTGTGTGTTCCTGGAATCCAATTATCCAATCAGAACATTCCGATGGAATGGCCAATCAATGTACTGAAAGACAAACTAATCAGGGCAGCAAAAAGCTCTCCAAACTAAGCTGGGAACAAAAAAAATTGCAGCCTGGAAAGTATCAGCTGCCACTATGGATTCACAATTGATTTTTTTTTTACATTTATCACAGAATGTTGAGCGCAGCAATAGGCTATTCGACTCTACAGCTGTTTATGCGCTCCACAAGACTCATCCAACCTCACCTTCATTTCATCCTATCAACACATCCTTCTATTCCTTCCACCCTCATGTGTTTATCTAGCTTCCCCTTTAAATGTTTCTGTGCTGTTTACCTCACCTGCCCCATGTGCTAGTGAATTCTATATTTTAACTCACTGGGTAATGAAGTTTCCCCAGATTCACACATGCCTACCTAATGGTTATGGCCCCCTGCAACTGGAAATATGTTCTCAATGTTCACCGTATCAAACCGTCCCATGGCTGTAAATTCCCACCCCCAGCCTTCTCCCTGCTAGAGAAAGAGTCTGAAGCCTGTTCTATCTTTCTTGATAAGTATTTCCTCTCAGTTCCAGTATCATCCACAGTAATTTGCTTTTGTCCAGGAGCTGTAAGATTGTTCAGGTTGATTATAGTGCTGAGGAACTGATTGGTAACTGTCACTTTCAATAGCATGCTTCAGAAATGCACTTGTGAATACACGTGAATGGAATAAGAAATATATATTATCCAAACTACTTTAATGTAAGAAAGAACTTGCATTTATATAGCACCATTTACAGCCTTCACATCCCAAAGTACTTTACAGCCAATAAAGTACTTTCAAGCGTCGCCGCTGTTGCAGCAGTTAGAAACGCAATGCCAGTTTGTGCACAGCAAGCTGCCACATCCAGCCAGGTGATAACGATCGTCCCTACTTTCCAAGAATGGTTTCAGGGATTACGGCCTTCAGTTACGTGGACAGGTTGGAGAAGCTGGGGTTGTTCCTTCCTCTGGAGAAGAGCAGGCTGAGAGGAGATTTGATAGAGGCGTTCTGAACCATGAGGGGTCTGGATAAAGTAGGTAGGGAGAAAATGTTCGCATTGGTGGAAACGGGAACCAGAGAATACCGGTTTAAGGTGATTGGCAAAAGAACCAAAGGCGAAGTGAGGGCTAGGGCCTGGAATGCACTGTCTGAGGCAGTGGTAGAGGCAGGGTCAATCGTGGCTTTCAAATGGGAAATGGATAATTATCTGAAGAGAAGCAATTTGCAAGGCTACAGGGAAAGGCGGGGAGCAGGGCTAGCTAAGTTGCACTTGCAATGAGCTGGCATGGAGACCAAGGGCTGAATGGCTTCCTTCTGAGCTGTAACCATTCTGTGATTCTCTGTTTAGTTATTTTGGTTGAGGGACGTATTGGCCCGGAGGCTGACGAGAGTTCCCCTGTCTCCGTTGAAAGAGTGACCATGGGACCTTTTAAATTGAGCAGCCGGGCCTCGGTTTTAACACCTCTTCTAAAAGCCAGCGCCTCCAAAAGTGCAGGAGTCCCTCAGTAATGCCCTGGTCATGTTAAAGCCAGACCTGCTGAGTTTTTCCAGGTAATTCTGTTTCTGTTTTGGATGAAAGAGAAACCATATGACAGGCCAGAAGCTCTTCACCTCACAGCAGAGTGCCGTTTGCATACCGGTTACGGGAGAATAATTTACGGACAGCTTGCTTTCCCCTAGCCAACCCCCAAATGTCACCATAGCGCTCTTCTGTACACTGTTTCAGGCTCAGCTGCACTGTACCTGTAGGACTGTGTTATGAATGGCTGGAGTACAACCTGACCATAATACCAAGGGACAGCGTTGGTGAATTTAACCGGAAACAAGATTACTTAGCCAGAAGTATTTCACCTGAGACTGCTGTGTTCTTATAAATCAAAACTTACTTCATCTCAAGCAATCTTTTCAACCTAAGAGGCAGTAAAGGAGTTGTGTTTCACAATTGGCTATGTCGGAAAATTGCCTGGAACAAGATGAGACTGCAAATAACTGCTGAAAGTACCTCAGCAATTCACATATTGAGGAGAACTTGCAAGCAACCTCTGTTATGTTTATTACCGCACTGGAAATGTTGCTTTTGTTTAAAGTGGGCACCAGGGTTTATTTTACTTTTCTTGCTCCCTCTCTTTTTCTCAGAGCCTGAACTCTACGCTGGTTGTGTTGGCGCATGCCCGACCCGACAGCGTGTGAAATTGCGCGAGGAGACCTTGGGTGTGCTTCCTGACGTCATCGTGCAATATTTCATTTGGCGGGCAAGCACAGCTGTCGGACGCGCATCCCCCCTCCCCACCCACAATTAAGCGGACAATTATTAACGAGGCAATCGTAATCGATTTGATCTGGGCCGCCCACTTTTACGTCGGCCAGATGACCTTCACGTTTACTCTACAGCCGCGATCCAGGGCGGGATGAAATGTCCGGGGTGAAGTATATAATAAAAGAAGTTATCCAGGGGACTGATGTTTTCTGAGTTCCGCTGTCGGGTGCTTGGAATGGGCTGCACAGACATTAGTTTGCTGCATTTTTGTCTTGTTGTTTAAGTTGTAGAGGTCTGCCGCTCCCTGAGGCAGCTCCGCAGCAGCTGTCTGCCTTCAGGGAGCTCACGAGAAGCTCACCACCCGCACCCTCACTTTTCCCAGCGCCCATCCTCTTCCCGCTGCCCCCACACCACCCCGCCCCAGCAGCGCTGAGGCTTTCTCAGCACGTGTTTCACGCTGGCTGACCATTAACTGGTGAAATTACGTTCAGGGGCGGATCGGGGGCTGATGCTCATTTCGAGTCCTCTCCCAAGCCTGCCGATCGCGCGCGCCCAACGAGCGTAAGATTCAGGCCCGTGTGTTTTGTTTATCCGACTTGAACTTCATTTTTGATTTCTCTGCCCTCATCGTTTTGTCCTTCCTGCATGCCAATAATACTGATAGTCTTTTGAACCATTTTTATGTGTTGCTACCTATCCATTCCTTGAACAGGCTGCCTGAAATTTCTAAAATGCAAACCGCTGCCTTCGGCTTAGATGCTTTGTGTGTTGGGTTGGCTTATTCGGAAGCAGCTGTAGATGAACATACTGTGGGCTCAGGCCCCACTCCAGAACTTGAGCATATAATTTCGGCTGACAGTACAGCGCCGTACTCAAGGAATGCTGCACTGTTGGAGGTGCTGACGCTTGCATGAGAGGTTAAACTGAGGCCCTTTCTGCCCTGTTCTAGTGGCATTCAGGTGGCTGTAAACATCCTGTGACATTATTTGAAGAACAGTAGGGAGGCACTTGGTCAATTTTTATCCCTCAAACAATAAAATCGATTTATTTCACTAGCTGTGTGTAGGACCTTACTGTGTGTTAAATTGGCAGCCATATTTGCAACTGTGCCAAAATTTCAAAACAAATTCATTTAATTTGAAATGCAGCAATAAGAATTTGCATTTATAGAGCTAACATAGTAAAACATCAGAGATGGGCAATGTTTCGTCATGTGTTTTGGGTGTAAATGGGGTTTTTTGGGACTTGTCTATTGTCTGAAAATAAGCTACTCAAGACCATTGTTGGTTAAAACTGTTACTCTTTATTTACAACTACTATGTACATATTGGGACCCCTGCTCCCTCTAGATCTCTGTTACTCAATCATGTGATCATCATCATTACACTAGCATCATGTTACTCTACAGACCAAAGCCCAGTATCGGATGAATGTATATATCTCAGATGGTTGTGGGGCTGGGGTGACCACAGATGTAGGGAGGGGTGAGGCCAAGGGAGTACTTGAAAACCAAGCTGAGAATTTGAAGTACTTTGGGATGTTCTAAGGATATGAAAGGCAATTGTGAGAATGGAAAAATATTTTGGGGGAATGCTGTGTTATTCTGTAAGGAAGGGAGTGTGTGTGTGTGTGTGTGTGTGTGTGCACGCGCATGTGTGTGTGTGTGATTTAATTAAGTTGGGCAAGAGGTTGATAGAAATCAGGTTGTCTGGGGGGGGTGGGTTTAAAACGTGAAAAGGCTAGAAGTGTTAAGTTTGAGGTACAAGTAAATAGGTTAGATCTAACATCTGCATTTTTAGATAAGTTGAGACTTTATTTGAACATCAAAGGGGAATCAGAGGTAACAAGAAACATGTTTGCATCTTGCAGGAGTTCCATAGGTAAATAATACTGGGAATACTATATTTTGTTGACCTGAAAGCAAAGGCAAGATAGGGATATAAACAACTTTGTATTTGGAAAAATTTGACTTTTAAAGAGGTGCGAGAACAATGGAACTGGAGATGGAAGGGGGAAAAAAACTATTTTAGAGTTACTGTGGAGAGTTCAGGATAGAGATAGCTGGAGCTGTTTGAGCTGTGGAGCTATTGTTGGAGCTCTGGGCTAGGAGAGGATTGCAGTTTGTGATAGTCACCCAGTCAAGCCAGGAGAGTTTGGGCTGTAACAAGCAGTTTTATTCTGAAGTGGATTCCTCTACAGAGTGGAAGAGGATATAGGTCATGTGGTGTGCCTTTGTTGAAGCTACAGCAGTTTGCCTTGTGTAATATTACTGGATTTTTTTTTATAGTTAACATCTATAAGGGGTGTCTGGAGGTGTTTACTTGTGAGTCTGACCAAGGACAGAGTCCTTTTGGTGAATGTTTTGAAACTAGCCTTAATTGTGCAATTGAACTCTTTTGAGTTCTGTATTCTTAAGTTTTCTTTTATTCGTGTCAATAAAATATTTACTTTTAATTTTTTAAATCCTAAAAGTGTTATTCAAGTTTCCCTCTGGGATATGGTTTGCACAGCAATTAACACTGACTGTGGTCATAACACAATTCAGTTTAGCTTTATAAATCAAAATTTGATACCGAGCCAGAGAAGGAGACATTTGGACATGTGTCAAGTGTGGCCAAAGAGGTAGGCTTTAAGAAGCATCTTTAAAAAAAGAGAGAGTGGTCGAGAAATATGGGAGGTTTAGAGAGGGAATTTCAGAGCTAAGGTCCTAGGTGACTGAAGGCATCGGCCATCAACAAAGGAGCAATTAAAATCAAGAATGCTCAAGAGGTCAGAGTTGGAAGAAAGTTATCTCAGGGGATTGTAAGATTGGAGAAGATTTCAGAGATAGTGGGAATTGAGGCCATGGGAGGATTTGAAAATGAAGATAAGAATTTTTAAATTGAGGGGTGAAAAAGTGCCCAAGGCATGGAACAAATGTCCAAAATAGAGTAAGTGGATGTGAAAAGCTTGCAATAATTTAGGGAACAATTAGATGATGCAGTGGAGGAAAATTGGAAGTTTTTCCTGGCTGGATGGACTACCTAGCATTAACTTAGCTTGTGAAACAAGCCTTCGTCAGAATTCAGGCTTTCTCTTCAGCATTTCTAACAGTAATTCCTACTGTTACATACACTTGCATGTCAGTTAATGTAGTGGTTATATTAATTAATTAATCAGAGACTCCCAGGAGGACAGCAGAAATGATTTAGGGATGACCTCAAAGCATCCCTTAAGAGTTCAAACATTCCCGTGACTCTTGGGAGATCCTGGCTTGTGGACGGCCAAAATGGAGAAGGCTCATTCGGGAGGTGCCAAACGTATTGAGGGACTTCATTAGGAACGTGCAGTGACAAAGTCAAGGCTTTGGAGGGAGCGCACACACCTCCAAACAACCCATCTACCCAACCTTTCAACTATCACCTGCTCCACATGTGGCAGAGGTTATAGATCTCGCATAGGACTTACCAACCATCTCAGAACCCATTGAACTGGAGCAGAAGCAAATCATCCTCAATTCCAAGGGACTGCCTAAGAAGTGCAATCCAGAGAAAATCACCAAGACAGTTTGAAAGTATGAACTTACTTAAAAAAAACCTGGAAATGAAAAGCTGATATCAATAAAAATTGACCTTGAAGCTGTCAGATTGTTTTCAAAACCCAACTATTTCACTAAAGCCCTTTAGGCCTGGCCAGTATGTGACTCCAGACCGACAGTTATGTGGTTGATGCTTAACTGCTTTCTGAAGTGGCTTAGCAAGTGATTCATGGAACTATAGGACTTTACAAAATGAGGCCCTTTGGCCTGTCATGTCCCTGCCGGCTCTCTGCAAGAGCTGCCAGCTAATCTCAATCCCCTGCCTTTTCTCTGTAGCTCTGCAAATCTTTTCTCTTTAGATAATTATCCAATGGCCTTCTGAAGGCCACAGTTGAATCTGCCTCCACCACAGTGCATTCCAGACCCCAACCACTCGCTGCATGAAAAAGACTTACCTCATGTTGCTTCTGATCCTTTTGCCATTCACCTTAAATCAGCGTCCCCTGGTTCTCCACTCCTCCGTCAATGGGAACAGTATCTACTATGTCTGGACCCCTAATGATTTTGAACACCTCCATCATATCCCCTCTCAGCCTTCTCTTCTCGCAGGGGAACAGCCCCCAGCTTCTCCAATCTATCCACGTGACTGAAGTCCCTCATCCCCACATCCAGCTGTATATAAATGCTGCCACTGATTCAAGGAGGCGGCTGACCATTACATTCTCAGGCCATCAAAGGATGGACAACAAATGCCAGCTTTGCCAGCAATGCCCACACCTGACAATAAATGAACTAAAAAAATTAAATGCCCACGATTCTGTCCAGTGGCTCACAATTCTGTTCTCTGTTGTGCCTAAAGGGTTCACACATAGTAATGTCCCCATCAATGCAATTGAGCACATAAATGATGGATCAAACATTGCACAAATGGCATAATAAAAATCAATAGCTAAGATTACATTTGCTATTAGGTGTGCATGATTAGAATCCTCCCTTCCTATCGATTGTTTGACCGCTTTCAGTTCAGAAGCTCAGACCTTTAATAGAACCTTCTTTTCTATTAGTTGCTATCATTATTTATGATCCCTTTCTTTGCCAGTAATCCCTCAGCTATCATTTGAGATAAAGTGTTCAACTGGGTTGTCATGTCGCCTCGATATCAACAAGGATTTTTCTTCAGTTTCACGTCTAAGAACATGCTATCCATGAAACTGTCAGCCTCGGGGATGCGCCTCGGTGCCTCCAGCTGTCGCTCAAGCTCCATAACTCGGAGCTCAGGTAGCTGCATCTGGTGGCACTTCCTGCACACCTGGTCAGTCAGAGCGGAAGGAGCGTCTAGGACTTCCCACATGTTGCAGGTGGTACATAACACGGGATTGAGATGCCCTGCCATGCCTCTAGTTTTTAAAAAGCCCTTACTTAAAGTTAAATACAGTAAAAAAATCATTAAATTATTCATGTACTTTAGATAAAAACTAGAACTCTTACCTTTCCTTAGCTTGATCTATTTTAAACTGTGGGAAAAATTGGAGAAAAATACTTACCCACTACTCACCAATCAGCTCTCACCTTTGTGCTGAAGTCACTTTTTGATGCTTCCTGGCACTCGCGCTGGTTCTGATCTCTCCGCCGCTCTCTCGCGCTGTCTTGTGGTGTCACTTCAAATGCACGAGGGAAACCCTCTGCCAGAGTTATCCTACAGAAGTAGCACCAGCCCCTTTTCAATAGCCATCGGTAAGCTGTCGCATCGCATTGATGCGATCGGTGCTGCTAGACCCAACCACTACCTTTTCCTCAGCCTCCAACCTAGAGCCAACTGTATAAGAAAGAAGGAAACACTTGCATTGATAGGCACCTTTTGCTTCAGAAAATGCTCCAGAGGCGATGAAGTATTTATTGAAGTGTAATCACTGTTGTAATGTTAGAAGCGTGACAGCCAAGTTTTACAAAACAAACCCCCACAACCACCGTGAGAATGATCAGATAATCTATTTTTTTTTAATAAAGCTCATTTATTATTTCCCTTTATTCTTCCATGAGACCTGGGTGTTACTGGCAAGACGAGGACTTGTTGCCCACCCCTAACTGCCATTGAGCTGAGTGGCTTATTGGACCATTTCAGAGGGAAGTTAAGAGTCAACCACATTGCTGTGGGTCTGGTGTCACATGTAGGCCAGACCAGATAAGGACAGCAGATTCCTTTCCGTAAAGGACATTAGGGAACCAGATGGGTTTTTACAACAATCGATGATAATTCCATGGTCAACATTACTGAGACTAGCTTTATATTCCAGATTTATTAATTGAATTTAAATTCCACCAGCTGCCATATTGGGATTTGAACTCACATTCACTCAGATCATATCCCTAGGCTCCTGGTTTACTAATCCAGTAACATTGCCACTACAGCAGGGAGGGAGAAACATTAACCAGGATATCAGGGAGAACTCCCTTGCTGTCCTTTCACATAGTGTATCCAAGCCGGGGCCTTAGTTTAATGTTTCATCTGGAAGGCTGCGCCTCTGACAGTGTAGTATTCACTCAGTACTGCACTGGAGTGTCAGCCTTGATTTTTTTGCTTAACCCCTGGAGAAGGACCTGAACCCAAAATGTTGTGATTGAGAGGCAAGCATGCTCCCAACTGTGTCATGTCTGATACCTGTGATATTATGATCTGCAGTGCAATATCCCTGAGACAGGTACCACATTGAGAAGGCCATTTTCTGCGCAACACCTGAAGTGGTTCCACTTAATCAAGCTGACCATTGATTTTAGTTATTGAAACCCTGAAGGGGCCTTAACTTCCTGATTTAGTCAGGGCTATAAAAAGTCCTGGACTCTATTCCAATGCCTTGAATGGGAGGACAGGGGGAGCAGATGGAATGTGCTGGATTAGGGTCTTAGAGTCAGGCATTCAGGTTGTATGAAGTGTAGTGATCTTTAACATTTGCAAAATCCCTTTCCTCAATAATGCAGGCAAGTGCAGGACAACTAGTCCATTGATATCAGGCTGTTGGTGCTTGTGGCAGGCAGATTTCCCTCTCAAATGAAACAATTCAGAGTCTGTTATGCACTACAATGTTAGAGCTGGAATGATTTACAAGGCAATCTATAGCTGTCCTCAGCTTTCTTTCTGTTGTGTCCTATAAGTGACATATTTAAATAATTTCAGAAATAAATATTATAATTGATACTTATTGAATGACAGGTTTACCTAAGGTGTCAAGGAACCAATTTGCTAAAGGATGTAATTAACAGAGCTGAAAAACCTCAGTAAATGTATGTAGTGCAAAATAATGCTCGATGAGGCACTGGTTGAGTCTCCTCTCATTGTACTGAAAAACCATGCCTAGGATGATCTTGCAGCACAATTTAATCTCTTTAGAGGGGAACATAGGTAAGGAAACCAAGGCCATTGTACATCCACTGTGAAGAAAGAACTAACTTGCATTTGCATAGTACCTATCACATCACCCATAAACAATTCATATCTATTAAATTAAAGTGCACCGATTAATATTAAAGAGGTGAAAGCAGAGGGCAATTTGCACATTGTGAGCCTTTATAAATTACAAGTCAAACATATGATCTATTGATGTTAGTCGAGGGAAAAGTGATGGCTAAGACACAACTCTTTTTCAGGTAGTGTCACGGGATATTTTACAAAAATAAAAATTAATTTTATATAGTGCCTTTCATAATTATAGACTGTCTCAAATTGCTCCACAGTCAGTGAAATACTCTCTGAAATATAGTCACTGTTTTAAGGGAGGAGATGCAGCAGCCAATTTGTGCATAGCAAGGTCCCACAAACAGCAATGTGATAAAGTCCAGTTAATCTTGTGAAATTGATTGAAGGATACCTATTGGCCAGAAGAGCAGGGAGAACTAGACCATAGACCATAAGACATAGGCGCAGAAATTAGGCCTTTCGGCCCATTGAGTCTGCCCCGCCATTCAATCATGGCTGATGAGTTTCTCAACCCCATTCTCCCACCTTCTCCCCATAACCTTTGATCTTCTTACCAATCAAGAACCTTTCTATCCCGGTCTTAAATACACTCAATGACCTGGCCTCCACAGCCTTCTGTGGCAATGAATTCCACAGATTCACCACTCTTTGGCTAAAGAAGTTTTTCCTCAACTCTGTTCTAAAAGGTATTCTCTTTACTCTGAGGCTGTGTTCCTACTAATGGAAACATCTTCCCCACGTCCACTCTATCCAGGCATTTCTGTATTCTGTAAGTTTCAATCAGATCCCCCTTCATCCTTCTAAACTCCATTGAGTATAGACCCAGAGTCCTCAAACGTTCTTCATATGTTAAGCCTTTCATTCCTGGGATTGTTCTCGTGAACCTCCTCTGGACCCTCTCCAGGGCCAGCACATCCTTCCTGAGATACGGGGTCCAAAATTGCTCACAATATTCTAAATGTGGTCTGACCAGAGCCTTATAAAGCCTCAGCAGCACATCCTTGCTTTTATATTCTAGTCCTGTCGAAATAAATGCCAACATTGCATTTGTCTTCCTAACTACCGACTCAACCTGCAAGTTAACCTTAAGAGAATCCTGGACTAGGACTCCCAAGTCCCTTTGCACTCCAGATTTCTGAATTCACTCCCCATTTAGAAAATATTCTATGCCTCTATTTTTCCTACCAAAGTGCATGACCTCACACTTCCCCACATTGTATTCCATCTGTCACTTCTTTGCCCATTCTCCTAACCTGTCCAAATCCTTCTGCAGCCTCCCCGCCTCCTCAATACTACCTGTCCCTCCACCTATCTTTGTATCATCTGCAAACTTAGCCAAAATGCCCTCAGTTCCTTCATCTAGATCATTAATGTATAAAGTGAAAAGTTGTGGTCCCAACACTGAGCCCTGCGAAACTCCACTAGTCACTAGTCACTAGCCACCATCCTGAGAAGGACCCCCTTCTCCCCACTCATCTGCCCTTCTCCAAAATAGCACCATGGGATCTTATATATTCACCCGAAAGAGCATAAAGGGCTTTAGTTTAATGTTTTATCCAAAAGGCAGCATCTCCTTTGGAGTCTTAGCCTAGATTTTCCTGGCTAAATCCTGGAGTGGGCCATGAATCCACAAGCTTATAGATTAAAGCAAGATCGGTATCAACTGAGCCACAGAGAGAACTCACCTTAGTAAGCAAGCAGAGGACACATTTTCCAAGGCTTTAATGATGCTTCAATACCCTCACATTATACCAAAATAAGATTTTTCTTTCATTCATAACATGTGGGCATCAATGGCTGGGCCAGCATTTATTACCCATCACTAATTGCCCTTGAGAGGGTGGTAGTGAGCTGCCTTCTTGAGCCACTGCAGTCTATGTGGTGTAGGTATACCCATAGTGCTGTTAGGGAGAGAATTCCAGGATTTTGACCCAGCGGCGATGAAGGAATGACGATATATTTCCAAGTCAGGATGGTGAATGGCTTGGAAAGGAACCTCCAGGTGGTGGTGTTCCCATCGGTCTGCAGCCCTTGTCCTTCCAGATGGTAGTGGTTATGGACTTGGAAGATGTGGTCTAAGGAACCTTGGTGAGTTCCTGCAGTGCATCTTGTAGATGGTACACACTGCTGCCACTGTAAGTCGGTGGTCAAGGGAGTGAATGTTTGTGGATGTGGTGTCAATCAAGTGGGCTGCTTTGTCCTGGATTGTGGCGAGTTTCTTGAGTGTAGTTGGAGCTGCACTCATCCAGGGAAGTGGGGTGTATTCCATTACACTCCTGACTTGTGCCTTGTAGATGGTAGACGGGCTTTGGGGAATCAGGAGTTGAGTTACTCACTGCAGAATCCCTAGCCTCTGACCTGCTCTTGTAGCTACAGTATTTATATGGCTGGTCCAGTTCAGTTTCTGGTCAACAGTAACCACAAGATGTTAATATTGGGGGATTCAATGATGGTAATGCCAATGAATGTCAAGGGGTGATGGTTAGATTCTCTCTTATTGGAGATTGTCATTGCCTGGCACTTGTGTGGCATGAATGTTACTTGCCACTCATCAGCCCAAGCCTGGATATTGTCCAGGTCTCACTGCTTTTGGACGTGGACTGCAACAGGAAGTGGATGGCCTAAGGTAATTAATTGGCCTTTGACGGCCCTCTCCCGAAGCATAGTGAATCTACCACCTTCATTGAGGTGGCTTCCTAAGGAGGATGTGGGTTCTTCCTACCCTGAGTTTCCACGGCTCCCCAGCGGCATGACCCCTACGCTACTGCAGTAGGGTCCATTACTCCAATTGCCAGGACCTGCCTGCTTGTGTGGCCGAAGCAGATAACTATTTTTCTTGCCAGCCCTTAACCTGGAGCCACTCTGTCCTTCTCCTTGTGACCTCTGCAGCGGCCCCCTCTATTGCTTGGGCCTGCCGCTTAGAGAGGCAGGCTGCTATCCTGAATGGGATGGTGGTCCAGGAAGTGGCCTTTTTAATTGGCTGCAGCTGGTAAAATCACCACTGCAGACCCATCATTTGCCTGCATGGGCTCAGGACTCCTGAGGTGAGGTGAGAGTAACTGCTCTTGACATCAAAGACACATTCGACCAGGCACCTTGGGAGAGGTCAAGTGCCCTTTGGGTGAGGTCAGATTCCCTTTGGGTAAGGTCACATGCCCTTTGGGTTTGTTGAAAGTAGGCATGAATGTGCATAAGGAGTACCTAAACTCATTGGAACTTTCAAGCTCATTGGAATGGTCCAGCTCACTGGAACTGTCAAGAGAGCTGTCAAAAGGATCTGTCAAAGGGAGCTGCAAAAAGGGTCAGTCAAGCTATCAATGGATTTAGATCTTCTCCTCTTTAAATATTAAAAAAAAGACTGCAGTGCTTTAAAATAAACAGTGCTTGCTATGTTACCCTGCTGACATAAGCCTGAGAATGACCATTAAAGGATTAATGCTGCATGACTGATTTCACAACCTATTCCACAAACAGCGCCAATGCTTATACAGTCTTTGAAGTAGGAATATGAATACAAATGTTTGTTTATATTAGGGATTAAAGGAAGTTAATGTAATAAATATTTTTTTTTTCTCAGAAAGTGTTGTATTTTTGAGATAATGAATTCACCAGTAAACTGAAGAACTTTGTTTAATCTCAGCATGGCCCTGAGGTCCATCTATGGTGGACAATGGGTGCGTTGGCATGGAGAGTGTAAGAATATATGATTGGTGTGGGGAATGGGCTGGAATGAGTTGGCACTAAATTGTCATGGTGCAATAAAGGGCTATGGAGATAAGTAGGCAACATGGGTTGGCATCAAGGGTATGAGAGGCAATAGCAGATGGGTGGGAGGCATAAGGAGGCATGGGTTGGCATTTATAGGGCATGGGGTGAGTGTGTGGGGGTTAAGGGAGTGTGAGGGGTGAGGGGTTTTATTTTGTTTTATTCCTTTGTTTCATAGCTTTGACAAAATGCCACAACACCAAGGCCAGCCTTCTGCCTAACCCACCTCCACACCTGACAGCCCCCAAACACTTTCTGGGAGTCATTTTCACACCCCAGTCCCCCATCACCAGAACAAAATTCCCAACTTCTGGGCACTTTCTCCCAGATTGAGGGAACTGTCCTGAAATTGCGCACCTGACCCAGCAGCAAAAATTCAAGCCAATGTTTAAACTTCACAAGCTCTGAAGATAAGAAGAAAGATTCAGAGATTTTTACTCTGGCCCAATGTCATGGAGCTAGGTAATCAATTAAGGCTTGGGAATGTTGCCAGTCTAGACTGTGATGTTCAACGAAGATAACTGAGCTTTTAATCCATATCATCAGCTTAATAATTTACTCAAGTTAAAATATTATTAATAGCCTTGCATTTCTAACATTTTGAAAATGCTTTTGGCTTTTATGTATGAAACAGGCTATATCATCAGGAGATCACATCAGGACTGCATTTCCTGCTGTGGATAACTTAAGCATAAAAAGGTGAAATGACATGACCCCATTGATAGAGATGATTTTATTTGTCAGCATGAACAGGAAGAAAGCAAATTATTAACATCAAAGATAGCTTTGATCCATGCGACACTGATGCCCAGGACTGGAAGTGTGCCCGCTTTTCAAAGACTGATACAGACAAAGGCAACTGCTGCCTTCAGCCATTGTCAGGCACACACAGTACATGTCTGGCAAACCAACCACCCAGATAATCATCTTCGGAGGCAGGGCATTCAGTCAATCCCTGCTCTTAGGGGTCTAAAAATGCACCCTGGTCCATCTTGCGTGGTGAGGCTGCAGCTCATCTGAACTTCTCAAACTATTCTGTTCACCCACTCTGCCCAGGGCTTGGGCATTTTGCAGAAGGCTCAAGATATTGTTATCCGTTAACTGTTGAAGGTGCTACTAGGTATTGTGACCTCAAACCAACAAACTAAGACATATATTGCAAATGAAGTTAAAGCTACAGCTTGACATAAAAAGAAACGGCATTCATATAGCACCTTTCGCAACCACAAGGCATCCCACAATGTTTTGCAGCTGGCGAAGTATAATCAATGTTGGAATGTAGGAAATGCAGCAACCAATTAGCAAACAGCAGGCTCCCACAAAACTCAATGTGAAGTTGACCAGATGATCTACTTATGTGATGTTGACTAAGGGATAAATATTGACCTGGACACTAGGAGAACGCCCCCACCCCACCCCCCCACCACTCCCCCCACTCTTCTCCAAAATAGTGCCGTGGGATCATTTACGTCTACCTGCAAGGGCAGATGGGGCCTCGGTTTAACTACTTATCCAAAAGGAGGCACCTGCAACAGTGCAGCACACCCTCAGTACTGCACTGCAGTGATTTTTGTGCTCAAGGGTTGGGACTGGAATTATGAATATGGAAGCAATAACACTACAATTCCAACTTATGGAGTTCCCTACGCCAAAAAGCTATTGACACTGGGGGTCAGTTGAAAATTTCAAAAACTGAAATTGATAGATTTTTGTTCGGCAAGTGTATTGAGAGTTACAGAACCAAGGCAAATCAGGCACAATCTAATTGAATGACAGGTGGAAGTCTCGAACAGCTGAATGGTTTGCTTTTGCAGACTCAAGTAGCTGAATAGTCTGCTCCTATTCTTAAGCCCATGCATTGCTTGTTTTCCACCGATAGAAACTGCCCAATTTTTCTTCCCATTCAAATCAATGGAACTGAAAATCTAGCGATATCTAGAATGCTCAACCTACAATTCATACCTAACAGCACTGAGGGTGCACATGCACCATGTGGGCTGCAGCAATATGACTGTGATTTTACTGGCTACAGCCAATTAAGACGACTCACTACAATCTTCTCCAGGGCAGTTAGGGATGGGAATATAATGCTGGCCTTGCATTGATGCCCACATAGCATGAGCAGTCCAGAGTACTAGACTAATACCTGGAATGTGTGGGTTGTCTTATGAGGAGAGGTTGGACAGACTAGGCCTGTATCCGCTGGAGTTCAGAACAGTAAGATATGACTTGACTGAAACATATAAAATCCTGAGGGGTCTTCACAGGTGGATGTGGAGAGGATGTTTCCCCTTGTGGGAGAACCTAGAACTAGGGAGTCATTGTTTAAAAGTAAGGGATTGTTCATTTAAAACTGAGATGAGATTTTTTTTTTCTCTCAGAGGGTTGTGAGTCTTTAGAACTCTTTTCCTCAAAAGTCAGTGGAAGCAGAGTCTTTGAATATCTTTAAGGCAGAGGTGGATAGATTCTTGATAAGCAAGGAGGTGAAAGATTATCAGGGGTAGGCAGGTATGTGGAGTGGAGGGTACAATCAGATCAGCCATGATCTTATTAAATGATGGAGCACACTCGAGGGGCCGAGTGGCCTACTGTGCTCCTAATCCGGATGTAGGAACAAATTGTATAGGTAGCAATTTGCAAAATCTATCTACATGATTTACTGGAACTAATACCTAAAAGTTAAAATGTATTAGTAATAGGATTTGGCCTGTATGTTCAGAATGGTGGATATTTCCAACCCAATTACTACTGGATTTGGTCATAACCACTCTTCTGCCACTTCTATGCTTGTCTATTGGGTTCAATATAGAGTTTAATCACCAAAAACAACCATTTCCCTTTAAATTATTCAACCTCAGCAAAACAAATAGGAAATTACTGACACTTCAGAGATGAATGTCAATGCACATCTGCCTTTTGGTTATAGTCATTCATACTCTCTTTGACCATGATGGCTGCTTGCATCATTTTCCAGCTCTTCCAGAATTCAGTTGCCTGTGCCCTAACTCTCACCATGTCCTGTTCACCCATCATCCTTGTGATGACTGACCAACATTGACTCTTGGTCCAGTAATATTTTGATCTTAAAAGCCTCATCTTTTTTTCCAAGTCCCTCTATTGCCCCTCATTCCTCTCTATTTCTGTAATGTATTCCAGCCCTGATCTCCTGAGTGCTCTGCACTTCTCCAATTTTAGCCTCTCGCGTATGCCTTATTTTAATCACTCCACCTTTGGTGGCCTTGACTTCAGCTGCCTTGGCCCTAAACACTGGAATTAGCTCCCTAAAACCTTCCAGTTCTTTACTGCTCTCTCCTCCTTTAAGGCACTCCTTAAAAGCTATGTCTTTGATGAACTTATTAGTCACCTGTCCTAATATCTCCTTTTGTGGCTCAGTGTCAAATTTTGCTTGGCAATGCTCCTGTGAGAAGCCTTGGGATGTTTATTCCATTGAAGGGACTATGTAAATGCAGGTTTTGTTGCTGCTATGTTCATTCTCTGGATGTGGGCAAGGCCAGCATTTCTTACCCATTCCTAGATGCCCCTGAGAACAGTGTGATGAACCTTCTCAAGCAGAAATTAGGGATGGGCAAATAAAGCTGGTTTGACAACTAATTGACTAACACATAACATACTTGCATATTTTTTCTGCCTGTTATTTTCATAGAGGGTTTAATATGAATAATGTCTTATTTTGTATTCATTGCTTGTTTAATTGCAGTGGATTCTCCATTGTTCACCATAATGGAGGGACTGCGACTCTCTCAGCCCATGAAAGCAAGTGCATAATAGCGATTGTTTCTCTTCAAACATGGTAATACACAACGTTTCAAGTCATCCTGCTAGTATATTCAGTGACTTATAACAAGACAGGCTATCCTGGAAAGGGAAGCAGAAAGAAATAAAACATTATAAGAACAATTCCATTTGTTTGAAACACAGTAAGATGATTCTCATCATTTAGATGACCTGCTGCAGAAAGCTGATATCATTCATTGCCATCCTTCACCCGCCCCCCAACTCTCTCTTCAGTGTTGCTAAAGAATACAGCCCGGGCAGAATGACAAGCACCAAGCGAGACTTGGCTAGGGGGAATGCTTTTTATTTGTGATATAATGAAACATCATCAGAAGGACGATGAGGCTCTGACTTTGACATTTTTCTCTTCCCTGAAAAGTTGTCAAGGTCGGATTGCATCTTTCCCATAATTCCCTTGTGACCGCCCAAGATGATGCAACTCAACTGTATTTGTCTCGGACAGCCTGAAACTGGAGCAGCTGAGTCTCATCAGCCCCGCGCCCTCTTGGTGGATGGCGATTGGAGAGATTAATGGCTTGAGCACCTTGTTTAAATATGGAAGGGGTTTAAAGACATGATCATCGCAAGAATGTAGAGGGAAGGGTAAAGTTTGCAACCCGTCACATTGAGACATATATGACTCCTTTACCAACAGCAAAGAAACCTTAACAAAGAGCACCTTAATTATACAGCACACCCCCACTACAATGAGCCCCCACCCCACAACAACACCACTCCACAGAGTTGAAGAATTGTACAGAAGAGAAATGGATTAATATTCCAGAATATGCATAACATTCAAAAATGAATAAATCTTTAATATTGAATTTAAAAAGCAGAAACTATTTAACAGATCTGGCAACATCAGTAGATAGAGAAAGAAAGTTAATGCTTTAGGTCAATGACCTTTTGTCAGAACTCTTGAAAGGCATTATGATAAAAATGTCATCCCTGAAGTGTGAACTGTACTTGTCTCTCTACAGATCTGCTAAATATTTCCAACACGTTCTGCTTCCAGCTCTGATTTCCAGCATCTCCAGTATTTTGCTTTGGTATCAGTCTTTTTAATTTGTTGGAATTCGAGGTGAAATGTCGAAGCCATAGTGTAAGCCACCAACATGGCCATTTTTAAAAATTCATTCAGGGGATGTTGGCTTCGCTGGCTGGGCCAACATTTATTGCCCATCCCTAGTTGCCCTTGAGAAGGTGGTGGTGAGCTGCCTTCTTAAACCACTGCAGCCTATGTGCTGTAGTTACACCCACAGTGCTGTTAGGAAGGGATTTCCAGGATTTTGATCCAGCGACAGTGAAGGAATGGTGATATCTTTCCAAGTCAAGGTGGCGGGTGGCTTGGAGGGGAACTTCCAGGTGGTGGGGTTCCCATCTATCTGCTTCCCTTGTTTTTCCAGATGGTAACTATCGTGGGTTTGAAAGGTGCTGTCAAAGGAGCCTTGGTGAATTTCTGTTGTGCATCTTGTAGATGGTACACACTGTTGCTACTGTGCATCGGTGGTGGAGGGGGTAAATGTTTGTAGATGTGGTTCCAATCAAGTGGTCTGCATTGTCCTGGATGGTGTCAAACTTCTTAAGTGTTGTTGGAGCTGCACTCATCCAGGCATGTGGGAGTATTCCATCAGTTTCCTGACTTGTGCCTTGTGGACAGGCTTTGGGGAGTCAGGAGGTGAGTTACTCGTTGCCCGATTCCTAGGCTCTGACCTGTTCTTGTAGCTGCAGTATTTATACGGCTTATACAGTTCAGTTTCTGGTCAATGGTAACCCTCAGGATGTTTATAGTGGGGGATTCAGTGATGATAATGCCATTGAACATCAAGGTGCGATGGCCAGATTCTCTTTTATTGGAGATGGTACTTGTGTGGCATGAATGTTACTTGCCACTTGTCTACCCAAGCCTGGATATTGTCCAGCCTTGCTGCATTTGGACGTGGACTGCATCAGTATCTGAGGAATTATGAATGGTGCTGAACATTATGCATTCATCAGCGAACATCCCCACTCCTAACCTAATGATGTAAGGAAGGCCATTGATGAAGCAGCTGAAGATGGTTGCGCCAAGGACACTAACCTGAGGAATTCCTGCAGTGATGTCCTTGAGCTGAGATGACTCACCACCAACAACCATACCATCTCCCTTTGTGCTCGAAATGACTCCAATCAGTGGAGAGTTTTCCACCTTATTCCCATTGACTCCAGTTTTTCTAGGGCTCCTTGATGCCACACTCGGTCAAATTCAGCCTTGATGTCAAGGGCAGTCACTCTCACCTCACCTCTGGTGTTCAGCTCTTTTGCCCATGTTGGAACCAAGGCTGTAATGGGGTCAGGAGCTGAGTGGCCCTGGCAGAACCCAAACTGTGCGTCAGTGAGCAGGTTATTGATAATAAAGTGCTGCTTGATAGCACTGTTGATGTCCCCTTCCATTAATTTACTGATGATCGAGAATAGACTGATGGGGCAATAATTGGCAGGATTGAATTTGTCCTGCATTTTTTTGTACAGGACATACCTGGGCAATTTTTCACATAGCTGGGTAAATGCCAGTGTTGGGGCTGTACTGGAACAGCTTGACAAGGGGAGCAGCAAGTTCTGGAGCACAAATCTTCAGTACTATTGCTGGAATATTGTCAGGGCCCATAGCCTTTGCAGTATCCAATACCTTCAGTCGTTTCTTGATATCACATGGAATGAATCAAATTGGCTGAATATTGGCATTGGTGATGCTGGCGACCTCTGGAGGTGGCCAAGATGGATCATCCACTCAGCACTTCTGGCTGAAGTTTGTCACAAATGCTTCAGCCTTGTCTTTTGCACTGATGTGCTGGGCTCCTCCATCATTGAGTATTGGGATATTTGTGGAACCTACTCCTCCAATGAGTTGTTTAATTGTCCATCACCATTCACGATTGGATGTGGCAGACTGCATAGCTTAGATCTGATTCATTGGTTGAGGGATCGCTTAGCTCTCTCTATCAATTGCTGCTTATGCTGTTTGGCATGCAAATAGTCCTGTGGTATAGCTTCCACCAAGTTGACACCTTATTTTTAGGCGTACCTGATTCTGCTCCTGGCATGCCCTCCTGCACTCTTCATTGAACCAGGGTTGATCCCTTGGCTTGATGGTAATGGTAGAGTGGGGGATATGCTGGGCCATGAGGTTACAGATTGTGTTTGAGTACAAATCTGCTGCTGCTGATGGCCCACAGCACCTCATGGATGCCCAGTCTTGAGTTGTTAGGTCTGTTCGAAATCTATCCCATTTAGCACGGTGGTAGTTTACAACACAATGGAAGATATCCTCCATGTGAAGGTAGGACATCATCTGCACAATGACTGTACAGCGGTCTCTCCTACCGATACTGTCATGGACAGATGCATCTGTGGCAGGCAGGTTGGTGAGGATGAGGTCAAGTACGTTTTTCCCTCTTGTTGGTTCCCTCACTAACTGCCGCAGACCCAGTCTAGTAGCTATGTCCTTTCGGGCTGGGCCAGCTCAGTCACTAATGGTGCTATTGAGCCACTCTTGGTGATAGATAATGAAGCCCCCACCCAGAGTACATTCTGCACCCTTGCCACCCTCAGTGCCTCCTCCAAGTGGTGTTCAACATGGAGGAACACTCAGCTGAGGGAGGGCTGTACGTGGTAATCAGCTGGAGGTTTCCTTGCCCATGTTTGACCTGATGCCATGAGACTTCATGGGGTCCAGAGTTGATGTTGAGGGCTCCCAGCGCAACTCCCTCCTGATTGTACACCACCCAGGGATGGTGATGGTGGTGTCTGGGACATTATCTGTAAAATATGATTCCGTGAGGATGACTATGTCAGGCTGTTGCTTGACTGGAGAGTGAGACAGCGCCCCCCCCCCCCCCCCAATTTTGGCACTAACCCCCAGATGTTAGTAAGGAGAACTTTGCAGAGCTGACAGGGCTGATTTTGCCATTGTCGTTTCTGGTGTCTAGATCAATGCCAGGTGGTCCATTCGGTTTCAAGAGAGTATGAATGCCTATAATCAAAAGGCAGTGAATTTAAGCTGGGATTTTCTACATCTGTACAGAACAGGTGGAAACAGAAATTGAGATTAGTAAAATGTGATGCCCTGAGAAGTTTGAGTGAGAGTATAAAATACAGGAGGCAGACTGAAGAGTTAGAATGATGTATTTCTAGATTAGAAGGTATATTTATAACCTTTTAAAGCATATCCCTACAGTGTTGACCATGTACAGCAGAACCTATCATAACACCATCTCCTTTTATGATAACATAGAGAACGAACCATGTTTTTTTCCTTATTTCATAGGACACGAGTGTTACTGGCAAGGCCAACATTCACCACCCATCTCTTGGGCTGAATGACTTGCTAGACCATTTAAGGTCTGTGGAATTATATGTAGGCTGGACCAGGTAAGGATGGCAGATTTCATTCCCTAAAGGGTGTTAGTGAGCCAGATCTATTGTTACAACAATCAATGATAGCTGTATGGTCACCTGTGCAGAGACTAGTTCTATAATTCCAGATTAATTAATTGAGTTTAAATTGCCATGGTGGGATTTGAACCCATGCCCTCAGATCAATTATTCAGTGACATTACCACTACACCACCATCTCTCCCCACTACTCTACTTGTCGTTCTACTAACCCTTAATCATGCATTGGAGTTAGATGAATCGTTCTGATCATAAGCCACAGGAAAGTGCAGAAGGCACAGAATTGCCTTTTGATGAATTCCAATTTAACCATTTGTCACCTTAACTCACTAGCACTGACGAGTACTCTTAGCAGGTAAGGTCTATGGTCCATCCAATATATATATGAAGCTTGGCACTCCACTTAACTTTTCATCAGATGCGGAACTAACACTGTTCCTTTAGTTAATTGGAGCTTTCAAGACTGCGGTGGATAGGTTTCCTTTCAGCAGGGCTAGCAAGGAATCTGGAGCGAAGGGGGCTAACAGAGATGGCATATAGATCAGCCGTGATCTCAGAAAATAGGCATCAAAGGACTGAATGACCTAGGTCTGTCCCAATGCCCCTAGATTATTATTAATATTTTTCTTTAAACATTGAATTCCCCGGAGCAGCATTCTGGTAGCTCCGACATCTCAGAACCAAAGCTCTTGGTGATTTCCTGCAGCAATGTGGGCACTAGAAACACTCATGTTGAACGTTTCACTTCAATCAGGGTCCAAGGTATTAACTTTAAATCATTTTAATTCATTCTATAAAACCCTTCAGGTGATTTCAATGAATTAAATAGTAACCACAATGGGCCCTCTCTTGCATTATGTTGAAGGCAATTAAAAGATGGAATTTAAAGATAAGCAGAAGAATTCTTATTTCCTTACGAACGTAGGAACAAGGAGCAGAAGTAGGCCATTCAGCCCCTCTGACATTTAATAAGATTATGGCTGATCTGATAGTAACCTGAAATCAGCATCTCACCTACCCCCGATAACCTATGACCTCCTTGCTTACCAAGAATCTATCCATCTCTGCCTTAACAATACTCAAAGACTCTGCTTCCAGTGCCTTTTCAGGAAGAAAGTTCCAAAGACAAAGATTGAAAAAAGTTTTGCCTCATCTGTTTTAAATGGGCAACCTTTTATTTTTAAACAGTGACCCCCAGTTCTAGATTCTCCCTCAAGAGGAAACATCCTCTCCACATCCACCCTCTCAAGACCCCTCAGGCTCTTAAATGTTTCAATCACGTTGCCTCTTACTCTTCTAAACTCCAGCGGATACAAGCCTTATTTCTGTTAAAGTTGTAAGTCAAACTGTAGATATTTAATGCACAGAAGAAGGCTCATCATTCCATCATTGTTGTGCTAGCTTTATGCTTGAATGCTGTTGCCTGTCCATAAGGACATTGTCAGAGGCATTAGGCCAGATTACCAAAAGCTTGACCAAAGAGACAGATTTTAATGAGTGTCTTAAAGGGAGGGAGTGAGGCAGAGAGTTTCATAGAGGAAATTCCAGAGCTACAAGTCCAGGCAATTGAAGACACAGCCATCAATGGCAGAACAATTAGGCCAGAATTGAAAGAGCGCTGGTATCCCGGAGGGTAGTAGGCTGGAGGAGATAGCAGAGACACGAAGGGGCATGGTCATGGAGGGATTTGTCAACACAGAAGAGAATGTTAATATCAAACCATTGCTGAACAGGGAGCCAATGTAGGTCAGCATGGAAAATGAAAATGGTTAAATGGGTCTTGGTACAAGTTAGGATATGAATAACAGAGTTTTGGATTAGCCCAAGTCTATGGAGAGTGTAAGATTGGAAACTGACCATGCGAGCATAGGAATAGTCAAGTCTAGAGGTTAGAAATGCATGGATGAGTGTTCTTGCAGCAGTTGAGCTGAACCAAGAGTGGAGGCAGGAGATATTGCAGAGGTGGAACAAGGCAGTCTTCTGATTTAAAAATATGGACAAATCAAGATCACAAAATGAATGGATTGGGAGATGGAAGGTTTGTCGACCCCAGTTATTATTTTGGTGTCAGTACTTAGGGATTGTACTGGCGGTTGTGTGTCGCCATGTCTCAGATGGCAGACTCCAGCTTCTAATTCAGATAGCTGTTTGCCCAAAGTCCAATCCCGGGACATGACTGAAAACTTGCTTGGTGGTGGCGGGGGGTTGGGGCGGGGGGGTGGGGGGCACTCTATGAGCTTGGCCTCAAGACTCATTTGTACCCCGTGGTGAGTGCGAATTTGGAGCTATTCAATCAACAGTACAATAGTGTGAAACAGGCACTATTGGATCAATAGTATAACATCATAAAAGTGCACTATTCAATCAACTGTACAACAATATGAAATGGGCACAATTCAGTCAACTGGACAACTATGTAAAACAGGCAATAATCAATAAAATGTAAAAAAGTGTGAAATGGACACCATTCAATCAGCTGTACAACAGTGTGAAATTGATACTGTTCAATCAATTGTATAACAGTGTGAAATGGGCACGATTCAATCAACTGTACAACAGAGTGAAATGGGCAATATTTAATCAACTATACAAGAGTGTGAAATAGGTACCATTCATTCAAATGTACAACAGTGTGAAACAGGCACTAATCAATCAGCTGAACAACAGAGTCAAATGGGCACTATTCAATCAACTGTTCAACAGTGTGAAATGGGCACCATTCAAACAATTGTACAACAAAGTGAAATTGGCACTATTAAATCGACTTTACTAGAGTGTGAAATAGATACCATTCAATCAACTGTACAACAGTGTGAAATGGGCACTAATCAGTCAAAGGTACAACAATGCACTATTTAATTAACTGTACAGATTTGTGAAATGGGTACCATTCAATCAACTGTACAACAATATGAAATGGGCACCATTCAATCAACTGTAGAGCAGTGCAAAATGGGCACCATACAATCAACTGTACAACAATGTGAAATTGGCACTATTAAATCGACTTTACTAGAGTGTAAAATAGATACCATTCAATCAACTGTACAACAGTGTAAAATGTGCACCATTCAATCAATTGTACAAACATGTGAAATGGGCATCATTCAATCAAATGTACAACAGTGTGAAATGGGCACCATTCAATCAAATGTACAACAGTGTTTATTGGGCACCATTCGATCAACTGTACAACTGTGAGCAATGGGCACCATTCAATCAACTGTACAGCAGTCTGAAATGGGCACCATTCAATCAAAGGTAGAACATTGGGAAATGTGAACAAAATACTCAACTGTACAACCGTATGGAATTGGCAGCATTGCATCAACAGTACATCAGTGTGAAATGGGCACCAATCAATCAACTGTACAGTAGTGTGAAATGGGCACCTTTCAATCAAATGTAGAACAGTGGGAAATGTGTACAAATTACTCAAATGCACAACAGTGATAAATGGGCACCATTCAATCAACTGTACAACTGTGAGAAATGGGCATCATTCAATCAAGTGTAGAGAAGTGTGAAATGGGCACCATTCCATCAACTGTAGAACAGTGGGAAATGTGCACTATTTACTCAACTATTCAACTTTGTGAAATGGACACCATTCAATCAATTGTACAACAATGTGAAAAGTGTATTATTAAATCAACTTTACAACAGTGTGAAATGAGAACCATTCAAACAATTGTACAACTGTGAAAAGGATACCATTCAATCAACTGATCAACAGTGTGAAATGTGTATTGTTAATTCAACTTTACAACAGTGTGATATAGATAACATTCAATCAACTGGAACACAGTGTGAAATGGATTATATTCAATCAACAGTACAACTGTGTGAAATAGATACCATTCAATCAACTGTACAACAGTGTGAAAAGGACTGTGAGAAATGGGAATCATTCAATCAAGTGTAGAGAAGTGTGAAATGGGCACCATTCCATCAACTGTAGAACAGTGGGAAATGTGCACTATTTACTCAACTATTCAACTTTGTGAAATGGACACCATTCAATCAATTGTACAACAATGTGAAAAGTGTATTATTAAATCAACTTTACAACAGTGTGAAATGAGAACCATTCAACCAATTGTACAACTGTGAAAAGGATACCATTCAATCAACTGATCAACAGTGTGAAATGTGTATTGTTAATTCAACTTTACAACAGTGTGATATAGATAACATTCAATCAACTGGAACACAGTGTGAAATGGATTATATTCAATCAACAGTACAACTGTGTGAAATGTGCACTATTTAACCAACTGTACAACAGTGTGAAATAGATACCATTCAATCAACTGTACAACAGTGTGAAAAGGACACTATTCAATCAACAGTACAACTGTGAGAAATGGGCAGCATTCAATCAGGTGTAGAGCAGTGTGAAATGGGCACCATTCAATGGCCCGTACAACAGTTGAAATGGGAATCATTCAATCAATTTGACAAACGTGTGAATTGGGTACCATTCAAACAATTGTATAACAAAATGAAATG
This sequence comes from Carcharodon carcharias, assembly GCF_017639515.1. NCBI lineage: Eukaryota > Metazoa > Chordata > Chondrichthyes > Lamniformes > Lamnidae > Carcharodon > Carcharodon carcharias. Next base: position 17,289,992 of record NC_054477.1, read on the forward strand.
GGCATCATTCAATCAACTGTACAGCAGTGAACAATGGGCACCATTCAATCAAGTGTAGAGAAGTGTGAAATTGGCACCATTCCATCAACTGTAGAACAGTGGGAAATGTGAACAAATTACTCAATTGTACAACAATGTAAAATTGGCACCATTAAATCAACAGTACATCAGCGTGAAATGGGCACCATTCAATCAACTGTACAACTGTGAGCAATGGGCACCATTCAATCAACAGTACATCAATGTGTAATGGGCACCATTCAATCAACTGTACAACAGTGAGAAATGGGCACCATTCGATCAACTGTACAACAGTGTGAAATGGGCACCATTCAATCAAGTGTAGAGAAGTGTGAAATGGGCACCATTCCATCAACTGTAGAACAGTGGGAAATGTGAACAAATTACTCAATTGTACAAGTGTGAAATTGGCACCATTAAATCAACAGTACAACTGTGAGAAATGGGCATCGTTCAATCAAGTGTAGAGCAGTGTGAAATGGACACCATTCAATCAACTGTAAAACAGTGAGAAATGGGCGCCATTCAATCACGTGTAGAGAAGTGTGAAATGGGCACCATTCCATCAACTGTAGAACAGTGGGAAATGTGCACTATTTACTCAACTATTTGACTTTGAGAAATGGACCATTCAATCAACTGTGCAACAGTGTGAAATAGGCCCTGTTAAATCAATTGTTAAACAATGTGAAATGAGCACTATTCAATCAAGTACTACAGTGTTAAATGTGAAAAATTTAATCAAATGTACAACAGTGTGAAATGTGCACCATTCAATCAACTGTAGAACAATGTGAAATGGGCACCATTTAATCAACTGCACAACAATGTGAAACGTGAACTATTTAATTAACTGTGCAACAGTGTGAAATGTGTACTATTTAATCAACTGTAAAAAAGTTTGAAATAGGTACCATTGAATCAAATGTACGACAGTGTGTAATGGGCACTATTCAATCAACTGTTCAACAGTGTGAAATGGACACCATTCAACCAACTGTACAAGAAAGTGAAATAAATAACAGTAAATCAACAGTACAACAGTGTGTAACAGGCACTAATCAATCTGCTTTTCAACAGTGTTAAATGGACAACATTCAATCAGCTGTATAACAGTGTGATATAGTTACCATTCAATCAATTGTAAAACCGTGTGAAATGGGAACCATTCAATCAACTGTACAATTTTGTGAAAAGGGCACCATTCAATCAAGTGAACAACAGAGTGAAATTGGCACCATTCAATCAACTGTACAACAGAGTGAAATTGGCACCATTCAATCAACTATACAACAATCTTTAATGGGCACCATTCAATCAACAGTACAACTGTGAGAAATGGGCAACATTCATTCAAGTGTAGAGCCGTGTGAAATGGGCAGTATTCCATCAACTGTAGAACAGTGGGCGATGTGCACTATTTACTCCACTATTTAACAGTGCGAAATCAACACCATTTAATGAACTGTACAACATTGTGAAATCTGCACTATTTAACCAACAGTACAGCAGTGTGAAATAGATACCATTCAATCAACTGTACAACAGTGTTTAATGGGCACCATTCAATCAACCGTACAACTGTGAGAAATGGGCACCATTCAATCAAGTGTAGAACAGTGTGAAATAGGCACCAATTCCACCAATTGTAGAACATTGGGAAATGTGCAATATTTACTCCACCATTCAACAGTGTAAAATTGATACCATTCAATCAACGGTACAAGTGTGTGAAATCTGCACTATTTAAACAACTGTACAACATTGTGAAATATATGCCATTCAATCAACTGTTCAACAGTGTGAAATGTGCACCATTCAATTTACTATATAACAGTGTGAAATGGGCACCATTTAATCAACTGTAAAATAAGGTGAAAAGTGAACTATTTTATCAACTGTACAATATTGCAGAATGAGTATTATTTAATCAACTGTAGAACAGTTTGAAATAGATACCATTCAATCAACTGTTTAACAGTGTGAAATGGGCACCATTCAATAAGATGTACAAAAGTGTGAAATCGATACCATTCAATCAACTGTACAACAGTGTGAAATGGGCACTAATCAATCAAATGTACAACAATGTGAAATGTGCACTATTTAATCAACTTTACAACTGTGAGAAACGGGCCCCATTCAATCAAGTATAGAACAGGGGGTAACATTCAATCGACTATACAATAATGCAAAAAGGGCACCATTCAATCAACTGAACAACAGTGTGTAATGGGCACAATTCAATCAACTGTACAACTGTGAGCAGAGGGCACCATTCAATCAACTATACAGCAGTGTGAAATGTGTACCATTCAATCAAATGTAGAACAGAGGGAAATGTGAACAAATGACTCAAGTGTACAACAGTGAGAAATGGGCACCATTCGACCAACTGTACAACAATGTGAAATGGACACCATTCAATCAACCGTACAACTGTGAGAAATGGGCAGCATTCAATCACATGTAGAGCAGGGTGAAATGGGCACTATTCCATCAACTGTAGAACAGTGGGAAATGTGCATTATTTATTCAACTATTTAACATTGTGAAATAGATACCATTCAACGAACTGTACAACTGTGAGAAATCTGCACCATTCAAACAACTCTCCAACAGAGTGAAATGTGCGCCATTTAATCAACTGTATGAAGGTATGAAATCGATACCATTCAATTTACTGTACAACAGTGCAAAATGTGCACTAATCAATCAACTGTACAACTACTAAATTGATTTTACAATGGTGAGAAATGGGCACCATTCCACCAACTGTAGAACAGTGGGAAAGGTGCAATATTTACTCCACCATTCAACAGTGTGAAATTGACACCATTCAATCAACAATACAACTGTCTGAAATGTGCGCTATTTAACCAACTGTACAACAGTGTGAAATAGATAACATTCAATCAACTGGAAAACAGTGTGAAATCGACACCATTCAATAAACTGTACAACTGTGTGAAATCTGCACTATTTAACCAACTGTACAACATTGTGAAATATATACCATTCAATCAATTGTTCAACAGTGTGAAATGGGCACTATTCAATCAACTGTACAACAGTGTGCAATGTGAGCTATTTAATCAAATGTACAACAGTGTGAAATGTGCACCATTTAATCAACTGTATAACAGTGTGAAATGGGCACCATTTAATCAACTGTAAAAAAATGTGGAAAGTGAACTATTTTATCAACTGTACAATAGTGCAAAATGGGTATTATTTAATCAATTGTAAAACAGTTTTAAATAGATACCATTCAATCAACTGTTCAACAGTGAGAAATGGGCACCATTCGAGCAACTGTACAACAATGTGAAATGGGCACCATTCAATCAACCATACAACTGTGAGAAATGGGCACCATTCAATCAAGTGTAGAGCAGTGTGAAATGGGCAACATTCAATTAAATGTAGAACAGTGGGTAATGTGGATACATTACTCAACCGTACAACCATGAGAAATGGCACAATTCGATCAATTACAACAGTGTGAAATGGGAACCATTCAATCAACTGTACAACTGTGAGAAATGGGCAGCATTCAATTACGTGTGTGGAAGGGTGAAATGGGCACCATTCCATCAACTGTAGAACAGTGGGAAATGTGCACCATTTAATCAACTGGATAACAGTGTGAAATGGGCACCATTTAATCAACTGTAAAACAATGTGGAAAGTGAACTATATTATCAACTGTACAATAGTGCAAAATGGGTATTATTTAATCAATTGTAAAACAGTTAAAAATAGATACCATTCAATCAACTGTTCAACAGTGTGAAATGGACACCATTCAACCAACTGTACAAAAGTGTGAAATACATAACATTAAATCAACAGTAAAACTGTGTATAGCAGGCACTTATCAATCAACTGTTCAACAATGTGAAATGGGCACCATTCAATCAACTGTAAAGCAGTGTGAAACGGGCAGCATTCAATCAAACATACAACTGTGAGAAATGGGCACCATTCAATCAAGTGTAGAGAAGTGTGAAATGGGCACAAATTCCACCAACTGTAGAACAGTGGGAAATGTGCACTATTTACTCCACCATTCAACAGTGTGAAATTGATACCATTCAATCAACTGTACAACAGTGTGAAATCTGCACTATTTAAACAACTGTACAACATTGTGAAATATATGCCATTCAATCAACTGTTCAACAGTGTGAAATGGGCACTATTCAATCAACTGCTACAGTGTGAAATGGGCACCATTTAATCAACTGTAAAACAATGTGAAAGGTGAACAATTTTATCAACTGTACAATAGTGCAAAATGAGCATTATTTAATCAACTGTAAAACAGTTTGAAATAGATACCATTCAATCAACTGTTCAACAGTGTGAAATGGACACCATTCATGCAACTGTACAAGAGTGTGAAATAGATAACATTGAATCAACAGTAAAACTGTGTATAACAGGCACTAATCAATCAACTGAACAACAGTGAGAAATGGGCACCATTCGAGCAACTGTACAACAATTTGAAATGGGCACCATTCAATCAACCGTACAACTTTGAGAAATGGGCACCATTCAATCAAGTGTAGAGCAGTGTGAAATGGGCAACATTCAATTAAATGTAGAACAGTGGGTAACGTGGATAAACTCCTCACCCGAACAACAGTGAGAAATGGCACAATTCGATCAACTACAACAGTGTGAAATGGGAACCATTCAATCAACTGTACAACTGTGAGAAATGGGCAGCATTCAATTATGTGTGTGGAAGGATGAAATGGGCACCATTCCATCAACTGTAGAACAGTGGGAAATGAGCATTATGTACTCAACTTTTCAACAGTGTGAAATAGATACCATTCAGTCAACTGTTCAACAGTGTAAAATGGGCACCATTCAAACAACTATCCAGCAGAATGAAATGGACACTATTTAATCACCTGTACGAAAATATGAAATCGATATCATTCAATCTACTGTATGACAGAGCGAAATGTGCACTAATCAATCAACTGTACAACAGCGTGAAAAGCGCACTATTAAATTAACATTACAATGGTGAGAAATGGGCACCATTCAATCAAGTGTAGAGCAATGTGAGATGGGCACCGTTGAAGCAACTGTACAACGTTGTGAAATGGGAATCATTCAACCAATTGTACAACACTGAATTGGGCAGCATTCAATCAACTGTACAACAGTGTGAAATGGGAACCATTAAATAAACTGTACAACAGTGTGAAAATGGCACCATTCAATCAACTCAGCAACAGTGTGACACGGGCACCATTCAACCAATTGAATGACAGTGAGAAATGGGCAACATTCAATCAACTGTACAGCTGTGCAAAATGGGCACCATTCCACCAACTGTAGAACAGTGGGAAATGTGCACTATTTACACCACCATTCAACAGTGTGAAATTGACATAATTCAATCAACGGTACACCTGTGTGAAATCTGCACTATTTAACCAACTGTAGAACAGTGTGAAATATATAACACTCAAACAACTGGTAAACAGTGTGAAATCAACACCATTCAATGAAATGTACAACTGTGTGAAATCTGCACTATTTAACCAATTGTACAGCATTGTGAAATATATAGCATTCAATCAACTGTTCAACAGTGTGAAATGGGCACTGTACAAAAGTGTGTAATGGACACCATTCAATCAAATGTAAAACTGTGATTAATGGGCACCATTCAATCAAGTGTAGAGCAGTGTGAAATGGGCACCATTAAATCAACTGTACAACAGTGTCATATGGGCACCATTTAATCAACTGGACAATAATGTGAAATGTGAACTATTTAATCAACTATACAACTGTGTGAAATGTGCACCATTCAGTCAACTGAACAACAGTGTGAAATGGGCACTATTCAATCAACAGTGCAACAGTTGAAATGGGCAGCATTCAAACAACTGTCCAACAGAGTTAAATGCGCACTATTTATTCAAAAATACAAGGTTGTGAAATCGATACCATTGAAGCAAATGTACAACAGTGCAAAATAGGCACTAATCAATCAACTGTACAACCATGTGAAATGGGCACCATTCATTTAACTGTAGAAATGTGAGAAATGGGCACCATTCAATCACGTGTAGAGCAGGGTGAAATGGGCCTTATTTACTCAACTATTCAACAGTGTTCAATAGATACCATTCAATCAACTGTTCAACAGTGTGAAATGGACACCATTCAATCAGTTGTACAATATTGTGCAATTGCTACCATTCAATCAACTGTTCAACAGTGTGAAATAGACACCATTCAATCAGCTTTAAAACAGTTTGAAATAGATACTATCTAATCACCTGTACACCAGTGAGAAATAGGCACCATTCAAGCAACTGTATCACAATGTGAAATGGGCACTAATTAATCAACTGTACAACAATGTGCAATGTGCACGATTTAATTAACTGTACAAATTTGTGAAATGGGCACCATTCAATCAACTGTACAACAGTGTCAAGTGGGCAAGATTCAATCAACTGTACAAAAGTGTGTAATGGGAACCATTTAATCAACTGTAAAATTGTGATTAGAGGGTACCTATCAATCAAGTGTAGAGTAGTGCGAAATGGGCACCATTCAATCAACTGTAGAACAGAGGGCAATGTGCACTAATTACTCAACTGTTCAACAGTGTGAAATGGACACCATTCAATCAATTGTACAACAGTGTGTCATGTGCAATATTTCATCAACTGTACAAGAATGTGAAATGTGCACTAATTAATGAACTGTAAAACAGTGTTAAATAGATACCATTCAATGAACTGTACGACAGATTGATAATCGGCACTATTCAATGAACAGTTCAACAGTATGAAAGGGACACCATTCAAACAACTGTACAACACTGTGAAATAGAAACCATTAAATAAACTGTGCAACTCGGTAAAACAGCACTTTTGAATCAAATGTTCAATGTTTTGAAATGGACACCATTCAATAAGCTGGACAAAAGTGTGAAATAGATACCATTCAATCAATTGTACCACAGTATGAAATGGGCACCATTCAGTCAACTGAACAACAGTGCGAAATGGGCACTATTCAATCAACAGTGCAACAGTTGAAATGGGCAGCATTCAAACAACTGTCCAACAGAGTTAAATGCGCACTATTTATTCAAAAATACAAGGTTGTGAAATCGATACCATTGAAGCAAATGTACAACAGTGCAAAATAGGCACTAATCAATCAACTGTACAAACTTGTGAAATGGGCACCATTCATTTAACTGTAGAAATGTGTGAAATGGAAACCATTCAATCACGTGTAGAGCAGTGTGAAATGGGCACCATTCAATCAATTGTACAACAGTGTGTAATGTGCAATATTTAATCAACTGTACAAGAATGTGAAATGTGCACTAATTAATGAACTGTAAAACCGTGTTAAATAGATACCATTCAATGAACTGTACGACAGATTGATAATCGGCACTATCCAATGAACTGTTCAACAGTTTGAATGGGACACCATTCAAACAACTGTACAACACTGTGAAGTAGAAACCATTAAATCAACTGTGCAACTCGGTAAAACAGGCACTTTTGAATCAAATGTTCAATGTTTTGAAATGGACACCATTCAATAAGCTGGACAAAAGTGTGAAATAGATACCATTCAATCAATTGTACCACAGTATGAAATGGGCACCATTCAATCAACTGAAAAACACTGTGAAATATGCACTATTCAATCAACTGTGCAACAGTGTGAATTGAAAGCCATTCAAACAACTGTCCAACAGTGTGAAATAGGCAATTTTTAATCAATTGCACTAAAGTGTGAAATCAATAACATTCAATCAAATGTACAACAATGTGAAATAAGCACTAATCAATCTACTGTACAACAATGTGAAACATGCACCATTTAATTAATTGTACAACTTTGTGAAATGGGCACCTTTCAATCAACTGTACAGCAATGTGAAATAGTTACCATTCAATAATATGTAGAAATATGTACTAATTACTCAACAGTTCAACAGTATGAAATGGACACCATTCAATCAGGAGTGTGAAGTGTGCAGTATTTAATCAACTGTACAAGTTTGTGAAATAGATATCATACAATCATCTGTATAACAACGTGAAATCTGCACTATTTAATTAACAGTAAAAATTTATGAAACAGTGTGAAATGGGCACTATTTCATCAACTGTGCAACAGAGAGAAATAGATACCATTAAATCAACTGTACAAGTGTCTAAAGCAGGCACTAATCAATCAACTGTTCAACAGTGTGAAATGTAAACCATTCAATCAACTGTCCAACATCGTAAAATGGGCACCATTCAAGTCACTGAACAATGGTGTGAAATTGGCACTATACAATCAACTGTTCAACAGTATGAAATGGACACCATTCAATCAGCTGTAAAACAGTTTTAAATAGATACCATTTAATCACCAGTGAGAAATTGGCACCATTCAAGCAACTGTACAACTGTGTCAAGTGGGCAAGACTCAATCAACTGTACAAAGTTGTGTAATGGGAACCATTCAATCAACGGTAAAATTGTGATTAGAGGGCAGCTTTCAATCAAGTGTAGAGCAGTTTTAAATGGGCACCATTCAATCAACTGTAGAACAGAGGGAAATGTGCACTAATTACTCAACTGTTCAACAGTGTGAAATGGACACCATTCAATCAATTGTACAACAGTGTGAGATGTGCACTAATTAATGAACTGCAAAACAGTGTTAAATAGATACCATTCAATGAATGGTACGACAGATTGATGATTGGCGCTATTCAAGGAACTGGTCAACACTTTGAAAGGGACACCATTCAACCAACTGTACAACACTGTGAAATAGAAACCATTAAATCAACTGTGCAACTCGGTAAAACAGACACAAATGAATCAAATGCTCAATGTAGTGAAATGGATACCATTCAATAAGCTGGACAAAAGTGTGAAATAGATACCATTCAATCAACTGTACCAAAGTATGAAATGGGCACTATTCAATCAACTGTGCAACAGTGTGAATTGGGAGCCATTTAAACAACTGTCCAACATTGTGAAATGGGCACTATTTAATCAACTGCACAAGAGTGTGAAATCAATACCATTCAATCAAATGTACAACAATGTGAAACGAGCACTAGTCAATCTACTGTACAACAATGTGAAACACGCACCATTGAATTAACTGTACAACTTTGTGAAATGGGCACCATTCAATCAATTGTACGACAGTGTGAAATGGGCACCATTCAATCAACTGTACAACAGTGTGAAGTGTGCAGTATTTAATCAACTGTACAAGATTGTGAAATAGATATCATTCAATCAACTGTATAACAATATGAAATCTGCACTATTTAATTAACAGTCAAAAATTATGAAATGGGCACTATTCAATCAACTGTGCAACAGTGTGAATTGGGAGCCATTCAAACAACTGTCCAACATTGTGAAATGGGCACTATTTAATCAACTGTACAACTGTGTGAAATGAGCACCATTTAACCATCTGTACAACTTTGAGAAAGGGGCACCATTGAATCAAGTGATCAGCAGAGTGAAACGGGAAACATTCAATCAACTGTAGAACAGCGGGAAATGTGCACTAAATACTCAACTGTTCAACGGTGTGAAAGAGATACCATTCAATCAAACATACAACGGTGTGAAATGTGCATTATTTAACTAACTGTAAAACAGTGTGAAATAGTTACGATTCAATCAAAAGTACGACAGTGTAAAATGGGCACAATTCAAAATACTGTCTAACAGAGTGAAATGGGCACCATTTGGTCAAGTGTACATGAGTGTGAAATAGATACCATTCAATCAACTGTACAACAGTGTGAAATGGGAATTAATCAATCAACTGTACAACATTGTGAAATGTGCACTATTTAATTAACTGTACAAATTTGTGAAATGGGCACCTTTTGAATCAAAATAGATACCATTAAAACATCTATACAACTGTCTAAAACAGGCACTAGTGAATCAACTGTTGAACAGTGTGAAATGGACATCATTAAGCCAGCTGTACAATAGTGTGAAATAAATACCATTCAATAAATTGTACGACAATATGAAATGCACACCATTCAATCAAATGTACAACAGTGTGAAATGGGCACTGTTCATTCAACTGTACAAAAGTGTGAGATGGGCACCAATCAAAAAACAGTACAACAGAGTGAAATGGGCACTCTTTAATCAACTGTACAAAAGTGTAAAATAGATACCATTCAATCAACTGTACAACAGTGTGAAACATGCACTAATCAATCAACTGTACAACTTTGTGAAATGGGCACCATTCAATCAAATGTACAGCATTGAACTGGGTACTATTCAATCAAATTTAGAAAACTGGGAAATATACGATAATTACTCAAAAGTTCAACAGTGTGAAATGGACACCATTCAATCAACTGCACAACAATGTCAAGTGTGCACTATATAATCATCTGTACAAGTTTGTGAAATAGATGCCATTCAATCAACTGTAATAAAGTGTGAAATGGGCACCATTCAATCAATTGTACAACAGCGTGAAATGGGCACTATTTAATCAACTGTACAACAGTGAGAAATAGATGTCATTAAATCAACCGTATAACTGTCTAAAACAGGCATTAATCAATCAACTGTTCAACTGTGTGAAATGTAGACTATTCAATCAGCTGTCCAACAGTGTGAAATAGATACCATTTAATCACCTGTACACTAGTGAGAAATAGGCATTCAAGCAACTGTATCACAATGTGAAATGGGCAAAAATTAATCAACTGTACAACAATGTGCAATGTGCATGATTTAATTAACTGTACAAATCTGTGAAATGGGCACCATTCAATCAACTGTACAACAGTGTCAAGTGGGCAAGATTCAATCAGCTGTACAAAAGTGTGTAATGGGAACCATTCAATCAACTGTAAAATTGTGATTAGAGAGCACCTTTCAATCAAGTGTAGAGTAGTGTCAAATGGGCACCATTCAATCAACTGTAGAACAGAGGAAAATGTGCACTAATTACTCAACTGTTCAACAGTGCGAAATGGACACCATTCGATCAATTGTACAACAGTGTGAGATGCGCAATATTTAATCAACTGTACAAGAATGTGAAATGTGCACTAATTAATGAACTGTAAAATAGTGTTAAATAGATTCCATTCAATGAACTGTATGACAGATCGATAATCGGCACTATTCAATGAGCTGTTCAACAGTTTGAATGGGACACCATTCAAACAACTGTACAACACTGTGAAATAGAAACCATTAAATCAACTGTGCAACTCCGTAAAACAGGCACTAATGAATCAAATGTTTAATGTTGTGAAATGGACACCATTCAATAAGCTGGACAAAAGTGTGAAATAGATACCATTCAATCAACTGTACCACAGTATGAAATGGGCATTATTCAATCAACTGTGCAACAGTGTGAATTGGGAGCCATTCAAGCATAAAAACAAATAACTGTGAATGCTGGAAATCCAAAACAAAACAGAAATACCTGGAAAAACTAAGCAGGTCTGGCAGCATCGGTGGAGAAGAAAAGAGTTGACGTTTCGAGTCCACATGACCCTTCAACAGCCATTCAAACAACTGCCCAACAGTGTGAAATGGGCACTTTTTAATCAACTGCACAAGAGTGTGAAATCAATACCATTCAATCAAATGTACTACAGTGTGAAATGACCACTAATCAATCTACTGTACAACAATGTGAAACATGCACCATTTAATTAACCGTACAAAATTGTGAAATGGGCACCATTCAATCAATTGTATGACTGTGTGAAATGTGCACCATTCAATCAACTGTAGAACAGTGTGAAATAGGTAACATTCAATGAAATGTAGAACACTGGGAAATATGTAGTAATTACTCAACAATTCAACAGTGCGAAATTGACAAAATTCATTCAACTGTACAACAGTGTGAAGTGTGCAGTATTTAATCAATTGTATAAGATTGTGAAATAGATATCATTCAATCAACTGTATAACAATGTGAAATCTGCACTATTTAATTAACAGTAAAAAAGAATGAAATGGGCACCATTAAATCAACTGTACAACAGTGTGAAATGAGCATCATTTAATCATCTGTACAACTTTGAGAAAGGTGCCCCTTTCAATCATGTGAACAGCAGAGTGAAACGGGAAACATTCAATCAACTGTAGAACAGTGGGAATAGTGCACTAAATACTCAACTGTTCAACAGTGTGAAATGGACACCATTCAATCAAATGTACAACAGTGTGAAATGTGCATGATGTAATCAACTTTAAAACAGTATGAAATAGTTACCATTCAATCAAGAGTATGACAGTGTGAAATGGGCACGATTTCATCAACTGTACAGCAAGGTGAAATGTGCACTAATTAATGAATTGTAAAACAGTGTTAAATAGATACCATTCAATGAACTGTACGGCAGATTGATAATCGGCACTATTCAATGCACTGTTCAACAGTTTGAAAGGGACACCATTTAATCAACTTTACAACACTGTGAAATAGAAACCATTAAATCAACTGTGCAACTCGGTAAAACAAGGACTAATGAATCTAATAAAAACAAAAAAACTGCGGATGCTGGAAATCCAAAACAAAAACAGAATTACCTGGAAAAACTCAGCAGGTCTGGCAGCATCGGCGGAGAAGAAAAGAGTTGACGTTTCGAGTCCTCATGACCCTTCGACAGAACTTGAGTTCGAGTCCAGGAAAGAGCTGAAATATAAGCTGGTTTAAGGTGTGTGTGTGGGGGGCGGAGAGATAGAGAGACAGAGAGGTGGAGGGGGTTGGTGTGGTTGTAGCGACAAACAAGCAGTGATAGAAGCAGATCATCAAAAGATGTCAACAACAATACTACAATAGAACACATAGGTGTTAAAGTTAAAGTTGGTGATATTATCTAAACGAATGTGCTAATTAAGAATGGATGGTAGGGCACTCAAGGTATAGCTCTAGTGGGTTTTTTTTTTTATTTTATATAATGGAAATAGGTGGGAAAAGGAAAATCTTTATAATTTATTGGGAAAAAAAAAAGAAGGGGGAAACAGAAAGGGGGTGGGGATGGGGGAGGGGACTCACGACCTAAAGTTGTTGAATTCAATATTCAGTCCGGAAGGCTGTAAAGTCCCTAGTCGGAAGATGAGGTGTTGTTCCTCCAGTTTGCGTTGGGCTTCACTGGAACAATGCAGCAAGCCAAGGACAGACATGTGGGCAAGAGAGCAGGGTGGAGTGTTAAAATGGCAAGCGACAGGGAGGTTTGGGTCATTCTTGCGGACAGACCGCAGGTGTTCTGCAAAGCGGTCGCCCAGTTTACGTTTGGTCTCTCCAATGTAGAGGAGACCACATTGGGAGCAACGAATGCAGTAGACTAAGTTGGGGGAAATGCAAGTGAAATGCTGCTTCACTTGAAAGGAGTGTTTGGGTCCTTGGACGGTGAGGAGAGAGGAAGTGAAGGGGCAGGTGTTGCATCTTTTGCGTGGGCAAGGGGTTGTGCCATAGGAGGGGGTTGAGGAGTAGGGGGTGATGGAGGAGTGGACCAGGGTGTCCCGGAGGGAGCGATCCCTACGGAATGCCGATAAGGGGGGTGAAGGGAAGATGTGTTTGGTAGTGGCATCATGCTGGAGTTGGCGGAAATGGCGGAGGATGATCCTTTGAATGCGGAGGCTGGTGGGGTGATAAGTGAGGACAAGGGGGACCCTATCATGTTTCTGGGAGGGAGGAGAAGGAGTGAGGGCGGATGCGCGGGAGATGGGCCGGACACGGTTGAGGGCCCGTGGGTCGTTGACAGGGCCCTCAACCGTGAAGTGAAGCAGCATTTCACTTGCATTTCCCCCAACTTAGTCTACTGCATTCGTTGCTCCCAATGTGGTCTCCTCTACATTGGAGAGACCAAACGTAAACTGGGCGACCGCTTTGCAGAACACCTGCGGTCTGTCCGCAAGAATGACCCAAACCTCCCTGTCGCTTGCCATTTTAACACTCCACCCTGCTCTCTTGCCCACATGTCTGTCCTTGGCTTGCTGCATTGTTCCAGTGAAGCCCAACGCAAACTGGAGGAACAACACCTCATCTTCCGACTAGGGACTTTACAGCCTTCCGGACTGAATATTGAATTCAACAACTTTAGGTCGTGAGTCCCCTCCCCCATCCCCACCCCCTTTCTGTTTCCCCCTTCTTTTTTTTTTCCCAATAAATTATAAAGATTTTCCTTTTCCCACCTATTTCCATTATATAAAATATAAAAAAAAAACCCACTAGAGCTATACCTTGAGTGCCCTACCATCCATTCTTAATTAGCACATTCGTTTAGATAATATCACCAACTTTAACTTTAACACCTATGTGTTCTATTGTAGTATTGTTGTTGACATCTTTTGATGATCTGCTTCTATCACTGCTTGTTTGTCGCTACAACCACACCAACCCCCTCCACCTCTCTGTCTCTCTATCTCTCCGCCCCCCACACACACACCTTAAACCAGCTTATATTTCAGCTCTTTCCTGGACTCGAACTCAAGTTCTGTCGAAGGGTCATGAGGACTCGAAACGTCAACTCTTTTCTTCTCCGCCGATGCTGCCAGACCTGCTGAGTTTTTCCAGGTAATTCTGTTTTTCTAATGAATCTAATGTTCAATGTTGTGAAATGGACACCATTCAATAAGCTGGACAAAAGTGTGAAATAGATACCATTCAATCAACTGTACCACAGTTTGAAATGAGCACTTTTCAATCAACTGCAACAGTGTGAATTGGGCGCCATTTAAACAACTGTAGAACACTGGGAAATATGTACTAATTACTCAACAGTTCAACCGTGGGAAATGGACACCATTCAATCAACTGCACAACAGTGTGAAGTGTGCAGTGTTTAACCAACTGTACAAGATTGTGAAATCTGCACTATTTAATTAACAGTAAAAATTTATGAAATGGGCGCCATTAAATCAACTGCACAGCAATGTGAAATGAGCATCAATTAACCAACTGTACAACTTTGAGAAAGGGGCACCTTTGAATCAAGTGAACAGCAGAGTGAAACGGGAAACATTCAATCAACTGTAGAACAGTGGGAAATGTGCACTAAATACTCAACTGTTCAACAGTGTGAAATATGCACCATTCAATCAAATGTACAACAGTGTGAAATGTGCATTATTTAATCAACTGTAAAACAGTGTGAAATAGTTACCATTCAATCAAAAGTACGACAGAGTGAAATGGGCACCATTTAGTCAACTGTACATGAGTGTGAAATAGATACCATTCAATCAACTGTACAACAGTGTGAAATGGGCATTAATCAATCAACTGTACAACATTGTGAAATGTGTACTATTTAATTAACTGTACAAATTATGTGAAATGGGCACTATTCAATCAACTGTTCAGCAATGTGAAATGGACACGATTCAACCAATTGTATGACAGTGGGAAAAAGGCACCATTAAATCAACTGTACAAATGTGTAAAACAAGCACTAATCAATCATCTGTTCATCAGTGTGAAATGGACACCTTTCAATCAGCTGTATAAAAGTGTGAGGTAGATACCATTCAATCAATTGTCCAACAGTGTGAAATAGACACCTTTAAATCAACTGTATAACTCTTTAGTAAAGGCATAATCAATCAACTGTACAACATTCTAAAATGGACACCATTCAATCAACTGTACAAAAGTATGTAATGGGCACAATTCAATCAACTGTAAAACGGTGATTAATGGGCACCTTTCAATCAAGTATAGAGCAGTATGAAACAGGCACCCTTCAAGCAACTGTAGAACAGTGGGAAATGTGCACTAATTACTCAATTGTACAACAGTGTGAAATGTGCAATATTTAATCAACTGTACAAGAATGTGAAATGTGCACTAATTACTCAACTGTTCAACCGTGTGAAATGGACATCATTCTTTCAATTGTACAACAGTGTGTAATGTGCAATATTTAATCAACTGTACAAGAATGTGAAATGTGCACTAATTAATGAACTGTAAAACAGTGTTAAATAGATACCATTCAATGAACTGTACGACAGATTGATAATCAGCACTACTCAATCAACTGTTCCAGAGTTTGAATTGGACACCATGCAACCAACTTTACAACACTGTGAAATAGAAAGCATTAATTCAACTGTACAACTGTCTAAGACAGGCATGAATCAATCAACTGTTCAATAGTGTGAAATGGAAACTATTCAATCAGCTGTCCAACAGTGTGAAATAGATACCATTCAATCAACTGTCCAACAACGTGAAATGCCCACCATACAATGCACTGAACAACAGTGTGAAATTGGAACTATACAATCAACTGTTCAACAGTATGAAATGAACACCATTCAATCAGCTTTAAAACAGTTTGAAATAGATACCATTTAATCACCTGTCAACCAGTGAGAAATAGGGACCATTCAAACAACTGTAACACAATGTGAAATGGGTACTAGTTAATCAACTGTAAAACAATGTGCAATGTGCACTATTTAATTAACTGTACAAATTTGTGAAATGGGCACCATTCAATCAACTGTACAACAGTGTCAAGTGGGCAAGATTCAATCAACTGTACAAAAGTGTGTAATGGGCACCATTCAATCAACTGTAAATCTGTGATTAATGCGCACCTTTCAATCTAGTATAGAGCAGCGTGAAATGGGCACCATTCAATCAACTGTAGAACAGAGGGAAATGTGCACTAATTAATCAACTGTACAACAGTGTGAAATGGACACCATTCAATCAATTGTACAACAGTGTGAAATATGCGTTATTTAATCAACTGTGCAACAATGTGAAATGTGCACTAATTAATGAACTGCAAAATGGTGTTAAATAGATACCATTCAATGAACTGTACGACAGATTGATGATTGGCACTATTCAAGGAGCTGTTCAACAGTTTGAAAGGGACAGCATTCAACCAACCGTGCAACATTGTGAAATAGAAACCGTTAAATCAACTGTGTAACTCAGTAAAACAGGCACTCGTGAATCAAATGTTCAATGTTGTGACATGGACAACATTCAATAAGCTGGACAAAAGTGTGAAATAGATACCATTCAATCAACTGTACCACTTTATGAAATGTGCACCATTCAATCAACTGAAATACTGTGTGAAATGGGCACTATTCAATCAACTGTGCAACAGTGTGAATTGGGAGCCATTCAAACAACTGTCCAACAGTGTGAAATGGACACTTTTTAATCAACTGCACAAGAGTGTGAAATCAATACCATTCAATCAATTGCACAAAGGTGTGAAACGAGCACTAATCAATCTACTGTACAACAATGGGAAACATGCACCCTTTAATTAACTGTACAACTCTGTGAAATGGGCACCATTCAATCAATTGTATGACTGTGTGAAATGTGCACCATTCCATCAAATGTACAGCAGGGTGAAATAGGTACCATTCAATGAAATGTAGAACACTGGGAAATATGTAATAATTACTCAACAGTTCAAGAGTGCGAAATGGACACCATTCAATCAACTGTACAAGAGTGTGAAGTGTGCAGTATTTAATCAACTGTACAAGATTGTGAAATAGATATCATTCAATCAAATGTATAACAATGTGAAATCTGCACTATATAATTAACAGTAAAAATTTATGAAAAGCGCACCATTAGATCAACTGTACAACAGTGTGAAATGGGCTCCATTCAATCAACTGTACAACAGTGTGAATTGAGCATCATTTAACCATCTGTACAACTTTGAGAAAGGGGCACCTTTGAATCATATGAACAGCACAATGAAACGGGAAACATTCAATCAACTGTAGAACAGTGGGAAATGTGCACTAAATACTCAACTGTTCAACAGTGTGAAATGGACACCATTCAATCAAACATTCAACAGTGTGAAATGTGCATTATTTAATCAGCTGTAAAACAGTGTGAAATAGATACCATTCAATCAACTGTACAATGTTGCAAAATGGTCAATATTCAATCAACGGTACAACAGAGTGAAGTGGGCCCTATTTGATCTATAGCACAACGATGTCAAATGTGCACTATTGAATGAACTGTATAACAATGAGAAATGTGCGCTATTCAATCAACTGTGCAAGTGTGAAAAAATACTATTCAATCAACTGAACAACAGTGTGAAATGGGCACCATTCAAAATACTGTCCAACAGAATGAAATGGACACCATTTAATCAACTGTACATGAGTATGAAATAGATAACATTCAATCAACTGTACAACTGTGAAATGGGCATTAATCAATTAACTGTACAACATTGTGAAATGTGCACTATTTAAGTAACTGTACAAATTTGTGAAATGAGCACCATTTGAATCAAAATAGATACCATTAAATCAACTATACAACTGTCTAAATCAAGCACTTCTGAACCAACTGTTGAACAGTGTGAAATGGACATCATTCAGTCAAATGTACAACAGCGTGAAATGGGCACTCTTTATTAAACTGTACGAAAGTGTGAAATAGATACCATTCAATCAACTGTACAACAGCGTGAAACATGCACTAATCAATGAACTGTACAACAAGATGAAATGGGCACCATTCAATCCAATGTACAGCAACGTGAAATGGGTACCTTCCAATCAAATCTAGAGCACTGGGAAGTATACGCTATTTACTCAAAAGTTCAACAATGTGAAATGGACACCATTCAATCAACGGTAAAACAGTGTCAAGTGTGCATTATTTAATCATCTGTACAACAGCGTGAAATGTGCACCATTCAATCAAATGAACAACATTTCGAAATGAGAACCATTCAATCAACTGTCCAACAGGTTGAAATGGACACCATTCAACCAACTATACAACAGTGTGAAATGGGCACCATTAAATCAACTGTAGAAATGTGTAAAACAGGCACTAATGAATGAAATGCTCAACACTGTGAAATGTACACCATTCATTCAGCTGTACAACAGTGTGAAATAGATACCATTCAATCAACTGTACAACGTTGTGAAATGGGCACCATTCAATCAACTGAAAAACTGTGTGAAATGGGCACTATTCAATCAACTGTACAACAGTATGAAATTGGCAACATTCGAACAACTCTTCAACAGTGTGAAATGGGGACTATTTAATCAAACATACAAGATGGTGAAATTAATATCATTCTGTCAACTGTACAACAGTGTGAAATGGGAACTAATCAACCTATTGTACATCAATGTGAAATATGCATCATTTAATTAACTGTACAACAATGTGAAATAGAAACCATTCAATCAACTCTATAACAGGGCACTATTTAATCAAATGTACAAGATTGTGCATTCAATATGATTCAACCAACTGTACAACAGTGTGAAATGCGCACTAAACAACCTACTATACAACCATGTGAAATATGCACCATTTAATTAATTGTACAACTTTGTGAAAATGGCACCATTCATTCAATTGTACGACTGTGTAAAATGGGCACCAAGCAATCAACTGTACAGCAGTGTGAAATGGGCACCATTCAATCAAATGTACAGCAGTGTGAAATGGGTACAATTCAATCAAATGTAGAACACTGAGAAATATGCACTAATTAGTCAACAGTTCAAAAGTGTGAAATGGACATAATTCAACCAACTGTACAACAGTGTGAAATAGAAACAATTCAATCAACTGTACAACGATGTAAAATGGGCACTACTCAATCAACTGTACAACAGTATGAAATGGGCACCATTCGAACAACTGTACAACAGTGTGAAATGGGCTCCATTTGATCAACTGTACAATGATGTGAAATGTGCACTATTTAATCAACTGTAAAACATAGTGAAATGTGCACAATTTAATCAACTGTACAACAATGTGAAAAGTGCACAAACTAATGAACTGTAAAACAGTGTTAAATAGATACCATTCAATCAACTATACAACAGTGTGAAGTGGGCACCATTGAATCAACTGTACAACAGCATGAAGTGTGCACCATTCAATCAAATGGACAACATTTTGAAATGAGAACCATTCAATCAACTGTTCAACAGGTTGAAATGGGCACCATTAAATCAACTGTAGAAATGTGTAAAACAGGCACTAATGAATCAAATGTTCAACACTGTGAAATGTACACCATTCACTCAGCTGTACAACATTGTGAAATAGATACCATTCAATCAACTGTACAACGTTGTGAAATGGGCAATATTCAATCAACTGAAAAACTGTGTGAAATGGGCACTATTCAATCAACTGTACAACAGTATGAAATTGGCAACATTCGAACAACTCTCCAACAGTGTGAAATGGGTACTATTTAATCAAATGTACAAGATGGTGAAATTAATACCATTCTATCAACTGTACAACAGTGTGAAATGGGCACTAATCAACCTATTATACATCAATGTGAAATTTGAACCATTTAATTAACTGTACAACTTTATGAAATTGGCACCATTCAATCAACTGTACAAAAGTGTGAAATGGGCACCATTCAATCAACTGTACGACTGTGTGAAATGGGCACCATTCAATCAACTGTACAGCAGAGTGAAATGGGTACCATTGAATCATACGTAGAACACTCAGAAATATGCACTAATTACTCAACAGTTCAAAAGTGTGAAATGGACACAATTCAAACAACTGTACAACAGTGTGAAGGGCATACTATTTAATCAATTGTACAAGATTGTGAAGTTGATGCCATTCAATCAACTGTACAACAATGTGAAATGGGCACTATTTAATTAACTGTACAACTTTGTGAAATGGGCACCCTTCAATCATCTGTACAGCAGTGTCAAATGGGCACCATTCATTCAAATGTTGAAGAGTAGGAAATATGCACTAATTGCTCAACGGTTCAACAGTGTGAAATGGACAGCATTCAATCAACTGAACAACAGTATGAAATGGGCACTATTCAATCACCTGTACAACAGTGTGAAGTGGGCATCATTTAATTAACTGTACAACAATGTGAATTGTACACTATTTAATCAACTGAACAACAATGTGAAATGTGCACTATTTAATCAACTGTAAAACAGTGTGAAATAGATACCATTCAATCAACTGTATGACAGTGCGAAATGAACACAATTCAACCAACTGTATAACGGTGTGAAATAGATGCCATTAACTCAACTGTACAACTGTGTAAAACAGGCACTAATCAATCAACGATTCAATGTTGTGAAATGGACAGCATTCCTTAAGCTGTACAACAGTGTGAAATAATTTTCAACCAATCAACTGTGTAACTTTTTGAAATGGGCACCATTTAATCAACTCTACAACCGTGTGAAATGAACACCATTCAATCATCTATACAGCGGTATGAAATGGGCACCATTCAATCAAATGTACAAATTTGTGAAATGTGCACTATTTAATAAACTGTGCAAGATTGTGAAATAGATACTATTCCATAAACTGTTCAACAGTCTGAAATGGACAGCATTCAACCAACTGTACAAAAGTGTGAAATAGACATCATTAAATCAATTATACAACTGTGTAAAACAGGCACTAATCAAACAACTATTCAACAGTGTGAAATGGACACCATTCAATTAGCTGTACAACAGTTGAAATAGATACCATTCAATCAACTGCACAACTGTGAGAGATGAGCACCATTTAATCAAATTAACAACAATGTGAAATGTGCACTATTTAACCAATTGTACAACAATGTGAAATGTACACTATTTAATCTACTGTAAAACAGTGTGTAATAGATACCATTCAATCAACTGTATGACAGTGTGAAATGGACACCATTCAACCAACTGCATAACAGTGTGAAATAGATATCATTAAATCAACTGTACACCTGTGTAAAACAGGCACTAATAAGTCAAATGTTCAACGTTGTGAAATGCTCACTAATCAATCAACTGTACAACAATGTGAAATGTGCACTATTTAATTAACTGTACAATATTTTGAAAGGGAACTATTCAATCAACTCTACAACTGTGTGAAATGAGCACCATTCAATCATCTGTACAGCAGTCTGAAATGGACACCATTCAATCAAATGTACAACATTGTGAAATGTGCAGTATTTAATAAACTGTACAAGATTGTGAAATAGATACTATTCAATCAACTGTTCAACAGTGTGAAATGGACAAAATTCAATCAGCTGTACAACAGTGTGAAATAGATACCATTAAATCAACTGTACAACTGTGTAAAACAGGCACGAATCAAACAACTGTTCAACTGTGAGAAATGGGCACCATTTAATCAACTGTACAACAATGTGAAATGTGCACTATTTAACCAACAGTACAACAGTGTGAAATGTGCACTATTTAATGAACTGAACAACAATATGAAATGTGAAACAGAAACAAAAACAGAATTACCTGGAAAAACTCAGCAGGTCTGGCAGCATCGGCGGAGAAGAAAAGAGTTGACGTTTCGAGTCCTCATGACCCTTCGACAGAACTTGAGTTCGAGTCCAAGAAAGAGTTGAAATATAAGCTGGTTTAAGGTGTGTGTGTGGGGGGTGGAGAGATAGAGAGAGAGAGAGAGAGGTGGGGGGGGGTGTGGTTGTAGGGACAAACAAGCAGTGATAGAAGCAGATCATCAAAAGATGTCAACGACAATAGTACAATAGAACACATAGGTGTTAAAGTTAAAGTTGGTGATATTATCTAAACGAATGTGCTAATTAAGAATGGATGGTAGGGCACTCAAGGTATAACTCTAGTGGGGGTTTTTTTTATATATTTTTTTTTTAAATAATGGAAATAGGTGGGAAAAGGAAAATCTTTATAATTTATTGGAAAAAAAAGAAGGGGGAAACAGAAAGGGGGTGGGGATGGGGGAGGGAGCTCACGACCTAAAGTTGTTGAATTCAATATTCAGTCCGGAAGGCTGTAAAGTCCCTAGTCGGAAGATGAGGTGTTGTTCCTCCAGTTTGCGTAGGGCTTCACTGGAACAATGCAGCAAGCCAAGGACAGACATGTGGGCAAGAGAGCAGGGTGGAGTGTTAAAATGGCAAGCGACAGGGAGGTTTGGGTCATTCTTGCGGACAGACCGCAGGTGTTCTGCAAAGCGGTCGCCCAGTTTACGTTTGGTCTCTCCAATGTAGAGGAGACCACATTGGGAGCAACGAATGCAGTAGACTAAGTTGGGGGAAATGCAAGTGAAATGCTGCTTCACTTGAAAGGAGTGTTTGGGTCCTTGGACGGTGAGGAGAGAGGAAGTGAAGGGGCAGGTGTTGCATCTTTTGCGTGGGCATGGGGTGGTGCCATAGGAGGGGGTTGAGGAGTATGGGGTGATGGAGGAGTGGACCAGGGTGTCCTGGAGGGAGCGATCCCTACGGAATGCCGATAAGGGGGGTGAAGGGAAGATGTGTTTGGTGGTGGCATCATGCTGGAGTTGGCGGAAATGGCGGAGGATGATCCTTTGAATGCGGAGGCTGGTGGGGTGATAAGTGAGGACAAGGGGGACCCTATCATGTTTCTGGGAGGGAGGAGAAGGCGTGAGGGCAGATGAGCGGGAGATGGGCCGGACACGGTTGAGGGCCCTGTCAACGACCGTGGGTGGAAAACCTCGGTTAAGGAAGAAGGAGGACATGTCAGAGGAACTGTTTTTGAATGTAGCATCATTGGAACAGATGCGACGGAGGCGAAGGAACTGAGAGAATGGGATGGAGTCCTTACAGGAAGCGGGGTGTGAGGAGCTGTAGTCGAGATAGCTGTGGGAGTCGGTGGGATTGTAATGGATATTGGTGGACAGTCTATCACCAGAGATTGAGACAGAGAGGTCAAGGAAGGGAAGGGAAGTGTCAGAGATGGACCATGTGAAAATGATGGAGGGGTGGAGATTGGAAGCAAAATTAATAAATTTTTCCAAGTCCTGACGAGAGCATGAAGCGGCACCGAAGTAATCATCGATGTACCGGAGAAAGAGTTGTGGAAGGGGGCCGGAGTAGGACTGCAACAAGGAATGTTCCACATACCCCATAAAGAGACAGGCATAGCTGGGGCCCATGCGGGTACCCATAGCCACACCTTTTATTTGGAGGAAGTGAGAGGAGTTGAAGGAGAAATTGTTCAGCGTGAGAACAAGTTCAGCCAGACGGAGGAGAGTAGTGGTGGATGGGGATTGTTCGGGCCTCTGTTCGAGGAAGAAGCTAAGGGCCCTCAGACCATCCTGGTGGGGGATGGAGGTGTAGAGGGATTGGACGTCCATGGTGAAGAGGAAGCGGTTGGGGCCAGGGAACTGGAAATTGTTGATGTGACGTAAGGTGTCAGAGGAATCACGGATGTAGGTGGGAAGGGACTGGACAAGGGGAGAGAGAAGGGAGTCAAGATAACGAGAAATGAGTTCTGTGGGGCAGGGGCAAGCTGAGACGATTGGTCTACCGGGGCAGTTCTGTTTGTGGATTTTGGGTAGGAGGTAGAAGCGGGCCGTCCGAGGTTGGGCAACTATCAGGTTGGAAGCTGTGGGAGGGAGATCCCCAGAGGAGATGAGGTCAGTGACAGTCCTGGAAACAATGGCTTGATGTTCAGTGGTGGGGTCATGGTCCAGGGAGAGGTAGGAGGAAGTGTCTGCGAGTTGACGCTCAGCCTCCGCGTGGTAGAGGTCAGTGCGCCAGACAACAACAGCACCACCCTTGTCAGCGGGTTTGATGACAATGTCAGGGTTGGACCTGAGAGAATGGAGTGCAGTAAGTTCAGAGAGAGACAGGTTAGAATGGGTGAGAGGAGCAGAGAAATTGAGACGACTAATGTCGCGCCGACAGTTCTCGATGAAAAGATCGAGAGAAGGTAAGAATCCAGAGGGAGGGGTCCAGGTGGAGGGAGAATATTGAAGATGGGTAAAAGGATCCGTTGAACTGGGAGAGGACTCCTGCCCAAAGAAGTGAGCCCGGAGACGAAGACGGCAGAAGAAGAGTTCAGTATCATGCCGAGCCCGAAATTCATTGAGGTGAGGGCGTAAGGGTATGAAACTAAGTCCTTTGCTGAGCACTGAACGTTCTCCATATGAAATGTGCACTATTTAATCTACTATAAAACAGTGTGTAATAGATAACATTCAATCAACTGTACGACAGTGTGAAATGGACACCGTTCAACCAACTGCATAACAGTCTGAAATAGATGCCATTAAATCAACTGTAAAACTGTGTAAAACATGCACTAATCAATCAAATGTTCAATTTTGTGAAAAGGAGAGCATTCAATAAGCAGTACAACAGTGTGAAATGGGCACTAATCAATCAAATGTACAACAACGTGAAATGTGCACTATTTAATTAACTATAAAACATTGTGAAATGGGCACCATTCAATCAACTCTACAACTTTGTTAAATGGGCACCATTCAATCACCTGTACAGCAGTGTGAAATGGGCACCATTCAATCAAATGTACAACAGTGTAAAATGTGCACTATTTAATAAACTGTACAAGATTGTGAAATAGATACTATTCAATCAACTGTACAAAAGTGTGAAATTTGCACTAATGTATCAATTGAACAACAATGTGAAATGTGCACTATTTAATCTACTGTAAAACAGTGTGCAATGGATACCATTAAATCAACTGTACAACAGTGTGAAATGGACATCATTCAACCAAATGTATAACAGTGTGAAATAGATTCCATTAAATCAACTGTACAACTGTGTAAAACAGGCACTAATCAATCAAATGTTCAATGTTGTGAAATGGAGAACATTCAATAAGCTATACAACAGTGTGAAATAGATATCATTCAATCAACTGTATAACATTGTGAAATGGGCACTAAGCAATCAACTGTACAACAATGTGAAATGTGTACTATTTAGTTAACTGTACAACTTTGTGAAATGAGCAACATTCAATCATCTGCATAGCAGTGTGAAATGGGCACCATTCAATCAACTGTACAACTGTGTAAAACAGGCTCTAATCAAACAACTGTTCAACAAACTGTAATAGATACCATTCAATCAACAGTACTATGGGTGTTAATTGGGCATTATTCAATCAACTGTTCAACATTGTGAAATGGAAGCCATTCAATCAACTGTAGAACAGTGTGAAGTATGCACTATTAAATCAACTGTTCAACAGTGTTAAATAGATACAATTCAATCAACTGTGCAACAGTGTGAAATGGGCACCATTCAGTAAACTGTACAACAGAGTGAAATGTGCTCTATTTTATCAATTATAAAACAGTGTGAGAATGACACCATTCAACCAAACGTCCAACAGTACAAAGTGGGCACAATTAAATCAACTGATCAACAGTGCGATGTGAGCACTATTGAATCAACTGTACAACATTGTGAAAAGGGCAGTTTTAATCAACTATACAACAATATGAAATGTGCACCATTCAATCAACTGAACAACAGTCTGAAATGGGCACTATGCAATCAACTGTACAACAATGTGAAATGGGCAACATTCAATCAAAAGTACAACAGTGTGAAATGTGCAGCATTAAATCAATAGTACAACAGTGTGAAATGGATACCATTCAATCAAATGTACAACAGTTTGAAATGGGAACAATTCAATGAAGTGTACAACAGTGTGAAATGGACACCATACAATCAATTGTACAACCGTGTGAAATGTGCACTATTTACCCAACTGTACACCAGTGTGAAATAGATACCATTCAAACAACTGTACTATGGGTGTGAATTGGGCATGATTCAATCAACAAATCAACAGTGTGACATTGGCCCCTATTCAATCAACTGTACAACACTGTGAAATGGACACTATTTAATCAGCTGCACAACAATATGAAATGTGCACTATTTAATCAACTGTATAACAGTTTGAAATAGATACTATTCAATCAACCGTACAACAGTGTGAAATCGGCACCATTCAATCAACTGATCAACAGCCTGAAATGAGCACTATTCAATGAACAGTACAACAATGTGAAATGGGCACTATTCAATCAAAAGTACAACAGTGTGAAATGTACACTATTTAACCAACTATAAAACAGTGAGAAATGGGCACTATTCATCAACTGTTCAACAGTGTGAAATGGGCACCAATTAATCAACTGTACAACAATGTGACATGTGCACTATTTAATCAACTGTACAACAGCCTGACATAGATAACACTCAATCAACTATACGACTGTGTGAAATGTGCCCTTTTCAATAAACGGTTCAATAGTATGAAATGGGACACATTCAATCAGCTGTACAACAGTGTGGAATGCTCACTATTTAATCAGCTGTCCAACAGTGTGAAATGTACACCATTCAATGAACTGTCCAACAGTGTAAAATGTGCACTATTTAATCATCTGTACAACAATGTGAATTGTGCAATATTTAATCAACTGTACAACAGTGTGAAAAAGATAACATTCAATCAGCTGTAGGAGAGTGTGAAATTGGCCCTATTCAATCAACTGTTCAACAGTGTGAAATGTGCACTATTTAATCAACTGTACAACAGTGTGAACATGGCATTTTTCAATCAACTGTACAACAGTGTGAACACGGCATTATTTAATCAACGGTACAAGAGTGTGAAATATGCACAATTTAACACCCTGTGCAACATTGTGAAATATTACACCATTCAGTTAAATGTACAACAGTGTGAAATGGAAACTATTCAATCAACTGCACAACAGTGTGAAATGGGCATGATTCAATCAACTGTTCAGCATTCAATCCATTCTGTAAGAGTGTGAAATCGGCACCAGTCAATAAACTGTACAACAGTCTAACTTGGGCACGATTTTAGCCATTATAATACAGTGTGAAAAAGATACCATTCAATCAACGTTCAACATTGTGAAGTGGGTATGCTTCAATCAGCTGTTATGCAGTGTGACATGGGCACTATTTAATCAACTGTACAACATTGTGAAATGGGCACTATTTAATCAACTGTACAACAATATGAAATGTGCACTAGTTAATCAACGAACAACATTGTGAAATAGATACTATTCAATCAATGATATGGCAGTGTGAAATGGGCACCATTCAATCAACTGAACAACAGTCTAAAATGGGCACTATGCAATCAACTGTACAACAATGTGAAATGGACAACATTCAATCAAATGTACAACAGTGTGAAATATGCAGCATTAAATCAATGGTACAACAGTGTGAACTGGGCACTATTCAATTAACTGTAAAACAGTGTGAAATGGACACTAGTTTATCAATGGCAAAACATTGTGAAATAGATAGCATTCAATGAACTGTATGATGGTGGGAAATGGGCACTATTCAATCAACTGTTCAACATTGTGAAATGGAAACCATTCAATCAACTGTGGAACATTGCGAAATGTGCACTATTAAATCAACTGTTCCACTGCGTGAAATAGATACCATTCAATCAACTATGCAACAGTGTGAAATGGCTATTAGTCAATCAACAGTACAACAATGTGAAATGGGCACTATTCAATCAACTGCACAACAGTATTAAATGTGCACTATTCAACAAACTGTACAACAGTGTGAAATAAATACCATTCAATCAACTGTACGACAGTGTGAAATGTGCCATATTCATTCAACTGTTCAACAGTAGTGAACTGGGCACTATACAATCCATTGTACAACAATGTGAAATGGGTACTACTCAATAAACAGTACAACAATCTAAAATTGGCAAAATTTAATCAACTGTGCAACAGTGTGAAATGGATACATTCAATCAAATGTACAATAGTTTCAAATGGGAACAATTCAATCAAGTGTACAACAGTGTGAAATGGACACCATACAACCAACTGTACAACTGTGCGAAATGTGCACTATTCAACCAACTGTACACCAGTGTGAAATAGATACCATTCAAATAACTATACTATGGGTGTGAATTGGGCACGATTCAATCAACAGATCAACAGTGTGACATGGGCACTATTCAATCAATTGTACAACATTGTGAAATGGGCACTATTTAATCAACTGCACAGCAATATGAAACGTGAAATATTTAATCAACTGTATAACAGTTTGAAATGGATACTATTCAATCAACAGTACAAGAGTGTGAAATGGGCACCATTCAATCAACTGATCAACAGCCTAAAATAAGCACTATTCAATGAGCAGTACGACAATGTGAAATGGGCACTATTCCATCAAAAGTACAACAGTGTGAAATGTACACTATTTAATCAACTGTAAAACAGTGAAAAATGGGCACTATTCATCAACTGTTCAACAGTGTGAAATGGGCACCAATTAATCAACTGTACAACAATGTGACATGTGCACTGTTTAATCAACTGTACAATAGCCTGACATAGATAACATTCAATCAACTGTACGACTGTGTGAAATGTGCCCTTTCAATAAACAGTTCAATAGTATGAAATGGGACACATTCAATCAGCTGTACAACAGTGTGGAATGCTCGCTATTTAATCAGCTGTCCAACAGTGTGAAATGTACACCATTCAATGAACTGTCCAACAGTGTGAAATGTGCACTATTTAATCATCTGTACAACAATGTGAAATGTGCAATATTTAATCAACTGTACAACAGTGTGAAAAAGATAACATTCAGTCAGCTGTAGGAGAGTGTGAAATTGGCCCTATTCAATCAACTGTTCAGCAGTGCAAAATGGGCTCCATTAATCAACTGTACAACAGTGTGAACAGGGCATTATTCAATCAATGGTACAAGAGTGTGGAATATGCACAATTTAACACCCTGTGCAACATTGTGAAATATTACACCATTCAATCAAATGTACAACAGTGTGAAATGGAAACTGTTCAATCAACTGCACAACCATGAAATGGGCATGATCCCATCAACTGTTCAGCAGTGTGAAGTGGGCACTATTCAATCAACTGTACAACAGAGTGAACAGGGCATTATTCAATCAGCTGTACAACAGTGTGGAATACTCACTATTTAATCAGCTGTCCAACAGTGTGAAAGGTACACCATTCAATGAACTGTCCAACAGTGTGAAATGTGCACCATTTAATCATCTGTACAACAATGTGAAATGTGCAATATTTAATCCACTGTACAACAGTGTGAAAAAGATAACATTAAATCAGCTGTAGAAGAGTGTGAAATTGACCCTATTCAATCAACTGTTCAACAGTGTGAAATGGAAACTATTCAATCAACTGCACAACAGCATGAAATGGGCATGATTCCATCAACTGTTCAGCAGTGTGAAATGGACACCATTCAATCAACTGTACAAAAGTGTGATTTGTACACAATTTAACCACCTGTGCAACAGTGTGAAATGTTACAGCATTCAATCAACTGTACAACAGTGTGAAATGTGCACTATATAACCAACTGTACAACAGTCTGAAATGTACACCATTCAATCAACTGTACGATGGTGTGAAATGTGCACTGTTCAATCAACAGTGTGAAATGGATACCATTCAATCCATTCTGTAAGAGTGTGAAATGGGCACCAGTCAATAAACTGTACAACAGTCTAAAATGTGCACGACTTTAGCCAATATAATACAGTGTGAAAAAGATACCATTCAATCAACGTTCAGCATTGTGAAGTGGGCACACTTCAATCAGCTGTTATGCAGTGTGACACGGACACTATTCAATCAACGGTACAACAGTGTGAAATGGGCACTATTTAACCAACTGTACAACAGTGAGAAATTGATACCATTAAAGCAACTGTACAACTGTCTAAAACAGGCACTAATCAATCAACTGTTCAACAGTGTGAAATGGAAACTATCCAATCAGCTGTCCATCAGTGTGAAATAGATATCATTCAATCAACTGCCCAACAGTGTGAAATGGGCACCATCCAATTCACTGAACAACAGTGTGAAATTGGCACTATACAATCAACTGTTCAACAGTATGAAATGGACACCATTCAATCAGCTGTAAAACAGTTTGAAATAGATACCATTTAATCACCTGTACACAGTGAGAAATAGGCACCATTCAAACAACTGTATCACAATGTGAAATGGGCACTAATTAATCAACTGTACAACAAGTGACATGTGCACTTTTAAATCAACTTTTCAACAGTTTGAAATGGGCACCATTCAATAAACTGTTCAACAGTGTGAAATGGGCACCTTTCAATAAACTGTGCAACAGTGTGAAATGTGCTCTATTTTATCAATTATAAAACAGCATGAAAATAATACCATTCAACCAAAAGTTCAAAAGTGCGATGTGGGCATGATTCAATCAACTGATCAACGGTGTGACATGAGCATTATTCAATCAAATGTACAACATTGTGAAATGGGCACTATTTAATCAACTGCATAACAATATGAAATGTGCACTATTTAATCAACTGTACAACATTGTGAAATAGATACTATTCAATCAAAGGTATGGCAGTGTGAAATGGGCACCATTCGGTTAATTGAACAACAGTCTGAAATGGGCACTAGGCATTCAACAGTAAAGCAATGTGAAATGGGTAACATTCAATCAACTGTACAACAGTGTGAAATGTGCACTATTCAATCAACTGTAAAACAGTGTGAAATGGACGCTAGTTAATCAATTTCATGTTGTGAAATAGATAGCATTCAATGAACTGTATGATGGTGGGAAAAGGGCACTATTCAATCAACTATTCAACAGAGTGAAATGGAGACCATTCAATCAACTGTGGAACAGTGGGAAATGTGCACTGTTAAATCAACAGTTCAACTGCGTGAAATAGATACCATTGAATCAACTGTGCAACAGTGTGAAATGGCCATTAGTCAATCAACAGTGCAATGATGTGAAATGGGCACTATTCAATCAACTGCACAACAGTATTAAATGTGCACTATTTAGTCAACTGTACAACAGTGTGAAATAGATACTATTCAATCAACTGTACAACAGTGTGAAATGTGCTTATTCATTCAACTGTTCAACAGTAGTGAACTGGGCACCATACAATCTATCGTACAACAATATGAAGTGGGAACTACTCAATCAACTGTACAACAATCTGAAATTGGCAAAACTCAATCAACTGTACAACAATGTGAAATGGATACCATGGAATCAAATGTACAACAGTTTGAAATGTGAACTATTCAATTAAGTGTACAGCAGTCTGAAATGGGCACCATTCAATCAACTGTGCAACAGTATGAATTGGACATTATTCAATCAACTGTATAGGCATGTGAAATGTGCACTATTTAACCAACTGTAAAACAGTCTGAAATAGATACCATTCAATCAACTGTACGATGGGTGTGAATTGGGCATGATTCAATCAACAGATCAACAGTGTGACATGGGCACTATTCCATCAGCTGTACAACATTGTGAAATGGGCACTATTTATTCAACTGCATAACAATATGAAATGTGCACTATTTAATCAACTATACAACAGTTTGAAATAGATACTATTCAATTAACAGAACAACAGTGTGAAATGGGCACCATTCAATCAACTGATCAACAGCCTGAAATGGGCACTATTCAATGAACAGTACAACAATGTGAAATGGGCACCATTCAATCAACTGATCAACAGCCTGAAATGGGCACTATTCAATGAACAGTACAACAATGTGAAATGGGCACTATTCAATCAAAAGTACAACAGTCTGAAATGGATACCATTCAATCAACTGTACGACTGTGAAATGTGCCCTTTTCAATAAACAGTTCAGTAGTATGAAATGGGAACTATTCAAGCAGCTGTACAACAGTGTGGAATGTTCACTATTTAATCAGCTGTACGACAGTGTGAAATGTACACCATTCAATGAACTGTTCAACAGCGTGAAATGGGCATAATTCAATCAACAGTACAACAAGGTGAAATGGGCACTGTTCAATCAACTGTACAACAATGTGTAATGTGCACTTATAATCAACTGTACAACATTGTGAAATAGATACCATTCAATGAACTGTTCAACAATGTGAAATGTGCACTATTTAATCAACTGTACAACAATGTGAAATTTGCAATATTTAATCAACTGTATAACAGTGTGAAAAAGAGACCATTCAATCAGCTGTATGACAGTGTGAAATTGGCCCTATTAAATCAACTGTTCAAACATGTGAAATGTGCACTACTCAATCACTGTCAAATGGCTACCATTCAATCAACTGTACAACAGTGTGAAATGGGTGCTATTCAATAAACTGCACAACAGACTGAAATGGGCATGATTCAATCAACTATTCAGCAGTGTGAAATGGGCATAATTCAATCAACTGCACAACAGCGTGAATTGTCATGATTCAATCAACTGTTCAGCTGTGTGAAATGGGCACCATTCAATCAATTGTACAACAGTGTGAACTGGGCATTATTCAATCAACTGTACAACAGTGTGCAATATGCACAATTTAACACCCTGTGCAGCAGTGTGAAATGTTACACCATTCAATCAACTGTACAACAGTGTGAAATGTGCACTATATAAACAGCTGTACAACAGTCTGAAATGTACACCATTCAATCAACTGTACAACGGTGTGAGGTGTGCACTATTAAATCAACTGCTCAACAGTGTGAAATAGGTACCATTCAATCGACTGTGCAACAGCGTGAAATGGGCATAATTCAATCAACAGTACAACAATGTGAAATGGTCTCTGTTC
The DNA here is from genome assembly GCF_017639515.1 of Carcharodon carcharias. Taxonomy (NCBI): domain Eukaryota; kingdom Metazoa; phylum Chordata; class Chondrichthyes; order Lamniformes; family Lamnidae; genus Carcharodon; species Carcharodon carcharias. The sequence goes on from NC_054477.1 coordinate 17,323,590, forward strand.
AATCAACTGTACAACAATGTGTAATGTGCACTTATAATCAACTGTACAACATTGTGAAATAGATACCATTCAATCAACTGTACAACAGTGTGAAATGTGCGCTATCCAATCAACTGTTCAACAGTAGTGAACTGGGCACTTTACAATCCATTGTACAACAATGTGAAATAGGCACTACTGAATCAACTGTACAACAATCTGAAATTGGCACAATTCAATCAACTGTACAACAATGTGAAATGGATACCATTCAATCAAATGTACAACAGTGTGAAATGGGAACTATTCAATCAAGTGTACAACGGTTTGAAATGGGCCCCATTCAATCAACTGTACAACAGTGTGAACTGAGCATTATTCAATCATGTGTAAAACAGCGTGAAATGGGCACTATTCAATCAACTGTTCAACATTGTGAAATGGAAGCCATTCAATCAATTGTACAACAGTGTGAAGTGTGCAGTATTAAGTCAACTGTTCAACAGTGTGAAATGGACACCATTCAATCAACTGTCCAAATGACTGAAATGTGCACTATTTAATCAACTGTACAACAATGTGAAATAGATACCGTTCAATAAAATGTACAACAGTGTGAAGTTGGAACTATTCAATCAACTGTGCAACAGGGTGAAATGGGCATTATACAATCAACTGTACAACATTTTGAAATTGGTACTATTCAATCAACTGTACAACAGGGTGAAATGGATGCCATTCAAGCAATTGTACAACAATGAGAAATGTGCACTATTTACTCAACTGTTAAACAGTGTGAAATGAACACCAATCAACTGCCCAACAGTGTGAAATGTGCACTATTTAATCAACTATACATTAGTGTGAAATAGATACCATTCAATCAACTGAACAACAGTGTGAAATGGGCACCATTCAATCAACTGTATAAAAGCGTGAAACATGCACTACTTATTCAATAATAAAACACTGTGAAATAGATACCATTCAAGCAACTGTTCAACAGTGTGAAATGGGCATGATTCACTCAACTGTTCAACAGTGTAAAATGGGCACTATTAACTCAACAGTACAACAGTGTGAAATGTCCTCTATTCAGTCAACTGAACAACAGTGTGAAAAAGGCACAATTTACTCAACTGTAATGCAATGTGAAGTGTGCACTATTTAAGCAACTGTTCAACAGTGTGTAATAGATAGCATTCAATCAACTGTACGACAGTGTGAAATGGGCACTATTCATTCAACTGATCAACAGTGTGAAATGGGCACTTTTCAATCAAATGCACAACAATTTGAAATGAGCACTATTCAGTCAAATGCACAACAGTTTGAAATGTGCAATACTTAATCAATTGTACGACAGTGTAAAATAAATACCATTCAATCAAAAGTCCAAAAGTGTGAAATGAGCACCATTTAATCAACTGTATAAAAGCGTAAAACGTGCACTATTTAATCATTAATAAAACACTGTGAAATAGATACCATTCAATCAATTGAACAACAGTGTGAAATGGGCACTATTCAATCAACGGTACAACAGTGTGAAATGGGCAATATTCAATCAACTGTACAAAAGTGTGAAATCGGCACTATTCAAACAACTGTACAACAGTATGAAATGGGCACTATTCAATCAAATGTTCAACAATGAGAAATGGGCACACTCAATCAACTGCACAACAATGTGAAACGTGCAGTATTCAATCAACTGTTCAACCATGAGAATGAACACCATTCAATCTACTCTACAACAATGTGGTATCTGCATTATTGAATCAACTGTACATTAGTGTGAAATGGGCACCATTCAATCAACTGTACAACAGTGTAAAAAATGAGCTAATCAATTAACTGTTCAACAATATGAAAGGGGCAACATTCAATCAACTAAATGTACAACCCTGTGAAATGGGAAACATTCAATCAACTGTACAACAGTGTAAATCAGGTGCTAATCAATCAATTGTTCCACAATGCAAAAGGGGCAGCGTTCAATAAATTGTACAACAGTGTGAATTGAGCACTAGTCAATCAACTGTACAACAGTATGAAACAGGCGCTAATGAATAAACTTTACAACACTGTGATATGGATACCATTCAATCAAATGTACAACATTGTGAAATGGGCACTATTCAATCAACTGTTCAACAATGTAACTTAGGCGCTAATCAATCAACTGTTCAACAGTGTGAAATGGGAACCATTCAATCAACTGTACAACTGTGTGAAATGGTCACTATTCAATCAACTATGCAACATGTTAAATGGTCACTATTCAATCAACTATGCAACAGTGTGAAATGTGCACTATTTAATCAATTATAAAACAGTGCATAATAGATACAATTCAATCAATGGTACAACATTATGAATTGGGCACCATTTAATCAACTGTACAACAATGTGAAACATGCAATATTTGTTCAACTGTACAACAGTGTGAAATAAATACCATTCAATCAAATGTTCAAAAGTGTGAAATGGGCAGTATTCCAGCAACTGTACAACAGTGTTAAATGGGCACTATTCAATAAATTGTTCAAAAGTGTGAATTTGGTACCATTCATTCAGCTCTACAAAAGTGTGAAATTGGCACTATTCAAGCAACTGTACAACAGTATGAAATGGGCATTATTCAATCAACTGCACAACAGTGTGAAATGGGCACCATTCAGTCAACTGTACAACAGTGCGAAATGGGCACTATTCAATCAACTATTCCACAGCATGAAGTGAGCACCATTCATTCAACTGTACAACAGTGTGAAATGTGTACCATTCAATCAACTGCGCAACAGTGTAAAAAAGGAGCTAATCAATCAAGTGTTCAAGAACATTCAGTCAACTAACTGTATTACCATTTGAAATGGGAAACATCCAATCAATTGTATAACAGTGTAAATCAAGTGCTAATCAATCAACTGTTCCACAATGTGAAATGGGCAGCATTCAATAAACTGTACAACAGTGTGATATGGATACCATTCAATCAACTATACAACTGTGTGAAATGGGCACTATTCAATCATCTGTTCAACAGTGTGAAAAGGGCAGCATTCAGTCAACTGTACTGCAGGGTGAAATGTGCACCATTCAATCAACTGTATATCAGTATGAAATGGGCACCATTCAATCAACTGTACAACAGTGTTAAGTGGGTACTATTCAATGAACTATTTAACATTGTGAAATAGGCACCATTTACTCAACTGTTCAACCATGTAAATTAGGTGCCAATCAATCAACTGTTCAACAGTGTGAAATGGGCACTATTCAATCAACTATACAGCAGGGTGAAATAGGCATCATTCAATCAACTGTACAACAGTGTGAAATGGGCACTGTACAATCAACTATGCAACAGTGTGAAATGGGCACCATTCAATCAACTGTACAACAGTGTGAAATGGTCACTATTCAATCAACTGTGAAATGTGCACTATTTAATCAACTATAAAACAGTGCGTAATAGATACCATTCAATCAATGGTACAACAGTGTGAAATGGGCAGCATTTAATCAACTGTACAACAATGTGTAATGTGTAATATTTGTTCAACTGTACAGCAGTGTGAAATAAATACCATTCAACCAAATGTTCGAAAGTGTGAAAAGGGCAGCATTCCAGCAAATGTACAACAATGTTAAATGGGCACTATTCAATAAACTGTCCAAAAGTGTGAATTGGGCACCATTCATTCAACTCTACAACAGTGTGAAATCAGCACTATTCAATCAACTGTACAAGAGTGTGAAATGGGCACCAGTCGATAAATGGTACAACAGTGTAAAAATGGAACTAATCAATTAACTGTTCAACAATATGAAATGGGCATCATTCAATCAACCAACTGTACAAAACTGTGAAATGGGAATTATTAAATCAACAGTGCAAAAATGCTAATCAGTCAAGTGTTCCACGATGCGAAATTGGCAACATTCAATCAGCTGTGCAACAGTGTCAAATGGGCACTATTCAATCAACTGTACGACAGTATGAAATGGGCACTATTCAATCAACTGCACAACAGTGTGAAATGGGCACCATTCAGTCAACTGTACAACAGTGCGAAATGGGCACTATTCTATCAACTGTTCCACAGTGTGAAATGGGCAACATTCAGTCAGATGTACAAAAATGTGAAATGGGCACCATTGAATCAACTGTTCAACATTGTGAAATGGACACCATTCAATCAACTGTGAAACTGTCTGAAATGGGTAGCATTCAATCAACAGTACAACAGTGTGAAATGGGGACTATTCAATCAACTGTACAACAATCTGAAATGGGCAGCATTCAATCAACAGTACAACAGTGTGAAATGGGCACTATTCAATCAAATGTTCACCAATGAGAAATGGGCACCACTCAATCAACTGCACAACAATGTGAGACATGCAGTATTCAATCAACTGTTCAACCATGAGAATGAACACCATTCAATCTACTGTACAGCAATGTGACATCTGCACTATTGAATCAACTGTACATTAGTGTGAAATGGGCACCATTCAATCAACTGTGCAACAGTGTAAAAAATGAGCTAATCAATTAACTGTTCAACAATATGAAAGGGGCAACATTCAATCAACTAAATGTACAACCCTGTGAAATGGGAAACATTCAATCAACTGTACAACAGTGTAATTCAGGTGCTAATCAATCAACTGTTTTACAGTGCAAAAGGGGCAGCGTTCAATAAACTGTACAACAGTGTGAATTGAGCACTAGTCAATCAACTGTACAACAGTATGAAACAGGCACTAATGAGTAAACTTTACAACACTGTGATATGGATACCATTCAATCAAATGTACAACATTGTGAAATGGGCACTATTCAATCAACTGTTCAACAATGTAAATCAGGCGCTAATCAATCAACTGTTCAACAGTGTGAAGTGGGCACCATTCAATCAATTGTACAACAGTGTGAAATGGGCACTATACAATCAACTGTTCAGCAGTGTGAAATGGGCATTATTCAATCAACTATGCAACAGCATGAAATGGACACTATTCAATTAACTGTTCTACAGTGTGAAATTGGCACCATTCAATCAACTGTACAACATTATGAAATGGGCACTATTCAACCAATTGTACAACAGTGTGAACTGGACACCATTCAGTCAACTGCACCACAGTGTAAAATGGGCACTATTCAATCAATTGTTTAACAGTGTGAAACGGCCACTATTCAATAAACTGTAAAACAGTGTGAAATGGGCACTATTCATTCAACTGTACAACATTGTGAAACGGGTACCATTCAATCAACTGTGCAACAGTGTAAAAAAGGAGCTAATCAATTAACTGTTCAAGAATAGGGCAACATTCAGTCAACTAACTGTATTACTGTTTAAAATGGGAAACATTCAATCAATTGTACAACAGTGTAAATCAGGTGCTAATCAATCAACTGTTCCACAATGTGAAATGGGCAGCATTCAATAAACTGTACAACAGTGTGATATGGGTACCATTCAATCAACTGTACAACTGTGTGAAATGGGCACTATTCAATCATCTGTTCAACAGTGTGAAAAGAGCAGCATTCAATCAACTATACAGCAGGGTCAAATGTGCACCATTCAATCAACTGTGTATCCGTATGAAATGGGCACCATTCAATCAACTGTACAACAGTTAAGTGGGCACTATTCAATCAACTATTCAACATTGTGAAATGGGCACCATTTACTCAACTGTTCAACAATGTAAATTAGGTGCTAATCAATCAACTGTTCAACAGTGTGAAATGGGCACTATTCAATCAACTGTACAGCAGTGTGAAATGGGCACCATTCAATCAACTGTACAAAAGTGTGAAATGGGCACTGTACAATCAACTATGCAACAGTGTGAAATGGGCACTATTCCATCAATTGCCCTACAGCGATAAATGGGCACCATTCATTCAACTGTACAATAGTGTGCATTGGGTACCATTCAATCAACTGTACAACAGTGTAAAAAAGGAGTTAATCAATTGACTGTTCAAGAATAGTGCAATATTCAGTCAAATAACTGTATTACTGTTTGAAATGGGAAACAAACATTCAATTGTACAACAGTGTAAATCAGGTGCTAATCAATCAACTGTTCCACAATGTGAAATGTGCAGCGTTCAATCAACTGTACAACCGTGTGAAATGGGCACTATTCAGTCAACTGTTCAACAATGTAAATTAGTTGCTAATCAATCTGTTCAACAGTGTGAAATGGGCAGCATTCAATCAACTGTACAGCAGGGTAAAATGTGCACCATTCAATCAACTGTATATCAGTGTGAAGTGGGAGCCGTTCAATCAACTGTACAACAGTGTTAAATGGTCACTATTCAATCAACTATGCAACAGTGTGAAATGGGCACTATTCAATCAACTATTCAACATTGTGAAATGGGCACCATTTAATCAACTGTACAACAGTGTGAACTGAGCGCTATTCAATCAACTGTACAACATGTGAAATGGGTACTATTCATTGAACTCTACAACAGTGTGAAATGTGCACTATTCAACCAACTGGACAAGAGTGTGAAATGGGCACCATTCGATCAATAGTACAACAGTGCAAAAATGGAACTAATCAATTAACTGTTCAACAATATGAAATGGGCATCATTCAAACAACTAACTGTACAACATTGTGAAATGGAAAACATTAAATCAACAGTACAAAAGTGCTAATCAATCAAGTGTTCCACAATGCAAAATGGGCAGCATTCAATCAGCTGTACAGCAATGTGAAAGGGGCACCATTCAATTAACTGTTCAACAGTATGAAATGGACACTATTCAAACAACTGTACAACAGTATGAAATGGACACTATTCAATCAACTGTACAACAGTTTGAAATGGGCACTATTGAATCAACTGTGCAACAGTTTGAAATGGGCACTATTGAATCAACTATGCAACAGTGTGAAATGGACACTATTCGATCTATTGTACAACATTGTAAAACAGGCGCCAATCAATCAACTGTACAATAGTGTGAAATGGGCACTATTCAATCAGCTGCTCATTCTACACCTTTCCTGATTTCCATTTAATTGTTAGCTTGATAGCTTCCAAATGTTAGCTTGTCTAGATAATCAAAGAATGTATCACATCCATTACATTTAGCAATCCTTTGTTCCTTGTCTGGTTGAGAGGAGCTTAACTTTTTGAAGCCAATTTTGTGTTGTCAGTTATGAAGCTCATCTAGGACGAGCTTGAAGAGTAATAAAATATTCCCTTGGGCATCTTAGCCAACATTCATCCCTATATTCCCAGCCGAGTTAATTATCACACCATTTACCTCATTCACCTGGGCCACAAATTACCTCTTATAGTTTTCTACAAAACGACAGCGACTACTCTTCAAATGTAAATCATGAATGCAGAGCTAAGGACATGAAAGATGCGAAATAATCCAAGTTCTTTCACTTATGATCGGAAAATCATGAGCTAGAGCTTCAAAGGTCCCTGATCAAGTCATAAATTCAAATGAGGCCAACCTTCGATGTGAATTTTTTGCTGCATGTGTTAATCTGCAGCATTAATCCTTGTTCCTGTGCAGATAATGATATTTTATTTAAACATGATCAAGCAGTCATTGTGTTTTTTTTTTCCTATTTGTGACAGCAATGCTCACATTCCATGAACATATAATAAGAAGTATTGATTGCCTGATCATGTTTAAATAAAATATCATTATCTGCAAAGGAACAAGGATTAATGGCACAGGAGTTTATCATCCAAGAATAAATAACTGATTCCAAAAATAATCATCGCTGAGCTAATTTCAATCATTGGCCCCGGAGGTGACGGTTCCAAGTTTGTCAGGTTCATTTATTTATCAAAGGAGTGCACAGAAGCAACAACCTTCCAGCGAAAATGTACGTGTTTGCCAGACTCCCCAAACAGCTGGTGTGCTGGAAAGCATCCATTATCACTTGGACCGTTGGTGTTTCGTCAGGTTTATATTCCCTAAATGTGCCAAGTTCCTGAGCTCGACAGGTGACAATTTCAGTTGGAACCCAGCGTATCCAAGCTTTTGCAACTGACTGCAGTGCAAAGCTGGCTTTAGCAGAACAGTGTTCATTCATTGAAGCCACAATTCCTAACAGTGCAGCTGATTCTCAACCCATTGAGACTGCCGGACAATCATATCTATCTGTGTCATATAGGAACATAGGAACAGGGGTAGAGTCTCCAGCCTGTTCTGCCATTCAGTTAGATCATGCTTGATCTGCATCTTGACTCCGTTTGCCCACCTTGGTTCCAGTATCCTTTAATATCGCCGCCTGACAAAAATCCATCATAAACACAGTTTTGAAATTGTCAATTGACCGAGCCTCAGCAGCTTTTTGGAATAGAAAGTTCCAGATTTCCACTACCCCCTCTGCGTGTGAATAGGTTCCTTCGGAGTTCACCCTCAGAAAACCAAGCTCCAATTTTAAAGTCAAGCTTCGATATGTTGGACTTGCCCCACCAGAGGGAATTGCTTCTTTCTATCTACCCTACCAAACCCTTCAATCATCTTAAACAGTTCGGGTAACTTCCTACACTCAAGGGAATCCATGCCCAGTCTGTGCAAACTGCCCTCATAATTGAAAGTTTTAAACCTAGAAAAGAACATCAAAGCAAAGGTGATGTTCTGCTCCTTGGGAGAGTCTATAATTAACCCAGAGTTTGCAAATCCTTTGTCGTGCATTCTGTTCATCATGGCAATCACGAGGAACACAAATGTCCCTTTGACTGAGCAACACATCCCTGCACCTGCAATGGAGGAGAACAGACTTTGACTACCAGTGGTTCTAATTCATGCACCACTTTCCACATGTTTCTTTTGTTACATTAGAAACAAACAAATTCATCAGTTGCTCAAAAGCCTTATTCCTCTGCATGTAACTCGTGTATACTGTTGACAATAAGGATGACATATAGTATCAGGATCTCTGCTCATTATCCTGGGTATGGGCTGCTTATCAAGCACACTTATTTCTGTAGTTTGTATTCACCTACCTGCTTCAAACCTCTTTCCTGAGGTTTGAATTGGGAGATTGGCACCAGTGTGCAAAATGGAGTTGCCACTTAGTCATGTCCTTCCCTCCTATCATCGTTGCCCCCTGCCCCAGAACTATGAGCTGTCTTGACACTTTGACTGTGTCAGTCAATTTTCTAATGCCATTCAGATGTAACTGTTAGTTGTGGTTGAGGGCCTCATTCACAGTTCACGTAGAGTTACTTACCAGTGATTGTTTCTGATCTCAGCTAATGGGATAATTAGCCAGTTGTCAACAATGTCAGAAATTAGAATCCTCAACACTTCACTTTTAAAGGATCATATAATGAGGATGATTTTGCTCATCCATGTATTCTGCAAATGCTTATTTCCCAGAAGATTAGTATAGGGAAAAATCAACAACAACTTGCATTTTTTGGCACAACTAACATAACAAAATATCCCAAGGTGCTTAAAAGCATTATCAATCAAAATTTGACACTAGGCCAAGAAAATAAATCTTAGAATGGTGACCAAAGCTTTCGGTCAAAGAAGTAGGTTTTAAGGAATATTTTAAAGAAAGACAGAGAGGCGGAGAGACAGAGAGATTTTAGAGATGAAATTTCAGAGTTTTGGGTCCATTTAATCAAAGGCACGATCCCCAATGATAGGGGTGATTAAAATCTGGCATCCATTGAGACCAGAATTGGAAGAGGGCAGAGAGTTATAGCTCTGGAGGAAGTTAAAAAAGCACAAATGGGCGAAGCCGTGAAAAGATGAATTTGAAAACAAAGGCGGGAGTTTTGTGTAGGCCTTTATGAAGTAATATCGCAAAAAAAAACTTGCATTGAAATTGCACATTCAAAATCTACCATTTCACATGTGCTGATGCGACAGTGTTATTTGTCAGGGCACTTAAAGGAAATCCTTGGAGACAGGTCTAGCTAAATTTAGTACATATCCACAAAACATAGAAAATATAATGTCTGCCTCATGATGAGTTTTTCCATTACAAGTTACCATGTTCATATTTATAATTGCTCTACCCATGTATACGCACTTATTGGCTTTTAGGTCTTAAAAAAAAATTAGAACTTTTATAAAAATGCATATCAGCTTATTCAAGACTGTTGGTTAGTTTCTCCCCACTCAGTCTTTGCATACTTCATCCAATCAAGCCTTGAAATAAGAAATATACAAACAAAAACATTTTAATTAGTTTTCTCCAACATTTAATCAGCCCGACTACAAAATATAACGGAAATATTGGACAGAGAGAAGCCGTTTTATTATTTTTTGAAAAGTTTATACCTGAGGGAACTTGATATTTTAGAAAATGTCAACATCTAATTATGCCATCCATTATTTCATCAAATCTTTGGAAGAAGAACTAGAATTGCTAAGACAATGTTTTAATTCCGTGCTACTGACAGGAACAGAATGCATTAGGCTCCGAAATTGGAAATTTGGGCATAGACTAAATCTGAATAATACAACGACAGTGATAATGTTCATTTATGCAGTAAAATGCCTCACAGCACTTTCACAGGAACATTACCAGACAAAATTTGCCACAAAACCACATAAAGAGATATTAGGACCAGTGACCAGAAACATACTCAAAGGGATATGCTTTAAGGAGCATTTTAAAGGAGGAGAGAGAGGTAGAGAAGCAGAGAGGTTTAGGAGCGGAAATGTAGAACGTAGGGCTCATATAGCTGCAAAATGTATGGTGGAGTGATTAAGATCACAGCTGTGCAAGAGGCCAGGATTGGAGGAGCGCAGAGATCTTGGAGGGTTGTACAGGGCCACAGATTACGGAGGCAGGGAAGATAATGGTGGGGTTTGAAAGCAAGGGTGGGAAATTTAAAATTGAGGCATTTATTTAGAATTACATAGAATTTACAGCAACGTGTTACAATTTGGCCAACTTGTTCATATGCTTCACATAAGTCTCCCCATCAAAATGACTTCTTCTAACTCAATGAGCATGTGCTTCTAATTTATTTCTATTTCATATACATTTTTTGGCTCCCTGTTAAATACACCATCAATTTTAGTGGTTGCAGAATCAAATGCCAAGTTGTTATAAATCTGTTTGAATCTCTCATACCTCAGATGAACTATTGTGAATATCTAGCTCATAATTCATGTGTTTTGGAATGTTACTAATAGTTTAAGGAATTAAAATTTTACCTGTAGAAAATGGGGGCACCTGACTGAGAAACTGATGAGAAACTCTGATGTAAATCAGAGCCTGGGTTTATTATGCTTTAAAGTTAACGTGTGTTTATCTTACAAGGTCAGTGATGAGATGTAAACCTTGAACCAACGAATGACCCTCATCTCTGGATTTGTAAGTTTCACACTTGCTTCAATAAAATATTTAAATCATGTACACAGCTCCCAGATCAAAAGAAGGTAAAAGAAGGACATAAACAGGAGGGCTCCTTAACAGGGCCTGCACTTCCGAAGAGAGCACAACTATATCCATTAACAATATGCAATATCAAATGGGTTACAGAATTAAAGATTTATGTTGAAGGTAAAATAACATATTTGCATTTCTGGTTGAAACATTCCATAACATGCCACTCTGCCATGGAGATAGTCGTTCAGGGTGGAGCCATGGTTAGAAAGTCTTTTTGTTTAATTTATGTGTGCATGTTTGCTGACAGAAGCTGGCAGTCACAATTTGGACTGTGTGATTGAAAGGCATGTGGAAGATTTGCTCTAGCTTGCAGCTATTGAAAGAGATCTACAGTGGTCCTCACAGAGCCTTGTGGCAGAAAGCAGTTAGCAGGGTTAGCTTGGAAAGATATGAATGGATGGATGAAAAAGGAGCAAACTGGAATTAAGTTAGGGCAATTTGGTAGTTATTGCATGAAATTAGCAACCCTGAAATTGTGAGTTCAAATTCCACTGTGATAAGTCTAAATAATTAAATTGGAAAAATCTGGTGATTTGTAAGGATGTGACGGAACTGAGTTAATAAATTCCTTCAGGGAAGGGAATCTCATCTGGTCTGCCTGTAGATCTTGATTCAGGCCACTAGAGTTGGACAATATTTACTGCTTTGTCAGTATTACCTATATCCTAAAGACAAAAAAAACATAATTCAATGGATTCAATGAGGGTGAATAAGAACCTCATTTGGCAGTCATCTTGAATATCCTAACTGATTACAAAATATATACAAATTTACTTCAAATCAGTAAATAATGCAGCAGTTTGATTTTCTTTAAAGATTATTTTATTAAAATAGCTTTGAGGTCTATTATCTAAACAGAATCACAAATTCAGAATCCTTTACAGACTGAGAATGGGAAGTTTGTGTATTAAGATGATGTTGAGACAAGACAAGGAGCCCACCAACCAGTGAGGAGGTGCATTGTTATGTTAGTTAATTGGAATCTGTATTAAAGGTAGAATGTTAAGTAAAGAGTCGCTTCTTAAAGGTAAGAAGTTAGCCAAAAATGGCTAGCAACCACAAAGCAATCAGAGAATTGGCCAGTTACAGTAGGTCCCAGTCCAGAATCAATGGCAATTATCATAATTGGCTTGAGCTATTCCAAGATAACCCACAAAGCATTAAATTTGAAAGAGTTTCATAGATTTATTAGGAAACTTTTAGGAAAAGTAGCAAGGTTTTCACAATGTGTTTGGCTCCATTTCTTTTTTGATAATGTGATTTCAATGGGCAACAACTACAGAATCTAATGGACTGAGATGCTTCATGTGCAAGCCTTTCGAAACGGAAAGTGTACAGGATCATTTTATTCATTGAAACCAGAGGTTGCAAAATAAAATACCTTATTTCTATCTCATTATTATTTAAAATAGTAACTGCATGGGTAATATTTAGCCCTCAGCTAACAACACAGAAACAGATCATCTGGCCATTATCACACTGCTGTTTGTGGGAGCTTGCTATGCACAAATTGTCTATTGTGTTCCAAAATTACAACAGCGACTACATGTCAATAAGTACTTCATTGATTGTAAAGTGCTTTGAGATGTCCTGAGGCCTGGAAAGGTGCTATATCAATGAAAGCTCTTTCTTTTTATTCAAAATAAGGCAAAAGAAAATCCCCACTATATTTACATTGGGGAAATATGTCAGGTCGGCCCAGGCTCACATGCTTGTATACCATCAGAGGATTTATTTGAGTTCACACCCAAGTCATCACAAGCATAATCCATAACACAATGTACTTTAGCCGCAGCCCCCGCTCTATATGCAACATCAATACCCTGTTACATGAGCATTCAGCATTGGAAGTGCTGGTGCTAAAATGGGAAACATGGGCTGAATGTTAATGTCTTTTGTCTGCCTCTCAAGATGAGTGTTTGTCCAACTGCATTGGCTGGTCATTTATCCTAGCTATCACCACCTATTCATCTCACTCGGCTCTGAAGGTGAATCTGTGCATCTCCTTCATCAGAAGTGACAGCCAAACCAAGACCTACTCTGCTGAATACCAGCAACCCCTCATGATTCAGGCTCTAAGACAATAATACAAGGAGAATTAGATTAGACGCCATTAGATCCTCCAACTGACTAATGATACTATGCTTTCTCAATCAGTTCATACTTTTCTTTTTTTTAATCCTGATAAATCTTCATCCCACACTTCCTCTCTCAAGGTCTTGATTCCTTGCTGTGGTATGATTTCATACGCACGAGTTGTCCTTCAGTGTCTCATCAAAGTGGTATAATTCTTGTGTGATCCTTGCCAGTTGTGCTATTCGATCAAGGGGTGCACACTGCAGTCAAACTTTCAACTGTCCTTAACCAACATCCATATATACAGATCAAGGAGGGACAGCAAGCCAGAGTGAGAACTCAATGGTGGTAGCCTTCCATCTTGTGCACTATGGTAGTCAATTCTATATTAAGCATTGTCTGATGTGGCTCAGGGGCCCTACTCTGTCATGGCAGTCTCTGCTGCATTTGTGGCAGAGGAAGACAGCGGGCTGAGAAGGTGCACAATTCGCTGGCCTCTTTTTAACCTGAGTCCCCTTCTCGGCCAGCTAAGCTTTTCATATCTGCTCACCCCTTCCAATGCCCTTCCAAACAGTCAGCCTCAAAAGATCACAGCTGTCAGCGACTGTGTCCCAGTTGTCAGAGTCAAATGTCCGCCTTCATGGTATCTTACTTACAGGTGTCCTTGTTGTGGAGCTATGCTCACTAAGGAAGCTGTGGCCCAGTGGCCAGCTCACGAGTCAGGTGGTTTTTTTGGCCATCATCCGTCCAGTGGTCATGGCCGAACCAGGGCAGTCATTGTCGGCTTAGCGATGAGGGCATGTTGATGGTATTAGCACACTCCAGGACCTCTGAATTGGTGACATTGTCCTTTGCAGAAGATGCTGAGGATATGTCTGAGGCAGCAAAGGCACAAACCACTCAGCCTTTTATCCTGCCTCAGATACCTTGTCCCGATCTCACTGTAGAGGAGAATGCCGAGGATACAAGCTTGGCGGCCTTGCAGTTTGGTGTCCTCAATCAGGTTGCTCTTGTTCCGCAACCTCTTACTCGGCTTGGACACAACCTTTTGTGATGCACAGCATCAAGAGATAGATTGCTGGTGATTGCGGAGCTTAGATATGTGAAGCTATCAACAAACTGCAGGGTCAAATGATTAAGGCTGAAATATGATGGTATGGCAACATCCTGGACCGTGATATTTGTCTTCTTGATGCTGATGGTCAAACCAGACTCTTAACATACATGATAGCCTGTTGATTTGCCACTGAAGGTGTTCTTCAATATGGAAGGTTAGTGCTGCATCATCAGTGTTAAGCAATTCTCTGATGAGGACTTGGCGCACCTTCATCTTGGATCTCAGGCGGGTAAGGTTGAACAGCTTTCCATCAGTTCTGCTATGAAAGTAAATACCCTCTGCCCCGTAAGATCTTCCACCTGGTCCAAGGTTCTTCCCTCTACTCTGGGCATCAATGGCACACGACAACTTGGATATTGTTCCACCAAATGTGGTACACTTTTATTAAACCACTAAGGAACAGTACATACTCATTATAATATCAGTGGCTTAGCGTTGCTGCTAGCCAGAGTCTGTCTCGGTGCCTAATCCACTGACGAGTTCACTGTGCTTGTCTTCAGAGCGACTGACCAGGTCACTCTAATGACTGCAGCAATGATGTCCCTGTGGACTCTTGCTTTATACCTTACTTGCTATGGTCCTGTGCCATATAAGGTAAAGCCTACTTTTAATCCATTTAATAGGTTTTTAATTACATCAGTGTCCTTTTCCATGCCTTCTGTTTAGGCCCCCTTTGAAAGCTACATGTGATGTGCCATAGCCAGCTTTGTTATCTCTAAAACAAAAACAGAATTACCTGGAAAAACTCAGCAGGTTTGGCAGCATCGGCGGAGAAGAATAGAGTTGACGTTTTGAGTCCTCATGACCCTTCAACAGAACTGAGTGAGTATTAGGAGAGGGGTGAAATATAAGCTGGTTTAAGGTGGTGGGGAGGGGGGTGGGGGAGTTGGGGGGAGAGAAGTGGGGAGGGTGCGGTGTGGTTGTAGGGATAAGCAAGCAGTGATAGGAGCAGATAATCAAAAGATGTCATAGACAGAAGAACAAAGAGGTGTTGAAGGTGGTGAAATTATCTAGATGAATGTGCTAATTAAGAAAGGATGGCAGGACATTCAAGGTACAGCTCTAGTGGGGGTGGGGTGGAAAGACTAGCAGGGCATAAAATATATAGATTTAAAAATAATGGAAATAGGTGGAAAAAGCAAAATCTATATAAATTATTAGAAAAAAACAAAAGGAAGGGGGAAGAAACAGAAAGGGGGTGGGGATGGAGGAGGGAGTTCAAGATTTAAAGTTGTTGAATTCAATATTCAGTCCGGAAGGCTGTAAAGTGCCTAGTCGGAAGATGAGGTGCTGTTCCTCCAGTTTGCGTTGGGCTTCACTGGAACAATGCAGCAAGCCAAGGACAGACATGTGGGCAAGAGAGCAGGGTGGAGGGTTAAAATGGCAAGCGACAGGGAGGTTTGGGTCATTCTTGCGGACAGACCGCAACTGGGCGACCGCTTTGCAAAACACCTGCGGTCTGTCCGCAAGAAAGACCCAAACCTCCCTGTCGCTTGCCATTTTAACACTCCACCCTGCTCTCTTGCCCACATGTCTATCCTTGGCTTGCTGCATTGTTCCAGTGAAGCCCAACGCAAACTGGAGGAACAGCACCTCATCTTCCGACTAGGCACTTTACAGCCTTCCGGACTGAATATTGAATTCAACAACTTTAAATCTTGAACTCCCTCCTCCATCCCCACCCCCTTTCAGTTTCTTCCCCCTTC
Source organism: Carcharodon carcharias (assembly GCF_017639515.1). NCBI lineage: Eukaryota > Metazoa > Chordata > Chondrichthyes > Lamniformes > Lamnidae > Carcharodon > Carcharodon carcharias. The sequence goes on from NC_054477.1 coordinate 17,339,910, forward strand.
CTTTTGTTTTTTCCAATAATTTGTATAGATTTTGCTTTTCCCACCTATTTCCATTATTTTTAAATCTATACCTTTTATGCCCTGCTAGTCTTTCCACCCCACCCCCACTAGAGCTGTACCTTGAGTGTCCTGCCATCCATTCCTAATTAGCACATTCGTTTAGATAATATCACCACCTTCAACACTTCTTTGTTCTTCTGTCTATGACATCTTTTGATTATCTGCTCCTATCCCTGCTTGCTTGTCCCTACAACCACACCCCCCCCCAACTTCTTTCCCCCCAAACCCACGCCCCCACTCCACCTTGTTATCTCTAACACTGTTATCAATCCAAAAGCTGTGAGAAGGAGACATGTTTACTATCACTTAACGAGACACAGTCTGTTTCACTTCTCTGGTATGAGCACTCCTGCAGTTTTATTCGTTTTGCAGAACTTGCTAATTCTGGCAAGGCTTTGTCTTGGCTAAATTAACCATCCTGCCTTGGGTCTTCAAGCCCATAGCACAGCCCAGGACAGTTCTTTATATGTATTTGGTCTGGGTTATCCTTTCACGTTGTTGTTCCATGTTATCACCATGAGCCAGATTCCACAAAGAGACCTACACCAAAACCAATCTACATTTATTAATATCAATAAAATAAAGATATAGTTGCACAGTTAAAGAGTGATTGCGCAATAAAATGCTAAATAATACATTGGCTTACAGTAGATGAGGTGAAGGCATATGACTGCAAGGAAGAGAAGAGTATGGCAAAGTGTGTCTGAGCCAGATCACAACCTTTATCATCCCAACGCGATCTCAAAGAGTTCAGATGTTACCTCACCATAGTTGACCTTACCCAACATATTGTCATGGAAAGAGGAGATCACATTGAGCAGTTTCACAGGGCATTCAATTCTTTTCCAGCAGCTTAAATCGACCACTCCTGCTCACACTGTCAAGTGCCTTGGTGAGATCGATGGAGGCGATATACATTAGTTTCCTTTGCTCATGGCATTTCTCTTGCAGCTGTCGAAAGTTGATGTCAAGTGTAGATCTTCCAGTTCTGAAACCACAATGGCATTCAGGAATGCATGTGTTCAGCTAAGATCTGCAGTCTGATATGGGAGACACAAATACCTTTCGCGCAGTACTCGACAGGGAGATGCTTCGATAGCCGTTGTAATCACTGTGGTCACCCTTTTTCTTGTACGAGGTCACAATCTTTGCATCACACACATTTGGGACACTGCACCCTCCCTCCTGCAGATATAGAAATGTTCATGCAGATGCTGCAAGAACTCCGGTTCCCAGTACTTGATGGGTTCAGCCAGTATTGCATCATCACCTTCAATCTTGCCCACAGCAAGTGAGTCAGTAGCTTTGCTAAGCTCCTCGACTTCAGGTTCGATATCTAGCTCTGCTCTAACAGGCAGGCTTTCTATGGTGCCCAGAGCTTCCTCGGTGACAGCGCCCTTTTTCTTTTATACATTCATGGTGTGTGGGCATCGCTGGCTTGGCCAGCATTTATTGCCCATCCTTAATTGCCCTTGAGAAGGTGGTGGTGAGCTGCAGTCCATGTGGTGTAGGTACACCCACAGTGCTGTTAGGGAGGGAGTTCCAGGACTTTGATCCAGCGACAGCAAAAGAACTGAGAGCCACTCGAAGTAAAATTCACCAAACTGCGAGGTGGTGCACTAATGACCACTGGTTACAACTCAGCCAGGACATTTGAAACGGTGTGTGCCGGGGTAATTTATGAAGGGATCAAAAAGGCAACAGGTCCATCAGCCCTGAAAGCAACTCCATTGAAAACAAAGGCAGGGGAAGTCATCACCCACTGCAATTAACAGTTGTAGAGATGGATCAAACACTGAAATAAAAACAGAACTTGTGGGAAAAACTCAGCATGTCTGGCAGCAACTGTGGAGAAACAGAGTTACCGTTTCACATCCAATATGACTCTTCTTCGGATGGGTGGAACACTACTTTGAAGTGTACTCCAGGGAGTACCATCTTCAGCTGTTTCATCAATGACCTCCCCTCCATCATAAGGTCAGAAGTGGGGATGTTCACTGATGATCGCACAAAGTTCAGCACCATTTGCAACTCCTCAGATACTGAAGAGGTCCATGTCGAAATGCAGCAAGGCCTGGGCAATATAAAGGTTTGGGCAAATAACATTAATGCCACACAAGTACCAGGGCAAAGCAGCCTGCTTGATTGGCACCCCATCCACAAACATTCACTCCCTCCACTACCGATGCACAGTGGCGGCAGTGTGTGCTACCTACAAGATGCACTGCAGGAAGTCACCAAAGTTCCTTGACAGTACTTCCCAAACCCATGACTGCTACCATCTGGAAGGAAAGGGGCAGCAGACACATGGGAACACCCCCATCTGGAAGTTCTCCTCCAAGCCACTCACCACCCTGAAATATATTGTCATTCCTTCACCGTCGCTGGGTCAAAATCCTGGAGCTCCCTCCCGTGGGTGTACCTACATCGCATGGACAGCAGCGATTCAAGAAGGCGACTCACCACCGGAGTCTCAAGGACAATTAGGGGTGGGCAATAAATGTTGGCCTAGCCAGTGATGCCCACATCCCATGAATGAATTAAAAAAAACTTTAGGGTTTTGTTACTCAGTTCTCGCTTGTGCGGACCGCTTGGTTTCAATAATAGGTTCCATCACTGAGAAGTTAGCCTCAGACCAGTTAACATTTTTGCACCCTTGCTTCTCATATGTTGAGAGTGCTGTTTTGTGCCTTGAAGTATGTTCCATCTTACTTCTGCGCCCTCTGTAGGAATGCCAGAGAATGCCTGTTTAATTGAGTTGCGGAACCTTTGGTTTTTCCCTGGGTAGGCAGTATAGCAGACGTTGATATGAGGACAGCATTTTTGCTATGATGCATTGCATCCTCGCCCGAGCACACAGCAGGGAGCGATCTGTATCACAGTCAGTGCTGTGGTAGCTGTGTGTGTTGAGAATACTGTGAAAAGAGTCATGTCTGGTGATGGTCAGTTCCACTTGGTGCCGATGCCCTGATCTTGGATGTCTCCAGGACACATTGTGGCATGGTTTGTTCTGAAAGAAGGTGTTTGTTATGCAGGGCTTGTAGTAAAAGCAAAGCTCAAATACTCTTTCTCCATTTTCAGTTATCTTTCCCAGGTCATGATGTCAAAGGCAAGAGGGCAACGTCTCACGGTCCACGCCCACTGTTGCATTGAAATCCCCCAACAGGTAAAGATGTTCTGACTTAGGGATTCTACTGAGAGTAGTGTCAAACTTCTCATAGAACAAGTCTTCTGTTGTCTGAGGTGGAGCACAGGGTTGGAGCATAGACACTCAAGAGATTAACTGGCCCTGTTTGAGTTGAGGGGTGGATGGAGAGAACATGTTCTGAATTAGTTCTGAGGGGTCGCAGTTTATCAATGGCAGGAGTGAGTGCCTTTGAATGAGGGACTTCCCTTGGGAGCCTCTGCAACACTGTATGGGTTTGCTTGTCATGCTCCTTGCATGACGAGTCACACACCCAACAGTGGGTTAACACCAGTGGTGCCAAGATGAGGCCATTAAGTGAGCATTTATTTCCTACTTAAGGCACTCAATGCCTGGTCAAGGGACTGCGTGTCAGGAACAGGCAGAAGCCCCTAAGTGCCACCTCCCCTGCCTTGCTGTCGAGCCCCATCGTCACCCTTCCACTGCAACCTCCACCCCACAACTTCCTGCTTGCCATCACTCGCTTGTGCCTGGGTGCATCAGTGACCCTAGGCCTCAGGTGGGTGTAGTACCAGCAGCAGCCACTGCCTGCCCGATGGCGTTTCCGAGCAATGACGAGCTGCTGGCTCAATTAGCTGGCAGCTCTTGGAGGCCGGGACTCCTGCCTCCCCAGTTTCCATTATCCTGGGGAGGGCCTGCCACTGCTCAGCTAGGTGCCTGATTAGGGCCTTCCCAAAAAGAGGGAACAAGGGATTCTTACCACTAGAGAGCTGGCGGGCGAGACCCTGTCACCTCCATTACACTTAATTATTTTTCTCACTGCGCCATTGCTGCTTGACATGTTGAGCACTTTCAGCATTTTCTGTTTTTCTCTCAAATTTCCAGAATCTGTAGTATTTTGCTTTTTAATTACCTAATTGACACCCACAATAAATGTTGAAATATTTGACGCTTATGCATCAGAGAACCTGCCTGATTTAACAATCTCAACAAAAGAATACATTTGGCAGGACTCCCCAAATGGCATTGTAATTATTTAGAATGCTGAGCATGGTATGGTGAATAGGTTTCTACAGGATTGAGTTTTGGCTCAATCATGTCTGAGGTTAATCTGAAACCAATTAAAAAAGGGGTGGGCCCAAAAACCTTTTGATATGTTCCAATGGTATTCCACCCTTCACAACATGAATCCAACAAGAGGGTAAACAGCTTTAGTACATTCTTGGTACTTAACGTGATGAATCTTGCATAAGCTCCTCATTCAAAGAATGGTGTTTCACAGAGCTGGCATGAATCCAATGATTCCAGCATTCACATTGATATGAAATATTATTCTCATCCTCCCATCTTGTCTGAGTTCACTTCAGGGTGTCAGCCTTTACTCAGTGGTGGCTTGCTTATCTCAGTCAGAAGGTCATGGGTTCATGCCTCACTCCTAAGGATTCTCCAGGCTGACATGTTTAGTGTCAAAGGTGCCATCTTTCAGATGAGGCATTAAATCATGTCTCCAACTGCACTCTCAGGTTGACACAAAAGTTCCCCTTGCACTATTCAACCAAAAACAGGGCCGTTCTTCCCAGTGATCTGGTCAATGTTTATTCCTCAAGGAAAGTCGCAAAAAGCAAATTATTGTTTCCTACCATTTGTGAGACTTTGCTATGCACTTCTGACATGACAGTACTTAAAGTTGGAGTCTAACACACAAAGCAGCCTATTTGTTAGAGGCTGCTGACCCTATCTGCTGGCTATTTATCTTGAATTGGGGACCCAGGGCCAAAGCTCAGGAGCGCAAGATGAACAAGCTCAAGGAAGATTGAAATAGACCTTTGCCTAAAGCAATTCATGCTGTGTCAATTAATACTTTGAACAAAGGAATTAGCTGACTAATTAGCAATCCATTCAGCTTCCTTTGTGAGGCGGCCATCAAATAAGACATGGAAGAGGATGAAGCGCTGTGGGGAATGAATCTTGACATCCAGGTTGACACGTCATTGTGGTCATAATGGAACTCTGCATTGCTGCAATGATCATCTTTCCAATGAGATGGTAAAACAAGCCCTGTTTGCCTGCACAAGTGGACAGGAAACATCCTGTGGCACTTTATCTCAGAGGGCCCCCATGTTAATTGCTCAAGCAACACGATCAAAGTTGATTAACTGGTCAGTCATGTCATTGTTGTTTATGCTGGGCACAAATTGGCTGCCCTGTTTTCCTCCAGAAAAGCAGAGTGCCTTTCATTGGTTATGAGGTACCTTGGAATGTCCTGAGGAAGAGTGGGGAGGATGTGAAGGGATTATTGAGGGTGCAGGAAAGATTGACAAGAATGGTTACAGGGATGAGGGGCTTTGGTTATGAGGTTAGACGGAGGAAGCTGAAGAAGATAGACCTAATAACCTTAGAGGACAGAAGGTTGAGAGGTGATTTGACAGAGGTGTTCAAAATCACGAGGGGCCTGGACAGAGTAGATCGACATAAGTTGTTCCCATTGGGAGAAGGGTCAAGACCAGATGACACTGATTTAAGGTGATTGGCAAAAAAAAAGGATGATGGCAAGATGAGAAAAAATAGTTTTACGTAGCAAGTGGTTAGGATCTGGAATGCACTGCTTGTGTGTGGTGGAAGCAGGGTCAATCGAGGCTTTCAAAAAGGAGTGGGATAATTATCTGAAGAGAAAAACAGTGCAGATCTATGGAGAAAGGGCAGGGAGGTTGGGCTAACTGCGTTTCTTTGGCGGAGAAGCAGCATAGACATGTTGGGATGAATGGCCTCCTTCTGTGCTGCAACCATTCTAAGATTCCATGTGGAAGGTGCCATAAAAATGCAAATTCTTTCTTTATCTTCAAGACCTTCCCTGAACTGCTAGCTATCCAGCTCTGTTGGGATTAATCAATGGGTTTTTTTTGGGGTGGTGATTACTGCACCTGTCCGCTATTCTGTCAGAAAAAAAAGTCCAATTTCTTGCCTCACTCAAAACCTCTTTAAATTCATATTCATTTCTTGCAGCTGCTTAATCACACTCTAAGTTAAATAGCTTGCTTACGTCTACACCATGCTTGGCCTAAATAGCCAAGTGGTTATGGTACTGGGTTTGTAACCCCAAGATCAAGAGTTCAAATCTCACAATGGCAAACTATGAAACAATGTAACTTCATCCGAAACAGATGGAAAACGGGTTTGTACTCGAAAGAGTTGATACTTACTGTGGAGAAGAGTTTCTTACCTGAAGTAGTGCTTTAAGCTTGGCCTAAATAGCCAAGTGGTTATGGTACTGGGTTTGTAACCCCAAGATCAAGAGTTCAAATCTTACAACGGCAAACTATGAAACAATGTAACTTCATCTGAAACAGATGGAAACAGGTTTACTCAAAAGAGTATCAAGAGTTCAAATCTCACAATGGCAAACTATGAAACAATGTAATTTCATCTGAAACAGATAGAAACATGTTTGTACTCGAAAGAGTTACATCTACACCATGCTTGGCCTAAATAGCCAAGTGGTTATGGTACTGGGCTTATAACCCCAAGATCAAGAGTTCAAATCTCCCAATGACAAACTATGAAACAATGTAACTTCATCTGAATAGGAACAGATAGAAAAGTGTTTGTACTCGAAAGAGTTACATCTATGCCTCCCACATTTTAAAGTCATGGATCATGCCCTCCTCTTCCCTTATCCACTGAAAAATAACCTCAATTCTATGAATCTCTTATCATTTTTTAAAATCATAACTCAGCTCCTAACGTCCCCAACCTTCACTCTTTTCTGAAGTCTGTCTCCTTGCACCAGTCTGTTTAGAGGTCTGATGCTCAAAAGCACACGTAATGTCCTCCATGTACAAGGCTAAAATGGTCTGTTTTGACCTTTTTCCAAAGTGTCCCCAGGATGTGTATGAGTGTTTGATTGGCCTTGTTCACAGTAGCTGCACGGCAACTGAATACCTTGAGCATGAAGTTAACAATCACATCAGATCCTTCCCCTCTCTGCAGCATAGCCAATGGGCAGTCATTTTTATGTATCCATATTTCATGCTCCCTATCGTAATGTCCATTAACTCACACATCTGTACATCAAAACCTACTTAATGCACAGTTCAGGGGATGGAAGAATCCGAATGTTTCATTCTTCAGGCTTTCTATGACTTCAAAATTAACTTGCTAGTTGGAACAAGTGAGTGATGGACCTGTTTGTAAGGATGTTGGGAAGAGATGTAATTCGATTTAATAGCAGTAAAACACACATATTTTCTGGTTTTACATTCAGTGGCGAGGCACCACTGCAATGTGGAGAATTTTCTGAAAATATAAATCCGAAGTGAGAATTTGACAAGCCTCAGTCCGTGAGGTGCCTAGTCTCCACTTTGCTCATTAAACCTGTAATTGGACAAGCTCATTTGTCTAATTTGCAAGCTTAACAAGTTCAATTTTGGTAATTGGTCTTGACATTGACCGATCTCTGTTCAAATGTGATGGGGTTATCCATCCACGCCTTCTCTAGAAACTTGCCCCTCCGACTGCTGAGCTATTTCTAGCATGAGATGGTATGCAAGCAGCTTCAGCCCACAGAGAACTAAGGTAGCAAAATAGTAATGTCACAGGGATATTAATCCTGTGGCCCAGGCAAATGCTTTTGGGGCATGGGCTTAAATCCCACCATGGTAACTGCTGGAACTTAAGTTCTGTTAACTAAATCTAGGTTTAAAAGTGAGCCTGAGTAATTGCTGATTGCCATCAGTAATAGTGACCATTATAACTGTCATCGATTATCATAAAAACCCATTGGGTTCATTCTCTTTAGGGAAGGAAATTTTCCATCCTTACCCTGTCTGCCCTACATGTGACTCCAGACCTATAACAGTACAGTTGACTCTCAACTGTCCTCTGAAATGGCTTAGCAAGCCATTCAGTTCAAGGGCAATTAGGGATGGGCAATAAGTTCTGACCTTGCCAGCAATGCCCACATCACAGGAAAGAATAAATTTACAAAAGACTTCACCCAGATGGGACCAATTTCGACCCTGCCCACTGACTATTTGCCTTGACTTGTGGATGCAGATTTAAAGGACAGGAGTACAAAATGAATAAGCCTTGAGTATCTTTGCAAATTGGAAGGAATACTGCCCAACCACAAGCAGAGTGGTGGATGTGTGAAAAATAGACCTGTGTCTACTATATAACTTGAACCAAAAAATGAGCTAACTATTGAACAATACAATTAAGACTGTTAATGATAAATACAGTTGGAGGCAGTTACCGACAACATATTTCCTAAGCTGATGTGTTAATAGAAGTATTATGTCAAAAAACATCATACCTGGAATGGGCGGGTTGACTTATAAGGAAAGGTTGGATAGACTAGGCTTGTATCCGCTGGAACAAAAACAGAATTACCTGGAAAAACTCAGCAGGTCTGGCAGCATCGGCGGAGAAGAAAAGAGTTGACGTTTCGAGTCCTCATGACCCTTCAGTAGAACTGAGTAATATTAGGAGAGGGGTGAAATATAAGCTGGTTTAAGGTAGGAGGGGCTTGGGGGGAGAGAAGTTGGGGGGGTGTTGTAGGGACAAGCAAGCAGTGATAGGAACAGATAATCAAAAGATGCCACAGACAAAAGAACAAAGAGGTGTTGAAGGTGGTGATATTAGCTACACCACCCCCCCAACTTCACTCCCCCAACCCCCCACCCCCCACTTTAAACCAGCTTATATTTTACCCCTCTCCTAATATTACTCAGTTCTGTTGAAGGGTCATGAGGACTCGAAACGTCAACTCTTTTCTTCTCCGCTGATGCTGCCAGACCTGCTGAGTTTTTCCAGGTAATTCTGTTTTTGTTTTGGATTTCCAGCATCCGCAGTTTTTTGTTTTTATGTTTGTATCCGCTGGTGTTTAGTAAGAGGCTACTTGATTTCTCCTCTTGTAGTAGAATCTAGAACTAGGGGTTGCAGTCTAAAAATAAGGATTCGCCCATTTAAAACAGAGAAGAGGTGAATTTTTTTTTCTCTCAGAGGGCCATGAGTCTTTGGAACTCTGTCCCTGAAAAGGCAGTGGAAGCAGAGTCTTTGAATATTTTTAAGGCAAGGTGGCTAGATTCTTGGTAAGCAAGGGGGCGATAGATTATTGGGGGTAGGCGGAATGCAGATTTGAGGTTACTACCAGATCATCCGTGATCTTGTTAAATGGCGGAGTAGGTTCAAGGGGCCGAATGGCCTAACCCTGCTCCTTGTTCATATGTTCATATGAATCGAGTGTTACGTTGGATAAATATTCTGCTGTTTTCCCCATTTGAGCTTTAGGATTTATTAGAAGCTTTACAAAAGGTGTTGATGTGAACCAATGAGGGTCTCTGCAGGTAATGGTTTTGTTGGGCTTCCTTCTGTCAATCATTCTGCAAAATAGAAGGCAGAAAGCGGTGTTGGATTTAATTATTTCATACAGAGGATGGTTAATATATGGAATGGGCTACCAAGGGAAGCAATGCCATTGAATGTACCAAAATTTACAAAATGGAAGGACCTCAGGGTATCCCAAATCACATTGCAACCAATGAAATACGTTTGAAATACAGTGTTGTAAGGCAAGGAAGTGCACACAGGAAGCTCCAACAAACAGCCATGTGATAATGACCAGTGTTATGAAGTGGCAGATGATGTGTGCCAGGTGGATCAAATCCATGAGGGAAACTTGATCCTATGGTCACAACTGTTTTGCAATTTGTATTTTATTTCGAGATGAACTCAGAAGTACTAAGACTACCACAACTTCAGGGGTTTTTAGAAAACTAAATTAAACATTTATTAAAAAAAGATTTCAAGCATATAAATCTACAAGTTACTACTATAATAACTCCCAAAAACCCCTAATTAATCTGGCTCCCAGTTACAGCTTCATTAAGGCAACAGTAGAAAAAACAAATAGATTTAAACAGGCCCAGGAAAAGTAACACAATACCTTGGACAGTAGCATTCAAAGTGAGTTTTCTCAGCTTCAGTTCCTGTAGACAGCAACTTGATGCACAGAGACTGGAAGCTTTTCACGCTTGTGTTAAATCTTAGAATTCCTTCTTAGAACAAAGAACAAAGAACAAAGAAAAGTACAGCACAGGAACAGGCCCTTCGGCCCTCCAAGCCTGCGCCAATCATATTTCCTGTCAAACTAAAACATTTTGGGGTCCGTATCTCTTTATTCCCATCCTATTCATGTATTTGTCAAGCTGCCTCTTAAATAACCACTATCATACCTGCTTCCATCACCTCCTCTGGCAGTGACTTCCAGACACTCACTACCCTCTGTGTAAAAAACTTGCCCTGCACATCTCCTCTAAAGTTTTCTCCTTTCACCTTAAATCTATGTCTCCTAGTAATTGACTCTTCCACCCTGGGAAAAAGTTTCTGACTATCTACTCTGTCCATGCCACTTATAATTTTGTAAACTTCTATCAAGTCGCCTCTCAATCTCCGTCGGTCTAGTGAAAACAACCTCTCCTCATTGCTAATAGCCTCCAGACCAGGCAGCATGTAGGTAAACCTCCTCTGCACCCTATCCAAAGCCTCCATATCTTTCTGGTAATGTGGCGACCAGAATTGCACGCAATATTCCAAGTGTGGCCTAACCAAGGTTCTCTACAGCTGCAGCATGACTTCCCAGCTTTTATACTCAATACCCCTGCCAATGAAGGCAAGCATGCCATATGCCTTCTTGACTACCTTATCCACCTGCATTGCCACTTTCAGTGTCCTATGGACCTGTACACCCAGATCCCTCTGCCCGTTGATGCACTTAAGGGTTCTGCCATTTACTGTATAATTCCCACCTGTATCAGACCTTCCAAAATGTATTACCTCGCATTTGTCCAAATTAAACTCCATCTGCCATTTCTCCACCCAAGTCTCCAACCGATCTATATCCCGTTGTATTCTTTGACAATCCTTTTCACTATCTGCAACTCCTCCAACCTTAATGTCATCTGCAAACTTACTAATTAGCCCAGTTACATTTTCCTCCAAATCATTTATGTATACTACAATCAGCAAACGTCCCAGCAGTGATCCCTATGGAACACCACTAGTCACAGCTCTCCATTCAGAAAAGCATCCTTCCACTGCTACCCTCTGTCTTCTATGACCAAGCCAATTCTGTATTCATCTTGTCAACTCACCTCTGATCCCATCCCTTCTGTACCAGTCTGCCATGAGGGACCTTGTCAAAGGCCTTATTGAAATCCATGTATATAACATCCACTGCCCTTCCATCGTCGATCATCTTTGTCACTTCCTCGAAAATCTCAATCAAGTTAGTGAGACACGACCTCCCCTTCACAAAACCATGCTGCCCCTCACTAATACGCCCATTTGCTTCCAAATGGTAGTAAACATTGTCACGAGGAATCTTCTCCAATAATTTCCCTACCACTGACGTAAGGCTCACTGGCCTGTAATTTCCTGGATTATCCCTGCTTCCCTTCTTAAACAATGGAACAACATTGGCCATTCTCCAGTCCTCTGGGACCTCAGCCATAGCCAGTGAAGATACAAAGATTTCTGTCAAGACCCCAGCAATCTCCTCCCTTGCCTCCCTCAGTACTCTGGGGTTGATCCCATCTGGCCCTGGGGACTTATCAACCTTAATATTCTTCAAGACACCTAATGCCTCCTCTTTTTTGATCTCAACATGATCCAGGCTATCTACACACTCTTCCCCAGACAAATCAACCATTAAGTCCTTCTCTTTGGTGAATACTGATGAGAAGTACTCATTTAGTATCTCCCATTTCTTCTGGCTCCACACACAGATTCCCACCTCTGTCCTCTGTTCTCCTCTTACATATAGCCTAATTTCCTTTATACACGTTTCTCCCTTTTTAATGCAAATTCCATTATTCCAACATGTCTTTGGGACGTTATGTTTCAATCTTTTCATAGTGTTCATATTATCAGTAATTATTTGGGAAAAAGAAACACACTATTTGGCTTAGCTTCTTCTGGCTAGGTGTAACATTCTACCATCTCTTTGAAATTCAAACTAATCTAATTTATCTAAAAATGCAAATTTTCCTTAGACCTCACATTCTAAAACTTCAGCCATGTTTAAGTCTTTAGCATTTCAAACCTAGCTTCTTATTTGATGCTCAAAGCCTCCAGACCAGCCAACTCAAATTCAATTAAATCCCCCCCCCCCACACACACACACACACACACACACACATACCCACATACACACAGCGAAACTAATCCAAACCCCACTATTAACCCACTTTTATAATAAATCACAATAATATTATGAAAATTATTATATTTTCATGACACCAGATAATCTGTTCTGCCAAGATTGGTTGAGGGGTAAATGTTGGCCTGGACAGCCAGTAAGAATACCCTGCTCTGTTTCAAATAGCACCATTATATCTATACAAAAAGTTGGAGGGACCTTGGTTAAGCATCTCACCTGAAAGACCATATCTCTAACAGTATGTTATTAGCTCTCTCTTAATTAGCTGATGGTGCTTGGATGCTCAAGAGTTTAGAGTGGCTCTTGAACCCACAGCCCTTTAATTTGGAAACAAGAGCATTATATTGAACTGAACCAAGAATGACAGCTTTGATGCGCTTCAGGTAAAGATATGATGAAGGAGCAGGAGCAGCTCCAAGGGAATTCCCTGCCTATCACATTGATTACCAGCAGACAGGCCCAAGATCTGGAGATACTTTTGTCTTTGGTAACTTCCTGACTGCTGATTAAAGACCCAGACACAGAGATCTTGTAAGAGAAGTAATTTCTCTCCAATATTACTGAAACTCACTTCCAAGTGTCTTATTGTGGAGCAATATAAGATAGGGAACAGTTTCTCCAAAATCAATGTCACCTTCATTCTGTTAGTGAATAAAAAAATATCCTTTGCTGTTTTTAATCTAAGTGATGTCTCACACATCATGGACTTTCACTTTGATTATCCTTTAGTTTCCTGACATCATGTAAATCTGTGCCTGAGAGGCTAAAGAAAGAAAAAGCTTTCAGTAAATAACAGGTTTTATTTTCACAGACATTCTAAGATACTGGAATATTTTGAAGTTTAGTCATAACTGTTACATCAGCAGTCGCATCAGCTTAAATGTGTACTTCAAGGTCCCACAAAAATGCCTATGAAATAAATGATCTGCTAATCATTGGTTGGTGATGTTGGTTGAGGGAGGGAAGCTAGTCAAGGCTCCAGGAGAGCAAACTTGCTTTTCTCATAATCATGCCACAAATTATTGAACAGATTAGTATTTCTGACAGTGCAGCACTCTCTCAATACCGCACTGAAGCATCAGGTCTGGATTATGTGCTCAAGTCTTAGAGCGGAATCACCCCAGATTTGCACTAAGTGCAGTAGCGAGCGTGAGCATACGAACATAAGAAATAGGAGCAAAAGTTGGCCATTTGGCCCCTCGAGCCTGCTCTGCCATTCAGAAAGATCATCACTGATCTGCTTGTGTTTCGAATTCAACATTCACATCTACCTCCCTTGCCTATCTATCTCTGCCTTAAAAACATTCAATGGCCCTGTCTCCACCACCTTCAGCAGCAGAGAGTTCCAAAGTCATACAACCATCTGAGAGAAAAAATTCTCCTCATCTTTGTCCTAAAAGAGCAACCCCTAATTTTAAAACAGTGCCCCCTAGTTCTGGACTCACCCACGAGAGGAAACAACCTTTCCACGTCCACCTTGTCAATACTGTTCAGATCTTATATACTTCAATCAAGTCACCCCTCACTCTACTAAATTCCAGTGGAAACAAGCCCAGCCTGTCTAACCTTTCCTCATAAGACAAGCTGCTCATTCCATGTATCAATCTAGTAAACCTCCTCTGAATCACTTCCAATCACCCTTCCTCAAATAAGGAGACCAAAATTACACACAATATTTGTGATGTGGTCTCACCAATCCCTCGTATAGCTGAAGCATAACATCCTTACTTTTATGTTAAGTTCCTCTCCCAATAAAGGGTAGCGTTCCAATAGCCTTTTTAATTATTTGCTGTACCTGCACACTTAATTTTTTGTGACTCATTCACTAGAACACTTAGATCCCTCTGCACCTCGGAATTCTGCAGCCATTCTCCATTTAAGTGATTCTCTGCTTTTTTATTCTTCCTACCAGAGTGAACAATTTCACATTTTCCCACATTATACTCCATTTGCCAGATACCTATCCACTCACTCAACCTATCAAAAACTGTCTGCAACCTCTTTATGAGCTCTTCACAACCTACTTTCATACTTATCTTTGTGCCATCCCCCTCATCTAAGCTTTTAATATGAATTGCAAAAAGTTGAGGCCTCAGCACAGACCCCTGTGGGACTGCACTTGTCACATCCTGCCAATCAGAAAAGGACCCTTTTATGCATAGTCTCTGTTTTCTGCCAGCCAGCCAATTTTCTGTACATGCTAATATGTTATCCCCTACACCATGAGCTTTTATTTTCCGCAACCATTGATTTGGCACCTTATCAAATGCCTCCTGGAAATCCAAGTACAGCACACTTACGGGCTACCCTTTATCCACAGCGCATGTTACTCCTTCAAAGAGTTTTAATAAATTGATTAAACATGATTTCCCTTTCACAAAACCATGCTGACTCCTCCCTATTACCTTGAGTTTCTCTAAGTGCCCAACTATAACCTCCTTAATGATCGATTCTAACACCTTCCCTATGACAGACATCAAGCTAACTGGCCTATAGATTCCTGTTTTCTGCCTCCCTCACTTCTTGAGTAGTGGGTTTATATTTGATGCTTTCCATTCTGAGGAAACCTTCCCGGAATCCAGGGAATTTTGGAAAGTTGACACTAACATATTGACTACCTCATTAGCCACCTCTTTTAAGACACTAGGATGAGGTTCATCAGGACCTGAAGATTTGTCAGCTCCCATCAGTTTGCTCAGTACCACTTCCCTAGTGATTGTAATTTCACCAAGTTCCCCTCTCCCTTCCACCTCCTGATTTATGGCTTTTACTGGAATGTTTTTTGTACCCTCTATGGTGAAGACAGAAGCAAAATATTTATTCATTTCATCTACCATTTGCTTATTACCTATTATTAAACCCCCATGTCACTCTCTAAAGGACCAACACTCACATTACTGCCTTTTTTCCTTTTTAAATACATATAGAAACTCTTGCTATTCATTTTTACATTTCTAGCTCATTTCCTCCCATAGTCTAATTTCTTTCTCCTTATTAACCTTTTAGTCATTCACTGCCATTCTTTAAATTCTGACTGATTATCTGACCTGCCACTCATCTTTGTGCAGTTATATGCTTTTTCCTTAAGTTTGATGCTTTCCCTAACTTCTTTAGTTGACCACGGATGGTGTGTCCTCCCCTTAGAATTTTTCTTTATAGTAGGAATATGCTTATTCTGAGTGTTCTTAAATATCCCCTTAAATATTTGCCTTAAATAGCTTCTCTACTGACCTATCCTGTAGCCTAGTATCCCAGTTCACTTCAGCTAGCTCAGCTTTCATGCCCACAAAGTTACCCTTATTTAAGTTTAAAATACTAGTCTTAGACCCACTCTTCTACCTTTCAAACTGGATGTAAAATTCAATCATATTGTGATCACTGCTACCTTGGGGGGCCTTCACTCTGAGGTCATTAATTAATCCAGTCATTTTACCCACAAGGCGCAATGGCGGGTTTTTGCCTCATTCCGAATGCGCCCCACCTCATTAATAATGCATTCACTTGAAACACTCCGGATAACTGGCATGGTGGCCTCTGATTTGCCCACCTTCCATCACCTCAGGCCTTCAATAATCCTTTAAACCACATTTAAAGGGCGACCCTGCACAGAGCTAAAACTCTCTAAGGGATCGAAAGCTGTTGGAAAGTCATGGCTGCCAAAGGGCGGAAACATGCTTCCCCCAACCCACTGGATGCAGTGAAGGCCCACCATGAGGTCCTCTACCCCTGCTCTGATCGAAGACCAGCAAGCAAGGTCATTAATCCAGCATGGGAGCGGTGGCAACGGTGGTCAGCACCAATACCCTGCAGAAGAGGACAGCCACCCAGTGCCGAAAGAGGATGAATGATCTCCTCCATTCCGCCAGGATAAGTCACTCTTCTCATCACTCTCAACTCACACACTCACAAACCTATCACACACCCACAGGGATCTCACTCACTGCCTGTTCAAGGGCCATCACCACTCACCTTCTCACACACGCCATTATCTGCCCTGCAGATCGTGTCCTCATCCCATCCATGGCATCACTCACCACCCACACATGCCAGGCATCCTTCTCATCTGGCCTGGCAGGTGTCCTGCACAGACTATCCCCATCTGTCTTCCTGCAGGTCAAGCTGGCACGCAACAAAAGGGAGAGGTCACAGACTGGTGGAGCAATGCCCAACATCAAGTCTCGAACAGGCTTTGCAAATAGAGTCATCCAGCTGGCCAGTGATGATCTGGACCTGTCCTGTGCTGACGGTGAGATCGGCGGTGCTCAACCAAATGAGGATCCAGCACTGGAACATCCATCAGACAAAGATGCTGTGAGTTGGTTCTCCTGTTCCGCAGTGCCCTGGCATGCACTAATTATCTCTCCTTGATTTTGCAGAGACATCTGGGAAGCAGTTCAGGGGGATCATGTGCCGGTTCCTCGACTCAAGCCCCAATTACAATTTGGAAGAGGAACCTGATGGCACCTGTGGGTGGAATGCACACCCACAGCCTCCACCAGCGCAAACACACACACACTGCGAATAGCTACAGGGTCACAATCTGGTGAGCACATCGCACTGTCTGATCCACAGCAGGCGGAAGCAAAGACTTACCAGGTTTCCGGCACTCGGAGGACTGCTGGAGGCCAGGAATCTGCTGAGTCCGAGTCAGATGAGAAGCCTCTAGACTGGGTCATACCTCAGCTGTTAGAGCTGCAGAGGCAAACTCAGGAACATCAGGAAGGGATGTCCGCTGCACTCCTCATTGCAAGGCATAATGGCTGAGTCCGTCCATCTTCTGTCTGTGGTGATAGCCCTGGCATGCCAATGCACTGAGGTCAACACTGGTAGGTTGGCAGCTGCCATGGAGACCTTAGTCCAGGATATTGCTCCTGCACTGCTTCACGGGCTGAGCTCCATCGCCGATGCGATCATTGGCCTCCAACAGTGTCAACGAGAGAGAGGTTGTAGGCTATGCCTACCAACTGTGTTTGGAGGTCTGCTCTGGATATCAATGACCCAAAACTCGAGACTTCACCCAAAACAACTGCACTTTATTATTTGATTTCTGCCACAGACAGTTCAACAATATTTATACCAGTGACTACTCACCCTGAGCTTTAGTTCCTTGGTTTCCCCGAGAAACAGACAGGATCGGGTGGCCGACCGGTCCTTGTCCGTTCTCTGTTCAGATAGCTGAATGGGATGTCCCCTTCCTTGTCCAGCTGCAATGACAACCTCAAGTTTAACACACACCGTGCTCAAATAGATCTCTGCTTCCCGCCTTGTCATGAACACACTTGCTGATTGGCTCATTTCTCTGATAGCAACAGTCCATGATTGGCTCATTTTATCCCCCAGAAACCCTCCTTAGAGCAGGAAGGCCCCAACAGCGAGTTTGGCCAATCTCATCCTAGGCCTGCTTGCTTCAGCACCCCACTCATCTGTCCACGGTTCCATAAAGCAACCATTGTGCAAGGGTGATTACAGACTGCTGAATTTCTACTTACTCAATGATGTTCTAAACAAACAGCAATCATCAGTTGCATTACATTAAGATATTACCGTGGCTCAATTGGTAGCCCTCTTGCCCCTGAGTCACAATGTCCTGGGCTTAAGGTCCACTCCAGGACTTGAGCACAAAATTTAAGGCTGACAGTCCAGTGCAGTATAGAGGGAGTGCTGCACTGCCAGAGGTACCATCTTTTCAGACATTTAAAGGGATATTTCAGAATACACAGAATATACACATTCCAACGAGAAAGAAAAATTTCAAGGGGAGGGTCCACTACCCGTGGTTGACTAAAAAAGTCAAATACAGTATCAAACTTAGAGAAAAAGCATATAATTACGCAAAGATGGTTGGCAGGTCAGAAGAATGGAAGGAGTATAAAGAGCAGCAAAGAATGACAGAAAGATTAATGAGGAGGGAAAAATTAGAGTATGAGAGAAAGCTAGCCTGTAATATAAAAATGGGTAATAAGAGTTTCTATAGATACTTAAATAAGAAAAGAGGTAACAAAGTGAGCATTGGTCCTATAGAAAATGCATATGGGGAATTGATAATGGAAAGTAGCAATATGGCAGGTGAGTTTAACAGGTATTTTGTTTCAACCTTCCCTATAGAGGACACAAGTAACATCCCGGAAATAAATCAGTAAATGGAAGGGATGGAGGTACTCGAGAAAGTTACAATCATCAGGGAAATGGTATTGAGCAAATTGTTGGGCTGACAAATCACCAGGCGCAGATGGGCTTCACCCTCAGGTCTTAAAAGAAGTGACTAGTGAGATAGTTGATGCACTGGTTTTAATTTTCCAAAATTCCCAAGATTCAAGGAAAGTTCCATTAGGTTGGAAAATAGCAAATATAACTCCTTTATTCAAAAAGGGAGGGAGATAGAAAGCAAGAAACTACAGGCCAGTGAGCTTAACATCTGTCATAGGGAAATGTTAGAAGCTATTATTAAAAACGTTATAGCAGGGTACTTAGAAACATTCAAGGCAATCATAGAGTCAACATAGTTTTGTAAAAGGGAAATATGTTTAACCAATTTATTGGAGTTCTTTGAGGAAGTCACATGTGCTGTGGATAAAGGGGAACCAGTGGATGTACTATACTTAGATTTCCAGAAGGCATTTGATTGAGTGCCACATCAAAGGTTATTGCAGAAAATAAAAGCACATGTTATAGGGGGTAACATATTGGACAGAAGATTGGTTAGCTAACAGAAAGCAGAGAGTTGGCATAAATGGGCAGGATGTGATGAGTGGTGTGCCACAGGGATCAGTGCTGGGGTCTTAACTTTGTACAATTTATATAAATGGCTTGGACGAAGGGACCGAAGGAATGGTGGGTAGATTTGCTGATGACACAAAGGTAGGCAGGAAAGTATATTGTGAAGAGGATGTATGGAGGCTACAAAGTAACATAGATAGGTAAGTGAGTGGATAAAGATCTGGCAAATGGAGCATAATGTGGGCAAATGTGAAATCTTTCATTTTGGCAAGGAGGATGAAAAAGAAACATATTTTCTAAATGGTGAGAGATTGCAGAGCTCTGAGATTCAGAGGGATCTGGATGTCCTAGTGCATGAATCACAAAAAGTTAATATGCAGGTACAGCAGGTAATTAGGAAAGCTAATAGAATATTATCATTTATTGCAAGGGAAATTGATTACAAAAGTAGAGAGGTCATGCCTCAGTTGTACAGGGCACTGTTGAGACCACGTCTCGAATGCTGTGTTCATTACTGGTCTCCTTATTTAAAGAAAGATGTTAATGCTTTAGAAGCAGTTCAGTGGAGGTTTACCAGACTAATACAAGGAATGGGCGGGTTGTCTTATGAGGAAAGGCTAGACAGCTTAGACTTGTATCCACTGGAATTTAGAAGATTAAGAGGTGAATTAATTGAAAACTTAAAGATCCTAAGGAGTCTTGACAGGATGGATGTGGAGAGGATGTTTCCTCCTGTGGGAGAATCTAGAATTAGGGGGTCACTGTTTAGAAATAAGGGGTCACTCATTTAAGACAGAGATGAGGAGAAATGTTTTCTCACGGAGGGTAGAGTCTTTGGAACCCGCTTCCTCAAAAAACGGTGGAAGCAGAGTTTTTAAATATTTTTAAGGCAAATCTAGATAGATTCTTGATTAACAAGGGGATGAAAGGTTATGAGGGGCAGGCATGAATGTGGGATTGAGGTTACATTCAGATCAGCCATGATCTTAATGACGGAGCAGGCTCGAGGGGCTAAGTGACCTAATTCATACGTTCATATGTTTGGATGACTTTGAGTTTTAAGCAAACAGCTTCACACGACCTTTTGTAATCAAAAAGGTCACAAACTGGGAAAGAAAGAATTGTTGCCTGGCCTTTAACCAGTCACCTTCCTAATATTAGCATAAAACCACGAGCACAGCATAAAGATTCTCTGTTGAGTGTTTTGCAGAAGTAAACCTATGTTAGCCTTATAAATAATGTTAAATAGTAATAATAACGGTGCTCCAGCTCAGCTGGCCAAGGAGGATGCTGCTGGCCCACAGCAGGGCACCCAAAGCAACTTGGGTCTCTCCAGGTCTTGGCCCTCCAGTGGATGCCTGCCAAGGTCATCACGGACAGGGTGTAGCAGTCAGCAGACTGCCTGTACCTCCACTGTGGATGTCAAGGGAGCACCAAGACGTCGTGGCAGGGTTAGGAAGATGAAAAAGATGTAGTTGCACTATTGTAAATAAGTTTCCAAGAATGTCTCCCTGCCAATGGCTCCCTGTTCTGATGAGCAGTGTTTGTGTCACTCAGATGTGAAACCTTGGTTCCTACATAAGATAAAGGCAGGTGTCTCAGTCTAGGGCCTCTTCCCTGTGTTTTGTGCAGCCTTCAGGCCAAAGTGATGGTCCAATTTAACGCTCACTGGACACATAAGTGATGCCTGCACCTCGATGGTGCTTGTTATTGCTGCAAGATTGTTGTGGGCAGGCGTTACAGAGTTCCCTCATTCTCTCTGTGTGCTCTCAGCACCTTTGAGGTGGGCCTGCACCTCCCCCATCTGGTCAGCATCTGTGACAGGTGACGGTATGGTCCTGAAGGGATGAGGAGCTGAAGGTGGATAAAGGATCGGGTGCATTTAAAAGTTCCACAGCTCCCTCTCCATGATATGATATGAACCTGAGCACTGAAGGTATGCGCGCTGCCATCAGCCACCCCGGAGTCAAACATTCACAGATGAAAGGTATGGATGTCAGGACTGTCCTCACTGCACCTCGTCATCATCCTCCACAAATCTTGCAGCTATGAGGGACTCCCAAGCATGCCTACCTCACCTGGCCAGTGTGATGCCTCATCACCATCATCCTCGCCTTCGAGAACCTCATCATTGTCCTCCCCTTTGACGTCCTCCTCATCAGAGGAGATGTGCAGTTCTTCCATCCCCTCCTCAGCCAGGGCCTCCCGTTGTTGCAGCACTAGGTTGTGGAGTGTACAGCAAGCAATGATGATACGTGACACCCTCAGTGCACTGTATTGCAGCGCACCATCAAACTTGTCGAGGCACCGGAACCTTAATTTCAAAATACCTATCATTTACTCCACTACACCCTGGGTTGCAATATCATACTATTGCTCATTATACCATCACTCTGCTGCAGTCTGAGGCCTCTGCAAGGGCGTCATTAGCCACGTACTCTGTGGGTAGCTCTTGTCCCCCAGGAGCCAACCCTGCAGCCTCTCTGAACCCTGGAAGATGTCAGCGATCTGAGACCGACTAAGGATGTAGGAGCTGTTGACACTCCATAGGAGTTATGCAGAGACCTGTAGGAAGCATTTGTGGTGGTCGCACAACAGTTGAACATTCAGTGAGTGGAAGCCCTTGTGGTTGACGTAGTTGATTGCTTATTGCCACAGAGATTTAAGCATCATATGATTGCCATCAATGGCACCCCGCATCTGTGGAAAACCAGAATCTGCGAAAATCCCAGTGCTCTTACTTCCTGGCTTTCCTGATCCTGGGTGAAGTGCACAAAGTTCTGTGCCTTCATGAAGATGGCGTCTGTGACCTCCTGGATGCACTTGCATATGGAGCTTGTGAAATCCCACACAGGCCACCTGTTGAGCCCTGGAAGGAGCCACTGGTTTAAAAATTGAGCGCTGTTGCCACGTTCACGAACACTGGCAGTGGATGCCCTCCGTGTCCCCCATAACACCAAATTCCACAGCTGGTGGAATATTTAACTGACCAGTTCCCTAGACACGCACAGCCTTTGGCAAAACTGGTTCTCAGTCTCTGCAGAAGTGACAGGCGCTGTCTATAGACTCTGGTTCCAGTGAAGCACCTACAAGCGACAGCTCGTTGTGGATCTTCAACTATGTGTGCAGCAGGCTCTGCCGGTCCTTCATCTTGAGGAAGATGCTCCTCCCTTTGCCAAGCCAGGCACCCCCGCCGCTCTCTTCTTCTGTAAGCCATAAGGTGTACCATTAAATCACCAGGCTCCATGGTCCTGATGTTCTCCTTCTGCAGGATCAAAGAGAGACATGCGGGGTTGCATTGGTGTACTAAGAACATCTCTTGGTTAAGTCTGAAGGCCACTTTAGGCATGCAGGAGGGTGCTGGTCACCACTTAGATGGACAGTGTGTAGTGCACTCATTGGCGCCCATCTCCGCCTCACTCCACTTGACCGATTGGCGGCAGCTTTGGTCACTGGGCTGCATGTCTCAGCTCAGGCACGGGCATTGTCCTAACCCGCACTGCAAGGCTGCACTGTTAGCTTGAACCACTTTGGATACTGGTCCAAACCTGAATAAAGACATTGCAAGGGACCGTGAGCGCCTTCACCAGTGACTGCGCCATGGCCACCTTCCTCAAGGGGATTATACAACTTGTCCAGTCAGCCAATTGTTCTGCTGTCCCTTAAAACGCACATTAATCTGCTGCTTGGGCCTGAGGGCTGAAAGGTTCTGGAGCATTTGGTGGCACATTCATGCTTCTGTGTTGCTTGAGAGGGCAGATAAGTTTCAAAGGCCCGACTCCAAGCCTGCCAATGGAGCTGCTGCTGAACCATCTCAGCTGCAGAAGAAAGTTCACCTTTCACAAGCTTTTCCAAGTGGGTGGCCGCTTCTCTCACCCACCCCCAGCATGAGCTTGAGTACTTCCTTCAGTCTGTGCTGCCTTGCCACCCCAACCCCCCAACTCTGCCCCAACCCACACTGGAGCCCTTGCACTGGCACCACTCTGAAAGCCAGCCGCAGGAAAGCAACTTGCCTGTGGCCCTAGTGAATGTGCGGCGCCTCTTCCTTGAAGTCCTAAGAACGATGCTCACGAGTGCTGTGCAAGGTTGTGTGCACTCGCCCCCGAGTTACCCTCGAAGTTCAGGTTTCTAGGCGCGTGCCCATTCTGAAGTCATGCTGAAGCGGGCAGTAAATTTGACGCGGGGGTTGATTCCGGTGACCAGGGTTTATGAAATGTTAAAGTATTGAAATTAGGTTCCTGACATGCATTGGTGGCAGACGTGGCCCGCTATTGATGGGTGGAGTGGACCATCACAAACTGGTTTCACAATGGTGGCCCCCCCTGCACCAACCGCCCACCATGATGCCCAATGACAACGTGACCGGACGACTCTGCCCTTGGAGTGGGACTTGAATCCGCAACCTGATTGAGAGGTGAGAAGCTAACAATGAGCCAAGCCCGACAGATTTTATATTTAAATTAGGCCTTAGTTATCATTTTATAAGGTTTTATGCATACATCCCCTGTTTGTTTATACCAAGATGCCCTCCAATATTGGCCACAGGGATCAGTAAACTGTTAACGTAAGACTTCATTTTCAAGTTTCAAATTTCCATTACAGCCGATAATTATTTTGACCTCTAGTAACCTTGTTGGCATTGCTTCCGTCACACAGCAACAGGGTCTGCTCACAAGTTCATGCTGGTGCAACCCAATTAGTCGCCTGTCACTCTTGGCGAAGATAAAATGTAATGGGAAGGTGTTCACGCATTAAAGCTTCTAATGTCAGTATAATTTATTAAGTGATTATTACAATTGAGTTAATGGAGGGGTCAATATGGCCAGAGCAGCCCTGCTTGACGCAAACTGTGAGATTGCCAGCAGCCATTTTTCATGGCACAAATGTCTTGCATGCACCTGTAGTGCTGAGTGCTACCTTTTTTACCCTGAAGTCTTTTTAATATTTAATTAGAGTTGCAACATTCGTCCCTCAACGGGCACAATCAAAAACAGAGTAAGAACATAAGAACGTAAGAAATAGGAGCAGGTGTAGATCATGTGGCTCATTGAGCCTGCTGCACTATTCAATACAATCACGGCTGCTCTCGGGCTCCACTTTCCCACCTGCCTCCCTCATCATCCACCCCTCTACCCCCACCCCCCCTCCCCCATATCCCTTAATTCCCTGAGAGACCAAAATTCTGTCTAACCCAGCCTTATATTTATTCAACAATGGAGCGTCCATAACCCCCTGGGATAGAGAATTCCAAAGATTTCCAACCCTTTGAGTGAAGAAATTTCTCCTCATTTCAGTCCTAAATGGTCAACACTTTATCCTAAAACTCTTGTTGCCCCCTTGTTCTAGATTGCACCACCATGCAAACAACATCTCATGGTCTACCTAATCAAGATCTTTCATAATCCTGAACGTTTCAATGAGATCACCTCTTATTCTTCTAAACTCTACCGAATATAGACCCAATTTACTCAGCCTGTCATCATAGGAAAATCCTTTCATCCCAGGGGCCAATTTAGTGAACCAGTGCCGTACTGCCTCCAATGCAACTATATGGAGACCAAAACTGCACACAGTATTACAGGTGCGGACTCACCCTGTACAATCGTAGCAAGTTTTCAATCCCCTTGCAATAAAGGCCAATATGCTATTTGCCTTGCTCATTGATTGCTGTTATCTGCATGCTAACTTTATGTGATCCTTTCACAAGTACACCCATGCCTCTCTGAGCATCAACATTTCCAAATTTTGCGCCTTTTAAAAAATATCGCAAACACTTTCCCACATGATAATCTATCATCTGCCACGTTGCTCACTCACTTAACCTGTCTATATCTCCTTGAAGCCTCTTTGTGTCCTCCTCACAGTTTACATTCTAGAGATGCTTGGTACCTTCAGCAAACTTAAATACATTCCTCTCTGTCTCCCTGTCTAATTAATGCAGATTGTAAATAGTTGAGGCACAAGAACTGATCCTTGCGGCATTCCACTAGTCACAGCCTGCCAACTTGAAAATGTCATTTTTTTCCCTGCTCTCTGCTTTCTGCTTGTTCCTTTATCCTCTATCCATGCTAATATACCACCCCAACTTCATGAGCCTCTATCTTGTGTATTAAACTTTTGTGTGGCACCTTATCGAATGCCTTCTGGAAATCCAATGATCGACCAAATAGCTACATCCTCAAAAAAACTCAAATAAATTTGTCAAACAGGATTTCCCTTTTGTAAAGATATGTTGACTTTTTCTAATCATGCTGAGCTTTTCTAAGAGCATTATTAAGACTTTCTTAATAACAGATTCCAGCACTTACCTGATGACTGTTGTCAGATTAAATGGCCTGTTGTTCCTTGTTTCCTCTCTCCCTCCTTTTTTGTATGGCGGTGTTACATTTACTAACATCCAATCTGCTGGGACCATCCCAGAATCTAGGGGATTTTGAAAAACCGTAGGAAGCTAATCCGCCATCTCTGCAGCCACCTCTTTTAGAACCCTAGGATGTAGGCCATCTGCTCCTGGAGATTTATGGATTGTAGTCCCTTCAGTTTGTCCAGTACTTTTTCTCATCTGTTATTAATTTCCTCACTCTTATTAGCCCCTAGGTTACCTTCTATTTCTATTCTTTAACTTGTGTCTTCTATTGCAAAGGCAGACACAAAATATTTGTTCAATGTCTCTGCCATTTCCTTATCCCCCATGATAAATTCTCCTGTCTAAATGACTAACATTTACTTTAGCGACTCCCTTCATTTTTATATACTTATAAAAGCTCTTATGATCTGTTTTTTGTATGTTCTGGCTAGTTTACTCCCATATTCCATCTTTTTTCCCTTTTTTTCAAATTTTTTGGTGGCCCTTTGCTGGTTTCTAAAATATTCTCAATCCTCAGACTTGCTACTATTTCTTGCAACATTATAAACCATTTATTTTAACCTAATACTACCCTTAACCACCTTAGTTAAGTCAGGGATAGATTTTCCTACTGAGTTTTTGTCTTTCTGTGGAATATATTATTGTTGAATATTTGGAATTGTTTCTTTAAATGTCTCCCACTGTTTATTTACTGCAATATCATTTAGTCTATTTACCCAATCAACCTTAGGCACCTTTCCTATCATACTTATATAATTGGCTTAGTTTGAGTTAATGTTATTATTTGTGATTGGGGAATGTTGTTTTCAAACTTAATGAAGAATTCAATTGTATTATGATCACTATTTCCCAGTCGCTCCTTTACTATGATGTTACTCATTAACCCTGCCTCATTGCACAATACTAGATCTAAAATAGCTTTATTCCTATTTAGTCCCACAACATATTGCTCCAGGAAATTGTCACAAAAGCATTCCACAAGCTACATCTTCCAGGCCTTCTTTGCCAATTTGATTGGTCAAGTCTTTCTGAAGATTAAAGTCCCCCACAACTATTACATTGCCTTTGTTATAAACTCCAATAATTTCTTGTTTGATGCTCTGTACAACCATTGTTAGGGGGCCTATAAACGATTCCCACTGGCATTTTCTGATCCTTATTATTCCAAATCTCCACCTCTCCTGATTCTACTTGCTGGTTTTCTGAGCCATGATCCTTTCTCACTGATGTCCTTAACTTTTCCTTCATTATAAAGGCTACCCCTCCTCCATTCTATTCTGCTTATATTTTCATAATATTGTGTAAACTGGAATATTTATTTCCCAACCTTGGTCACCGTGTAACCATTTCTCTGTAATGGTGATTGGGTTTAACCCATTTACCTCAATGTGTGCCACTAGTTCATTTATTTTATAGTGGACTCTCTGCACATTCAGATAAAGTGACTTCAGTTTTATTTCTGTATTATTATTGCCTGCTTGGACCTTACTCACTGATGCACTATTACTGTTGAACTCTCTGTCCATTCCTGTCATACTCAGCTTGTCATTTCCCACATTGATATACTTTTCTATTGGCTCAACTTTTACCTTTAGACTTCTAAACCTCCCTTCACCTGAACCCGCCACCTCCCCACCCAGTTAGTTTGAAACATTTTTTCCCTACTCTGACCATATTTGCTGGTGTACCCTTAGGTTTGTACGCTCTATCCTTTCCTGTCACACCATGGTTGCCAATACCCGTATGCCTACCCTGCACTATTAACTTGTCCGTTCTCTTTAGCTTTCCAATTCTCTCCTCACATGGACCCTCCCCACCACCACCCTCCTCCTATTTAGTTTAAAATCACCTCTACAGCCCTAGTTATCTGACTTACCAGGACACTGGCCCCAGCATGGTTCACGAGACCATCCCAGAAGTACAGCTCCGTTTTACTCTAGCACTGGCCCCATGAATCGAAACCTCTATCTCCCATACCAATCCTTGGACCGCACTTTCAACTCTCTGATCTTATTTACCCTATGCCAATTTCCTTGTGGTTCCAGTAGTTTAATATCATTTTGTGGTTCTGCTTCTTAATTCGGCCCCCAGCTGCTCATGCTCCCTCAGCAGAAACTCTTTCTAAGTCCTACCTGTGCCACTGGGCCCAAAGGCACACAGTGACTGGATCCTTGCCCTCCCAGGTTCCTCTCAGTCCTGAGGAGATGTCCTTAACCCCGGCACTGCCACACAGCCTTTGGGACTCATGCATTGGGCAACAGAGAACCACATCCATCCCCCTGTCATGAAGCTACTAATGTATACAATATTTTGGAAAATATTTTTCTTTTAAAGTAGAGATTTAGTTTGCAGCTATGCCTTAATTGGATTAAAGCCAGCTCATCTGGGTGCTTTGATTTGTACTAGTTTTGTATGTAAACAGAGAGATAGCGTGCATTTGCATTTTTTTGAATAGAGCATTCAAGAAGTGGGGTGAAAACTTGATGCCTATCTAGCAGATACCAAGCAATAGGTTTATATTACTAACAAAATTGGTATTGTGAAAGGGGTTTCATTGTTAAAAGGCAAATTTTAAAGAGGTTGTTGATACAATGAGAATTAACACTCAATGTGACTGGTAGGTATAACTTTAGTAGTTTTCAGGTGCGCAGATCAGAGGCAATGTAAGATCAAAAGGCAGCTGCAAACCTCCTACTGGCTCCACAGTGGAAAGAACCTTATTTTGAATTTGTAAACTGAAAATACTTTGCCAGGTATTTGGTTAAGTCTATGAGTTGCTGTTGCCTTAATGGAGATTACTTTGGGAATTTGTTAAAAGTTATGATAGTAGTAATTTGTAGCCATGTGTACGTATATTTCAAACTGTGTAAATTAATAAAATGTTTCACTTAGTTAATGTAAAACCTCGACAACTAGTGGTCTGTTTCCTGAGTTTAGATTTGCATCTCAAACATAACACTTAAAATTATTGCTTATGACAATTGTTTAAAGTTTCCTTATGGGATTTTTAAAAAAATAACTCTGCTTTACCAACTGCATCGGTCATAACACCCCCTTACCATGTTAATGGTTTTACTATCTTTAACCCATGGCAAGGGTAAACCTATCCAGTCAAACTTATTGTTAGCTTATAACCTCAACTAACAGAAATCTCACATCATTACAGCAATGTTGTCAGCTTTACCAGCTATGGACTGGATCCTGAAATGAAATGTCCTCCCTCCTAGGAGTTTTCAAACCAGCAGAATTATCTCAGGATAGAGTATATCTACAAGTATCTTATAGCAGATTTTTTTTTAAGTTTACCAATATCAGCACTTAGACTTCTATCTTAAGAATTCTAGGATATGGTTATCTATATGTGGGCTCAGGAGAGTATAAGTATGAGACCACAACTCTTTTATACATGTTTATGAATATTTATTATAAGAATCAATTCTAGATTACATTATAGAAAGGAAGACTATATCATAGAATAGATGGTAATTGAAGTTTGACGATTCTACTTAAGATTACATACAATTTTAAATCTGCCTTAATAAACAATTTGGATATTCAAACAAACATTGATTCGAAGAAGATTATATTTACAATCTAGTATAATGTCTTAATAATATGAAGTGCCTTTGTCTCAACCTTTTTTAGGGGAATTCTTTTTAAAACTCAACCATTTATTCCCCAAAGATGGCCACCCCATATTTCTGTGGTTGTGTGTCTGTGTGTTGGCTTTTTAAAAAGTCTTGCATCTGTCATTGTTCATTTTATTCTACATAAACAAGGTTTGTTAAAAATAGTCTTAGCAATCTTTTTTTTAACTGTGAATCCTTGAGGATCAGATCTTTGTCTAGGGTCTGTGGGTGTTTGGCTGCCCTCCAACAGCAAGGTATCCAAGGTTCTTTTATGAGTTCCTGCGCTTTCTGTGTCTTGTGTTGAAAAGCTTTTTGGCAATGATTCAAACGCTGCACAATGTGGTTTAATTTTTTACTTTATTAATCCAATTAACGCTTCAATTTCTTCATTAAATGGGTCACTTCCTTTACAACTATACTATGTGCTATAATCACAGGATCACAGAATTGTTATCATGTAGAAGGAGTCCATTCAGCCCATCATGTCTACACCAGTTCTCCGGATGAGCACCAAGAATCAGTGCCATTCTCCTGCCATTTCCCCGTACCCTTGCACCTTGTTTCTATTTAAGTAATCATCTAATGCCACCTTGAATGCCTCAGTTGAACTTGCCTCCACCACAGTGCCAGGCAGTGCATTCCAGACCTGAACAACTTGCTGTGTGAAAAAGTTTTTTCTCACATCGCACTTGCTCCTTTTGCAAATCACTTTAAATCTGTGCCCTCTCGTCCTCGATCCTTTAAGAGCGGGGACAGTTTCTTCGGGCGGAATTTCCCACGCCCGTTGGCGTCAGGCCTCATGGTGGGCGTGAGCGGACAATATGGCGGGAAGACCAAAAATCGGTTTCGGGGTGTTGTGAAACCGGTTTGCAATCGTCTGCCCCATCCGTCAGTGGCAGGCCGCCTTTGCCTTTGCAGGACACTGGGAAGTTTATTTTAATACATCTGCCTATCATTGTAAGCCCTGCTCACCAGAATCATTGTCCCCCACATCAAATTTAACTCCCACATCAGCAGGAAAACAGGCCGGTGCAGAACACGTCTCATACGTGTGACATGCAGAAGCCGGGACTTACTGTCAGGGCTTTGCTCACATGGCGGACATCCAAGGAGCAGAAAATGCTGGAGCCCCACAGGAACCAGACCCTGAAGGAATACGTGCACCGCACGCTGGGTGGATTTATGCGCACATGGCTCTGCCGCAAAGCAGCTCTTGGAAGGTAGAAGGTCACCGTTGAGGGTATGCTTCAGGACATCAGTGTCTTGGCCATGGTCTGCTGTGGATGATCATAGAGGGGGTGGGGAGGAAGATCCAGCTCTGAGTGGGTGAGGAAGGTGTACCGGGGAGCGGGGGTTGCTGGGAGAGGAAGGTCTATGTTTGACTGGGAGAGGAGGGTGTGCCGGGGTGGGGTGAGGTTGGGGGGGAGGAAGGAAGGAGTCGGGAGGTTGAGGTTGGGAGCGGGGGAGGGGGTATGGAGGGAGGAAGGTGTAACGGGGAGAACGCGGCAACTTGGGAGGTCAGTGTAAGATGTAAGGGAAGGAGTACAGAGGGGGGCAGGAACCCAGGAAGAGGAAGAAGTCAAGGGGGTGGAAGGACTCTGGGGGGAGGATGGAGTTCTCAGTGGGGAAGGAGTCCAGGTGGAGGAAGGAGTAAGCAAGGAGGAAGGAATAAGGGTGGAGGAAGGAATAAGGGATTGGATGTCCAGGTGAACGTGCAAGGGTGGGGTCTGTAGAGTCTCCTGGAGAGTGAAAGAGGGTGGGTGTAGTAGCAGGGAATGGTGAGAATGAGAGAACAGCCCTAACTTCTCCAATCTATCTTCATTTTTGTAAACCTCTTCTGCACTCTCTCCAATGCGTTCACATCCCTCCTGAAGTGTTGCACCCAGAACTGTACACAATAATCCAGCTGAGGTCTAACTAGTGTCCTGTACAAGTCCAGCATAACTTCCTTGCTCTTGTACTCTACACCCTATTATTAAAGCCTAGGATACTGTATGCTTTATTAACTGCTCTCTCCACCTGTTCTTCCACCTTTCATGATGAAAGCACGTATATACCCAGGTCCCTCTGCTCCTGCACACCCTTTAGATTTGTACCCCTTATTTTATATTGTCTGTCCATATTCTTCCAAACAAAATGAATCACCTCACATTTCTCTGCATTGATCATAACGTGGTTATTCATCTCATGTACAAAATAGCTCTGTGTTTGTCCACATATAACATTAGTCCCTAAATTTCTCAGAAGATCTGAAGTTACACTGAGATGAAGAAGGCCATTTTACACGGTCCCTCCCGAATACTATGGTCCTTTCATCCTACAACTGAACCTAGCCTTTCTTAAATTAGTAATTAAATCTTAGAGTTGAATTATATTGGGTGCTGGATTGCCCACCTCCCTCGGATAAAAAGTTGGGGGAAGGGTATCCAAGTGAGGTGAACATCTGCCATTTTCAACTGGTTGTTAATAGGCTGAAGGGGGAATGTCAAGCTTCTCAATCAGGAGATGGGGAGAACCAGAGTGGTGGCCACAGCCAGTACATCACACGGGGCTTGACGGAACAAGCTGCTCTGGATCTAGCCCAGCAGGTGAGTCATGCATGTCTCTGGGTGCCAAGCTAACAGGCCCTAGTGAAGTGGATGGCGAGCAGAGGTTTGAGATGCCATGGGGGCAGGGGAACCTGACGGGGTAATACCTTGGGATGGGGCCTATTAAGGAAGGACCCCACCCTCCCTCCATTAGCCCATGCAGGGAATGAGTAATGCAAGTCTTTCTTTCTCATTTGCTCTTTCTTTGTATGAGAAGTGCTTTAAGACATTTCGTTGAGATGGACTGTGGGTGTGCTTCTCTGTGTGATGAACTAATGAAAAGGAAATATTGCTTTGTAAGACACGGTGCCATTACAATTCTCTTGTCAGCTTCATGCTGATGTTGTTGCCGCTGATAATATGGTGAAGACTCAAGATTCTGTGACAGAGGACTGGTGTGTTTTAACTCATGATTGTCAGTGCCCTCTGCATCCAGTCTCAGGGGTGGCCCTTCAAGTAATCACTGAGTAGAAAATGTGCCTCTCCAAAAGTAAAGGGCAACAATAATCAGGCACCACATTTCTTGGGCAGTCAGCATTGGCAAGGAAAGAAAGAACCTGCATTTATACAGTGCCATTCACAACCTCAGGGTGCCCCAAAGTGCTTTATAATCAATGAGGTACGTCTTGAAGTGTAGTCATTGGTTAACGTAGGAAATGTGGCAGCCAATTTAAGCCCAGCAAGTTCCCAAAAACAGCTATGTGATAATGAATGGGTAATTTATTTTTAGGGATGTTGATTGATGGATATATATTGATGAGGATAAGAGGGAGAACTAGTATAGTTAAGTCTTTTACATTCACTCAGGAGGGAAGATACGTCCCCAGTTTAACATCCCACCTGAAAGTTAACACCTCTAACAATCGTTCTCAGTACTACACTAGGGCCGTCAGCCTACATTTTTTTTCAATTCGTTCATGGGTTCGGGGCTTCACTGGCTAGGCCAGCATTTATTGCCCACCCCTTAGGGAAGCAGATAGATGGGAACACCACCACCTGGAAGTTCCCTCCAAGTCACTCACCATTCTGTCTTGGAAATATATCACTGTTCCTTCACTGTCGCTGGGTCAAAGTCTTGGAGCTCTCTTCCTAACGGCACTGTGGGTGTACCTACATCACATGGGCTGCAGCTCTTCAAGAAAGCAGCTCACCACCACCTTCTCAAGGGCAATTAAGGATGGGCAATAAATGCTGGCCCCGCCAGCAAAGCCCACGACCCGTGAATGAATATTAAAAAAATTGCCCTTGTTAGGCCATTTCAAAGTCAACCACATTGTTGTGGTCCTGCATTCACCTGTGGGCTAGACCAGGTAAGATTTCCTTCCTTAAAGGGCATTAGTGAACCAGGTGGGTTTTTATGACAAGTTTTTTTTATTGAATTCAAATTTCACCATCTGCTGTGACTTTTGTCCCCAGAGAATTACCTCGGGTCTCTGGGTTACCAGTCCAGCAACAATACCACTATGCCACCACCACCCCCCACTGCCTCTGGGGTGGGATTTGCACTCACTAGCTTCTGATTCACTTGTATGTGCTACCTACTGAGGCAAGGTTTTTTTATTGGTTCTCGAGGCGTGAGGCAGCACTGGTAAGGCCAGCATTTGTTGTCCAACCCTAATTGTGCTTGAGGTGGCGGTGAACTGCCTTCTTCAACTATTACGGTCCATGTGGTCCATGTATGCCCACAGTGCTTTTAGGGAGGGATTTCCAGGATTTTTACCCAGACACAGTGAAGGAATGACGATATGGTTCCAAGTCAGAATGGCGTGCAACGTTTTAAAAATTTGTTAATGAGATGTGGGCATCACTGGCTAGGCCAGCATTTACTGCCCATTCCTAATTACTCTCGAGAAGATGGTTGTGAGCTGCCTTCTTGAAACACTGCAGCCCATGTGTTGTAGGAACACCCACAGTGCTGTTAGGGAGAGAGTTCCAAGATTTTGACCCAGTGACAGTGAAGGAACGGCAATATTGTTCATAGTGAAGATGGTGTGTGGCTTGAAACCTCCAGGTGGTGGTGTTTCCCATGTATCTGCTGCTCTTGCCCTTCTAGATGGTAGAGGTTGCAGGTTTGGAAGGTGCTGTCGAAGAGGCCCTAGCAAGTTGATACATTGTACCTTGTAGATGACATTAGAAGGCTAGAAGCAGATTGGACATCTGTGTTGCGTGGTGCTTGGATTGGAGGCCAAAGTGTTGAAGCTAAAAACAAGCTTCGCAAGAAGGCAGTGTCAACAGAAAGAAAACAGAAGCAAAAGTGTTTTTTTCTAAAGGCAGGCCTATGAAAGACTTCAAGCAGATGAAAGGATGGAAAACATCTGAACAAGCTACAGTTAACAGCAGCATACCTTTGTTCTTGATGTATCCTCCAAATTACAATGGGGGGCTTTCTATGAGGCATTGTTGAGAGCAAAAGGAGAATTTAATTGTCTTTCACCTATTGCATTTTGGATTCCATCCCTGTAGCTAACCATGGCATGATGCCATGGTTCATGGAGTATCAAGCCTCGCACTTCAGAGGGGATCAATACTTTGGCTTGAAAACACACTATTGTTAGGATGCAATTGCTAATTTCACTGTCAGCCGGATCAATTTCCTAAGCATGAAACATTACCAAGTGTTAGTTTATGTAACGGAAATAAATAGTAGTGGGGTGTCATGCATCTCGAGATGCAAGGAAGACCCTTTTCGCAATAATGATCAGCCAGGAACTGTAGGGAAATACATGAACCCTTTATTGACAGATTCACAGAGTTAAGTACAATCCTGGCATACGAGGAATAGAATGATAGATTTTTCTGCTCATAAAGCTCCTTGTGTGGACCTTTGTCTCCAGGTGAGCTCGGTGGGCAAATTGCTTTGGGCATCACTCATGCTTATTGCAGCCATTAATAATCATTGACTGCACGCCTGAAATTTCCTCTCAACCCTTCTGACCGCTGAGGCAATGCATGTGCCAGATGCGTGCAATCAGAAAAGTTAACCTTTAATTGGCGATGATAGGTCGCTTATTTAGAATGACTTTTACTCGGTGATATTTGCGAGATGTGGCAGAAGCGATGAGCGTTTTGGGTGTGCATTAAAGTTTGTCTGCAACAAGAATTTGCTTGTGTACTTTGCTGCGTTACATTAATAACATTATGCAGCTACTTTCAAATCATGCCTTTCTCTAAGCACAATTCCCAGATTGTTAGGCTAGACATTTTGGCCAGGATTTTGCCCTCGTGGGGCTGGCTCGGTGGGGTCGAGCAGGAACGGCCGCAAAAGTGACCGTGTCCCGCGATCGGGCCCCCGGCTGCAATTTCACACTGGCAGGTCAGTTAAGGTCCACCCAATGTGAAACGCGCTCTGCAGTGCTCAGCGCTGCCTGGGTCAGGGCGGGAGGAGGGTGAGCGCGTAGGTTCACGCATGCGTGCAAGTGCAAGCAATGAAATCTCCCTGTTTCACAGAGATGCCTCAGGGAGGATTTTATAAATTAAAAATAAAGAATTTTAAAATGTTGAAGAGCATGTCCCCTCGTGTGGCTCTGTCACATGAACCGGGACATGTTACGAATGAAATGTTAAAATTTTTATTTTATTTTTAATTGCTGTCGGAAACCTCATCCTACCCGTGGATGAGGTTTCCTAAAACATACAAAGGCCGGCTTGGCCTTTTTGCCTGCCCCCCAACTGTAAGGTTGGGCTAGCAACAAAAGGTTTAATTCAGTTGTTACTTTTATGGCCTTAATAAGCCTGCTAATTCTCGGCGGGCGTGCTGCTGACTCCCGCTCACCCACCAACCAAAGTGCCGTGCGAGTGCGCGATGACATCAGGATGCTCGCCCAGTGTCATTGCACGTCATTTCATGTTTGTTCGGGTCGTGCGCGCTATCATGGAGATATTAATGTATGTAATGGTATTGGAAATTATTTTAAATTGGACTTTTAGTAGGGCCTGAGTCTGTGGGTGTGAGTGTGTGTGTGTGTTTCTTCATTGGATTAAAGCCAGTTAGTCTGGGTGCTTTGATGCATAGTAGGTTTGAGATGTTAAATAGTAAGGTAAAGAGTACATTTGTATTTTGTTGAATAAGCCATTCAAAGACTGGGGAGTGAAATCTTTCACCTAGCTAGGAGACACCAAGCAATATCATTATATTATGAATAAAATTGTTACTATGAGAGGGGTTTTATTGTTAGGAAAGGTGGAGTTCAAAAGGCCTCATGTTACAATAAGAATTTACATTCAAAGGGAAGTCTAGGTATAGACAGAGGAGAGTTTTTGTGTGTGGGTCAGAGGTATGGAAGATCTAAGCCACCTGTAAGCACTACAACTGTGCGAAGGAACCAAAATGTTTAATTGAATTTATATAAAATCCTCTGGAGTCTTGGTGGTTTCAATTCTGTATTCAGGGATGCATCTCAAACATACCAATTGAAAATATAGGTTATGACAGTTGTTTAAAGTTTCCCTTTGGGATTTTAAATAACTCAGCCTTTACCAACTGCTGCATCATAACAACTGGGGGCTCTTGGCGGGATAATATTTGTAATTGTTTAATTGGTTTGGAATTGGTGAATCTTAACGTTACGATTGCGAGAAGCACTTTGAATTCAAGAGTTGGTGAGGTTTCTTAGAAGTGGTGAGACTGCAAGGTGGCTTTGGCAATTACTAAGACTTGTCTCAGAGGAGAAGATATAGCACTGATTGGGTTGAAAGAGATCACCAAGAGTAAATTAATAGAGTTGGCAGATAAGTTAAAATTGGGGTTACCTAGGAAGTCAGATATAATTGAAAGTATAGCACAGCATCTACAGCTGGAAGTGATATCTGACACTAGGGAGTCAAAGCTGGAGGTAGTGTGATTTCAGTTTGAAATGAAGAAACTTGAATTTGAACATGCTAAGAAAGTGAAAAAACTTGAATTGGAAGCAAAGGAAAGAGAAATAACATTTAAAATGGAGCAAATAAAAAGGCTGCAGAAAGAAAGGAGGCTGGAACTGCAATTTCAGTGAAGAGAGAAAGAGAGAGAAAGAGAATATGTGCTTAAAAGACTGGAAGTTAAAAAAGAGAACTCGGGTTCTGAGGAGAGTTCTGATGATGAAAAAACCTTTAACCTGAAACCTAGTGGGGAGATGTTTAGATTTGTACAAGCTCTACCAAAGTTTGAGGAAAAAGATGTTGAAGTGTTCTTTATTTCATTTGAGAAGATAGCTAAACAGATGATACGACCACAGGAGTACTGGACATTATTATTACAGTCTAGGTTGCTGGGTAAAGTGCATGAAGTAAATGCTTTACAGTCTGAAGAGGTGCCAGTGAATTATGATGTGATGAAAAAGGCTATTTTGGTTCCTGTAGCATACTGTCAGAAATTTAGGAATATGAGAAAACAGCCTGGGCAAACTTATATTAAGTTTGAAAGAATTAAACAAAGTAATTTTGATCGGTGGATACGGGCATTAAAAATAGAGACAACATGTGCAGCCTTTAGGGAAGTAATTCATGTGGAATAATTTAAAGACTCAATTCCTTCAGCAGTGAGCACTTATGTGGAGGAACAGAGGATTCAAACTGTAAGACAAACAGCAGCAATAGCTGATGATTGAGTTAGTTCATAGAGCTAAACCTTTTTTACATCACCCTTTCAAATCAGAAAAGGATAGGAAGTGGGAAGGTGGAAGGAAGGTAGGTAGCCAGGGAAGAGAAGAAGTAGCTGGAAGCTCCCAGGAAGTTTTATCTCAGAGTAAAAAGGAAGGTGCTGAGGGTAGGAGTGACATTTGAAAATTGAGGTTTTTTCATTGTAATAAAGTGGGGCACACAAAGTTAGTTGTTGGAAATTGCAGGAAAAATCTGTTGAAATTTTTATGGTACAGAAAAGTTCTGAAAGTAAATGTACTGTGGGTTCTGGGGTTTAGGCACAAGAAAAACCAGTGGTTTGTGTATAGGTAAAAAAGGAGAATCAGTGAAAGGTAAAGAAGTGGGAATGTGTTGATTTACCCAAGGGAATTATGAGGAGCAGATTGCAGAAATGTTTAAAGACTTTGCATCTGAAGGGAAGTCTTTCCATGTGTACAGGGTGGAGTAGGTAATGATGTTGAAATTTTAAGAGACACAGGGGCTAGTCATTCTTTAATGTTGTGGGACAGTGACATTTGTTGTTCTGAGGGAGTATTGTAGGAGCAAGTGATAATACCCGGGGTTCATGGAGATGGTAAATTTAAAGAGCAAACAGATTAAATTTTACTTGGAGTTGTGGAAAAATTGCCCATTTCAGGGGTTCAATTTATTCTGGGTAAATAAATTTACAAATTTGGGTGATGCCTATGGTAGTTGAGCAGCCTGTAGAAGTGTTTTCAACAGAGGTATTACAGAGGGAGCATCCTGGATTGTTTCCTGATTGTGTGATAATGAGATCAAAAGCTCAGCAGGAAGAACAAGAAAAACAAGAAGGGCAGCCAGTTCAAAGGCAAGAAGGAGCTGGTCAAAATGCAATTAGCTGGCGTTGTATTTGATAACATTGATCAGGTGGAAAGACTACAGGAAAATTCAGCTGCAGTGTTTAACTCAATGAGGTCAGTGGAGTTACAGAAAATGATTTGCAATTAAAGCAGTCATGTCACAAAGCTTATTCAGAAACAGAAGGAAAATGTATTCCAGTATGTTATTGCCATCAATGGGATATTTTAATGAGAAGATGGAGGCCGGATTATGTCTCAGCAAATGAAAGCTGGAGTAAGGTGCATCAGATTGTTATCCCATTAGGGTACAGAAATGAGAATCTGATGATTGCTCATGAAATTCCAATGGCCGACATTTAGGAATTAGGAAAACACAGGAAATGATACAGAAGTTTTTTTTAGCCAGGATTGCAAAGGGATGTAGTCAAATTCATTAGAAACTGTCATAAATGTCAAGTAATAGGGAAATCACAAGAAGTGATTAAGCTGGTGCCTTTAGTCCCAATACTAGCATTTGAAGAACTTTTAGTAGGGTCATAATTGATGGTGTAGGATCCCTCCCTAAGACTAAAAGTGGAAATCACTATTTACTGACAATAATGGATGTGTCTACCAGGTTTTCTGAGGCAATACCTTTAAGAAATATTACAACTAAGAAGATTGTGGACGAGATCATTAAATGTTTTACAAGATATATTTTACCTAAGGAAAGACAATCTGATCAGGGGTCAAATTTCATGTCACAGTTGTTCAAGGAAGTAATGAACACTTTGGGGATAAAACAGTTTAAGTTAACAGCTTATCACCCGGAGTCACAATGAGCTTTAGAAAGATGGCACCAAACTTTAAAAACTATGATGACAGCACATTGTCAGGATTATCCACAGGATTGGGATACAGGAATTCCATTATTGTTATTTGCTATTATAGACGCTCCTAATGCATGAACTGGTTTTAGCCGTTTTGAACCAGTTTGTGGTCATGAAGTAAGGGGGCCACTGAAATTAATTCATGAGAATTTGGTGGATCAAAATTCTGAAACTGTTCTCTTAGATTATGTATCAAATTTCAGTGAAAGATTGAACAGAGCATGTGAGTTGTCTAGGGGCCATTTAAAGATGTCACTGCAACTATTGAAAGTGAAGGCAGCTAAGAAAGCTAAAGCGTACAGTTTTGTTTCTGGAGAGAAGGAATTAGTTTTGTTACCAGCACTAGGTGATTCATTAAATGCAAGATTTAATGGGCTTTACAGGATTGAAAAGAAATTGAGTGAAGTAAAATATTTAATAAATACTCCAGATAGAAGAAAGAAGCAGTGGGTGTGTCATGTAAATATGCTTAAAAAGTACTTTGACAGGGAAGAGGAACAAAAAGAGATATTAGAGATGGTGGATGATGAGAAAGAGGTAGAAGTGCAGGACTCTGAAATTTATTTTCTTCTAATCAAATTGGATAATGAGAGGGTGCTTGAAAACTTAAATGAAATATTGAGTTACCTTCCAAGCAAGTGTCAAAGTGATTTGGAATACCTATTAGAGTCACACGAACCTATTTG
Source organism: Carcharodon carcharias (assembly GCF_017639515.1). Classification (NCBI taxonomy): domain Eukaryota; kingdom Metazoa; phylum Chordata; class Chondrichthyes; order Lamniformes; family Lamnidae; genus Carcharodon; species Carcharodon carcharias. The sequence continues at coordinate 17,379,625 of NC_054477.1, forward strand.
TGGGAATAAATTGGGAAGGACACATTTAGCTATACATGATGCATGTATAGAAATATCATCTTCAATAAGGCAACATCCTTTCTAGATTAAATCCGGCAAAGTTATCACAAATACAAAAATAAATTGATTTCATGCTTCAAAATGATATCATTGAGTCTAGGTGCAGTAACTGGAGTTCACCTATTGTGCTGGTACCAAAACCAGATGGAACACAGAGACAGTGTGTGGACTAGTGAAAGGTGAATGTGGTGACAGAAGCGAGGTTGGGAAGCTCAGTTAATTATTTTAATTGATATTTAAATGGTCTTAATAGGCCTTTGACAGTTCGGCGGGCGCACAGCTGACTCTGGTGCACGCCCGCCAAGCTGAAGATCTGAATGACACGAGGTGATGTCTGGATGCACGCCCGATGTCACCGCGCATCATTTTATGTCTTAGCGAGCAGGGCCCACACCCGTTTGCTGACCTGAAGACTCTAGCCCATGAAACTTTTCAGTCAATAAAGTATTTTGGAGTTCTTCTCAGCATGTGAATATAATAAATATGGCAAATGGACAATGTTCTACTTTCAAAAGTGAATTGGATTTATACTTAGAAAAGAAAAAAATGCAGGGCTATGGAGAAAGAGCAAGGGAGTAGCACTTATTGACAAGCTCTTTCAAAGAGCTGGCACTGACTAGAGCATAATGGCTTCCTTCTGTGCTGGGTGATTCTATGATTCTATGTTGCATTGATGGGCTAAGTGAGGTCTTGGGTAGGATGTGGGAGTAAAACTCTAATTTGTCAAACCAATCAGGTTTTGTGCAGTCTTTTTTTGCAATGGTTTGTGGTCACAAAGGGAGATGGAATCAGCAATGGGGCAGAGTTCATGCCAAGGATCAAAAATGTTTGCCTTAGTCTTCCTAACATTGAGCTGATGGCAGCTGTGGATCCATGCGTCAGGCAGATAGTTTGACAACTGGGCTAAGAATGTGGTAGGAAATGCAAAGCTGGCTGTCATCAATATATATCAATCGAAATAATGCACATTTGGACTTTCAGTCAACATTTGATAAAGTGCCACACAAGAGGTCATTACACAAAAGTAGTTTTCATGAGTTTGAAGATAATATATTAACATGGAGTGAGTATTAGCTAATGGACAGAAAACCAAGAATAGGAATATTCAGATTGACAGAAAAATAGAAACATAGAAAATAGGAGCAGGAGTAGGTCATTTGGCCCTTCAAGCCTTCTTAAATATATTCAGTGACTTCGCCTCTACAGCCTTTTGGGGTAGAGAATTCCACAGGTTCACCATCCTCTGAATGAAGAATTTTCTCCTCATTTCAGTTCTAAATGGCCTACCCCATATCCTGAGACTTTGACCCCTTGTTCTAGACTCCCCTCAGCCAGAGGAAACATCATCCTTTCATGCAGTCTGTCTATCCCTATCAGAATTTTATACGTTTCAGTGAGATCCCCTCTCATTCTTCTAAACTCCAGTGAATACAGACCACATCAGCCCAATCTCTCCTCCTATGGCAATCCTGCCAACCCAGGAATCAGTCTGATCAACCTTCACGGCATTCCCTCTATGGCAAGTTTATCCTTCCTTAGTTAAGGAGACCAAAGCTGCACACCATACTCCAAGAGTGATGTCATCAAGGCCCTGTACAGCTGCAGAAGACATCCTTGCTCCTGTACTCAAATCCTCTAGCAATGAAGGCCAACATACCATTTGCCTTCTTAACTGCTTGCTGCACCTGCATGCTTATTTTCAATGACTGGTGTACAAGGACACCCAGGTCCCTTTGTACGTCAACATTTTCAAATCTATCACCATTTAAATAATACTTTGCCACTCTGCTTTTCCTACCAAAGTGGATAACTTCACACTTATCCACGTTATGCTGCCGACTCACTCAACTTATCTAAATCGCAATGAAGCATCTTAACATCCACCTCACTGCTCATTTTCCCACCAAGTTTTGTGTCATCAGCAAACTTGGAAATATTACATTTGGTTCCCCCATCCAAATCATTGATATATATTGTGAACAGCTGGGGCCCAAGCACTGATCCTTGCGGTACCCCACTAGTCACTGCCTGCCATTCTGAAAAAGACCCATTTATTTCTACTCTCTATTTCCTGCCTGCTAACCAATTCTCAATCCATGCCAATATATTCCTCCAATCCCATGTGCTTTAACTAACCTCTAATGTAAGACTTTATCAAAAGCTTTCTGAAAATCCAAACACATTACATCCACTGGTTCTCCCATATCTATTCTGCTAGATATGTCCTCAAAAAACTCCAGTAGGTTTGTCAAACATGATTCCCTTTCACAAATCCATGTCGACTTTGTCTAATCCCGGTGATAGTTTCTAAGTGTCCTGTTATCACATCTTTTATTACTGACTCTAACATTTTCCCTACTCCTGATGTTAGGCTAACCGGTCTGCAATTCACTGTTTTCTCCTTTCCTCCATTTTTAAATAGTGGGGTTACATTTTCCACCTTTCAGTCTGCTGGGACTGTTTCAGAATCTACAGAATTGTGGAAGATGACGACCAACGCATCCACTATTTCTATGACTAGGACAATACATTCCCAGCTTGGGCCTCAGCTATTTACCATCTGTATGAATCATTTTGAAGGGGGGAACTGATCAGTGTAACGTGCCCAAGATTGCTGATGGCACAAAGCAGGCGGGAAAGTACTGTAAGGAGGATGTCAAGAGGCAGCAAAGGGGTATAGACACATTAAGTGAGTGGGCAAGAACATGACAATGGAATTTTATATGAAGCTGTATGAAACTATCCATTTTGATGGGAAAATAGAAAAGCAGAATCACAGGGCAGAATTTTCTGCCTGTCGGGCGGACAGGCCCTACCCAATCTCTGGCGGGTGGGGAGCCGATCCCCGCCGGAGAAGCCAGCCCCACCGCCATTTTATGTGAGTGGGCCAATTAAGGCTCACCCAGCGTGACGTCCGCCAGAAAGCTCTATGCGCTCCCTGTGTGGGCGGGGGGGATTCCCCAAAAGCGAGAGTGCATTCTTTCGCACATGCGCATGAAAGAGCGCACATCTCCCTGAGGCTAAGTGCAGCCTCAGGGAGATCGCTGACAGTTTTAAAAATATGAAAAATAGAAAAAAAAGAATTCCCTAACGTGTCCCCCTCATGTGACAATGTCACAACAGATGGGACATGTTTATAATTTACATAAAAAGTTTATTAAACTTTTTAAAACCCTGCATGGAACCTCATCCTGCTGCTGGATGAGGTTTCATGATTTACCTATTTGCCGCTGGGGCTCGTTGCATACCCGCCAACCTTAAGGTTGGTCGGGCATGTCCTTTAATTGTATAATTGACCCTGTCACGGCCTCAATTGGCCATTGACAGGTCAGCGGGCCCACAGCTCCCACCTTCCTGAAAACTTAAATGGACCAGGATGACTTCGGGGGTTCCGCCCATCGTCATCCCACGTCATTTTATGAGTCGGCGAGTGGGCCCTGCCCCCTGCTCGCTGACAGCAAAATTCTGCCCACAGAATCACACAGTGCAGAAGAGGCCCTTCGGCCCATCGAGTCTGCACTGACACGTGAGAATGGTTTTTAAATGTTCAGCAGCTGGGAAATGTTGATATTGGGGGGACGTGGGTGCCCTTGCACACTATTTACAGAGTTAACATGCAAGTACAGCGGCCAATTAGAAAAATCGTAATAAGTTACCCTTTATTATTAGTGGATTGGGCTAGACGAGTAAAGAAATAGCCACAATTATTCAGGCCCCTGGTGAGATCACACCTATAAATGTATAGTTCTAATCTTCTTATCAAACAGAGGATATACTTGCTATGGAGGGAATGCAATGAAGGTTTACTAGACAGCTTTATGGGATGAGGGGGTTTGTCCAATCAGGAGAGATTGAGGTTAGGCCTATATTTCCTATGTCATTAAGACATATAGGGCTGGATTTTATGCTCCCCCACTGGCAGGTTTGAAGGTGGTGGGGCATGTAAAATCCAGTGAGGGGCCTTCGTACCAACTACCTACCCACATACGACCTGTCAGAAATTTCACCACGGAGTGGAAAGTGGACTGGGTGGTTGGGAGGCGGTGGGGGGGAGCGGGGGGAGGGGGAGGCAGGGGTTTGTGTTGGGGGCTGTCAGGTGTCCTGCTCACCCTTGAGCCTACTGAAGCCCTTTAAGTGGACAATTAATGGCCACTTAAGGACCTCGTCTCACCCCTGCTGGCATTAGCCACGCCGGGGGTGGGGGGAGGAACATGCCATGCAGGAAGCCCAGGCAGCTTTAGCTGTGCAGGCTGGTTTTTTTTTAAACATACTTTATTCACAAAATATCTGGGAGAACATTCCAAACCATTTCAAAATCACCATCACATAAGTACAATTAGATTCAACTTTTACAACATGTATCACAAAGTGCATCAATACAATCAGTGAATATTACAATCATTTCAACCTGGTCATTACAGACAATCAGACAATGGTACTGGAGTTATCAACATACATCATGTTGCACTCTGAGGTGCCTCAATACAATTATAATACAATTAGTATTCAATGCATGCGTTCATTGTGAGCCGTACAGCCTGAGGGGTCTATACCTTTCCCAGTCCCTTGGTGCGCTATGACAGAAAGGTCTTAGACAGCGACCTTTCCCCATTGGGCCTTTGAGGCAGCTGTCCCAAGCTTTAGTGCGTCCCTCAGCACGTAGTCCTGGACCTTGGAATGTGCCAGTCTGCAACACTCGGTCGGGGACAACTCTTTGCATTGGAAGACCAACAAGTTTTGGGCAGACCAAAGAGCGTCTTTCACCAAGTTGATGATCCCCCAGCTGCAGTTGATGTTTGTCTCGGTGTGTGTCTCTGGGAACAGCCCGTAGAGCACAGAGTCCTGTGTCACAGAACTGCTCAGGATGAACCTCGACAAAAACCACTGCATCTCTCTCCAGACCTTCTTCGCAAAGGCACAATCCACAAGGAGGTGAACAATGGTCTTGTCCCCACCACAGCCACCTCGAGGGCAACATGCAGAGGGGATGAGACTCCTGGTGTGTTGGAAGGATCTGACAGGGAGGGCCTTTCTCACCACCAGCCAAGCTACGTCTTGGTGCTTGTTGGAAAGTTCTGGCGAAGAGGCCTTCTGCCAAATGACTTTGACAATCTGCTCGGGGAACCATCCCACAGGATCCACCCTCTCCTTTTCCCCCAGGGCCTCTAAGACATTACATGCCAACCACGAGCCTATGGGCTTGTGGTCAAAGGTGTTTCTCTGCCTAAATTTTTCCACCAGGGACAGGTGGTAAGGCACGGTCCAACTACTCGGAGCGTTTGGCGGCATCATGGCCAGACCCATCCTTCTCAATACCAAGGACAGGTAGAACCTCAGCACATAGCGACATTTGGTGTTTGCGTACCGAGGGTCTACGTACAGCTTGATGCAGCCGCACACAAAGGTGGCCATCAGTATGAGGGCGATGTTGGGCACATTTTTTTCGCCCTTTATCTAGAGGCTTGTGCATCGTGTCCCTGTGGTCACGATCCATTTTTGACCTCCAGATAAAGTGAATGATGGCTCAGGTGATTGCCATCGCGCAGGAGTCTGGAACGGGCTAGACCTGCGCCATGCTCAGCAACAGTGAGTGTACCTCATACCTGATGACCAGGTTCTTACCCGCAATGGAGAGGGAGCGTCGCTCCCACATGCCCAGTTTTCTTTTCACCATAGACAGCCGGTCCCTCTAGTTTTTAACACGTGTCTGGTCCCTCCGAACCATATTCCCAACACCTTCAGGTCTTTAGCTGTGTGGGCTGGTGCTTAGTAAGGTGGAGTGGAGCACCTCTGTGAGACCCCTGGGCCCATCGGAGGCATCCCCCATCAAAATCACCCCTCCCACTTTAACCATCCCCTGGCCTCTTCAACACAGCCCCTCACCGGCTTCACTGAGACCACCCACCACCCCACACCCCATCCCCAAACCTTGGATTTTCCTGGGCTCCTTGGCGTGATGGGACTATCTGTAGTCCCAGTAGTGACCACCGCTCCTAGTTGCCGCTTCTGGCATTACAGCGCTGCCGGTAATCTGATTGGTCACAGTTCTCTAAGGCTGTAAACTCCAGCCAAAAAAACTCTTAAGGGACTTGACAGGGCAGATGCTGGAAGGATGTTCCTACTGCCTGCAGACTGTTTAGCACGAGCTCAAGTCTTAGAATGAGGGGTTGTTCATTTAGATCTGAGATGAGGGGAAATGTCTTTACTCAATTAATTGTGAATCTTTGGAATTTTCGATCGCATAAAGCTGTGGATGCTCAGTCATTGACAGAGATCAATAGATTTTTGGATACTAAGGGAATCACAGGATTTGGTAGAATTTATGAAGCTTGAGTTGAGATAGCAGATCGTCCATAGTTTTATTTACTTGGGCAGGCTTGAAGAGCCAAATTCTAACTCATATTTCTTAACTTATGAGGATTAAACCCTAAATGCACAATTCTAATTTTATGCCCCCTTGTTGCCAAGTGGATCACTATTTATGCTCTGGAAATCTTTCCTCAATTTCAACGTTTCTATGGGATTTCCCCATAATCAGCCTGCTCCAACAAATACATTTCTAGGCTTATAAAATCTCATGTTTGGGAAGTGTGGGGGGGAGAGTCCGCTCCCTCCTGGGGGCTCCCAAAGAAAGACTTGAGGCTTCTTTCACTGCGAATGTCCCCAATCCCCCCTCTGCCACTTCCCACACCTGAAACTCCTGCAAGCTGGGTCTCATTGGTTCGGGTCACACCTAGCACAAGGGAAGATGGTTGTGGTTGTTGAAGGTCAATCATCCCAATTCCAGGGCATCACTGCAGGAGTTCCTCAGGGTAGTGTCCTCAGCCCAAAAATCTTCAGCTGCATCATCAATGACCTTCCCCCCATCATAAGGTCAGAAGTGCGGATGTTCACGATGATTGCACAATGTTCAGCACCAATTGCGACTCCTCAGATACCGAAGCAGTCCATATCCAAATGAAGCAAGACCTGTACAATATCCAGGTCTGGGCTGACAAATGGCAAGTAACACTTGTGCCGCACACATGCCAGGCACCATCTCTCCTTGACATTCAATGGCATTCATATTGCTGAATCCCCCACTATCAACATCCTGGAGGTTACCATTGACCAGAAACTGAACTGGACTAGCCATATAAATACTATGGCTACAAGAGCAGATCAGATGCTGGGAATTCTGTGGAGAGTAATTTACCTCCTGACTCCTCAGAACCTGTCCATCATCTACAAGGTACAAGTCCTGAGTGTGATGGAATACTCTCCACTTGCCTGGACGGGTGTAGTTCCACCAACACTGAAGAAGCTCAACGTCATCCAGGACAAAGCAGCCTGCTTGATGGGCACTGTCATGAAGAGATTAATGTCTATAATGTTATTGGAAATTATTTTTAAAAATAAACTTTAGTGGTGTCTGTGTTTCTGGTGTGCACATGTGTTTGTGTCCTAATTGGATTAAAGTCAGCTGGTCTAGAGGCTTTGATGTCTAGAAGAAGTAGGTCTGAAATGGTAATTAGATAAACATGTGAAAAGTTAGAAACATAGGTGTCAAGAGGGCAATTTGCATTTTTAAATAAAGCATTCAAAAGTATGTGTGAAGTCTTGCACCTAGCTAGAAGATGCCAAGCAATGTGTTTATTTTTTTAACTAATAAAATTGGTGGAATCAAAGGATATTATTGTTAGAATATGTAATGCTAAAAGCCTAGTGAGACAATGGAAAGTTTACATTCAAAGGAAAAGCTAGGTATAAACAGAAAGGAGTCTGTGTGTGTAAGGCAAAGGCATTTTAAGATAAAAACAAAAAAACTGCGGATGCTGGAAATCCAAAACAAAAACAGAATTACCTGGAAAAACTCAGCAGGTCTGGCAGCATCGGTGGAGAAGAAAAGAGTTGACGTTTCGAGTCCTCATGACCCTTCGACAGAACTTGAGTTCGAGTCCAGGAAAGAGCTGAAATATAAGCTGGTTTAAGGTGTGTGTGTGGGGGGCGGAGAGATAGAGAGACAGAGAGGTGGAGGGGGTTGGTGTGGTTGTAGCGACAAACAAGCAGTGATAGAAGCAGATCATCAAAAGATGTCAACAACAATAGTACAATAGAACACATAGGTGTTAAAGTTAAAGTTGGTGATATTATCTAAACGAATGTGCTAATTAAGAATGGATGGTAGGGCACTCAAGGTATAGCTCTAGTGGGTTTTTTTTTTTTATTTTATATAATGGAAATAGGTGGGAAAAGGAAAATCTTTATAATTTATTGGGAAAAAAAAAGAAGGGGGAAACAGAAAGGGGGTGGGGATGGGGGAGGGGACTCACGACCTAAAGTTGTTGAATTCAATATTCAGTCCGGAAGGCTGTAAAGTCCCTAGTCGGAAGATGAGGTGTTGTTCCTCCAGTTTGCGTTGGGCTTCACTGGAACAATGCAGCAAGCCAAGGACAGACATGTGGGCAAGAGAGCAGGGTGGAGTGTTAAAATGGCAAGCGACAGGGAGGTTTGGGTCATTCTTGCGGACAGACCGCAGGTGTTCTGCAAAGCGGTCGCCCAGTTTACGTTTGGTCTCTCCAATGTAGAGGAGACCACATTGGGAGCAACGAATGCAGTAGACTAAGTTGGGGGAAATGCAAGTGAAATGCTGCTTCACTTGAAAGGAGTGTTTGGGTCCTTGGACGGTGAGGAGAGAGGAAGTGAAGGGGCAGGTGTTGCATCTTTTGCGTGGGCAAGGGGTTGTGCCATAGGAGGGGGTTGAGGAGTAGGGGGTGATGGAGGAGTGGACCAGGGTGTCCCGGAGGGAGCGATCCCTACGGAATGCCGATAAGGGGGGTGAAGGGAAGATGTGTTTGGTAGTGGCATCATGCTGGAGTTGGCGGAAATGGCGGAGGATGATCCTTTGAATGAGGAGGCTGGTGGGGTGATAAGTGAGGACAAGGGGGACCCTATCATGTTTCTGGGAGGGAGGAGAAGGAGTGAGGGCGGATGCGCGGGAGATGGGCCGGACACGGTTGAGGGCCCTGTCAACGACCGTGGGTGGAAAACCTCGGTTAAGGAAGAAGGAGGACATGTCAGAGGAACTGTTTTTGAATGTAGCATCATCGGAACAGATGCGACGGAGGCGAAGGAACTGAGAGAATGGGATGGAGTCCTTACAGGAAGTGGGGTGTGAGGAGCTGTAGTCGAGATAGCTGTGGGTGTCGGTGGGTTTGTAATGGATATTGGTGGACAGTCTATCACCAGAGATTGAGACAGAGAGGTCAAGGAAGGGAAGGGAAGTGTCAGAGATGGACCACGTGAAAATGATGGAGGGGTGGAGATTGGAAGCAAAATTAATAAATTTTTCCAAGTCCTGACGAGAGCATGAAGCAGCACCAAAGTAATCATCGATGTACCGGAGAAAGAGTTGTGGAAGGGGGCCGGAGTAGGACTGCAACAAGGAATGTTCCACATACCCCATAAAGAGACAGGCATAGCTGGGGCCCATGCGGGTACCCATAGCCACACCTTTTATTTGGAGGAAGTGAGAGGAGTTGAAGGAGAAATTGTTCAGCGTGAGAACAAGTTCAGCCAGACGGAGGAGAGTAGTGGTGGATGGGGATTGTTCTGGCCTCTGTTCGAGGAAGAAGCTAAGGGCCCTCAGACCATCCTGGTGGGGGATGGAGGTGTAGAGGGATTGGACGTCCATGGTGAAGAGGAAGCGGTAGGGGCCAGGGAACTGGAAATTGTTGATGTGACGTAAGGTGTCAGAGGAATCACGGATGTAGGTGGGAAGGGACTGGACAAGGGGAGAGAGAAGGGAGTCAAGATAACGAGAAATGAGTTCTGTGGGGCAGGAGCAAGCTGAGACGATCGGTCTACCGGGGCAGTTCTGTTTGTGGATTTTGGGTAGGAGATAGAAGCGGGCCGTCCGAGGTTGGGCAACTATCAGGTTGGAAGCTGTGGGAGGGAGATCCCCAGAGGAGATGAGGTCAGTGACAGTCCTGGAAACAGTGGCTTGATGTTCAGTGGTGGGGTCATGGTCCAGGGAGAGGTAGGAGGAAGTGTCTGCGAGTTGACGCTCAGCCTCCGCGTGGTAGAGGTCAGTGCGCCAGACAACAACAGCACCACCCTTGTCAGCGGGTTTGATGACAATGTCAGGGTTGGACCTGAGAGAATGGAGTGCAGTAAGTTCAGAGAGAGACAGGTTAGAATGGGTGAGAGGAGCAGAGAAATTGAGACGACTAATGTCGCGCCGACAGTTCTCAATGAAAAGATCGAGAGAAGGTAAGAATCCAGAGGGAGGGGTCCAGGTGGAGGGAGAATATTGAAGATGGGTAAAAGGATCCGTTGAACTGGGAGAGGACTCCTGCCCAAAGTATGAGAAGCCTCTAGTCTGTAAACCTCCAGCTGCTGTTTGCAAGGACTCAGGGCTGAAAAGAAACTCATTTTGAATGCGACTCTCCACGGTGTGCTCTGTCAGGGGTCTGTTTAAATCTATGAGTTTTACTGTTGCCTTAATGGGGGTTTAACTGAAAGATTAATTAAGGGACTTTTGTAGTTATTATAGTCGTAATTTTGTAGACACCTGTATGTGCTTATAATTCTTCTTGTATTAATAAATGTTTAATTTAGTTTTATAAAAATCCTCTTGAGTCTCGGTCGTCTTATTAATAATAAATTCATAGCCTGCATCTTGAAACATATAAATTGCAAAAATTGGTTATGACAATTGTTTCAAGTTTCCCTCTGGGGTTTGAGCAACTCAACATTTAATGTTGGCTGAGACAAAATGAGCACCACATCCACGAACATTCACTCCTTCCACCACAGATGTACAGTGGCAGCAGTGTGTACAGGATGCATTGCAGCAATCATCAAGGCCCCGCAACAGCATCTCTCTAACCTGTGACCTCTACTTTCTGGAAGGATGAGAGCAGCAGATGCAAGGAAACACAACCACCTGCAAGACCCCTCCAAGCCACACATCATCCTAACTTGGAACTGTATTGCCGATCCATCACTGTGACTGGGTCAAAATCTCAGGGCAGAATTTTCTGTGCCCGCTGGCGTTGGACATGTTTGGTGGAGTGAGTGGACAGTATGGTGAGAAGGCCAAAAATCGGTTTCACGACACCTTGAAACCAGTTTGCAATTGCCCACTCTGTCCGACAATGATGGGCCATGTTTCCTGCCTTTGGACATCAGGAACTTGATTGTAATATATGTGCATGTCATTATGAGCCCAGCTTATCGGAATCATCTTACCCCCCCCCCCCCCAACCATGCTGGATCATCTGCCCACATCGGCGGGAATACACATTGGTGCAGGACCTGTCTTGACAAGCGTGACATGCAGAATTCGGGATTACTGTCAGGGCCTTGCTCACATCGTGAACATCCGAGGAGCAGAAGATGCTAAACCCCGGCAGCAACAGGATCTGGAGGAACACATGCATTGCAGGCTGGGTGGATTCTCATGGACATGGTTCCACTGAGAAGCAGCTCACAGAAGGTGAAAAGTCGCTGTTGAGGGTCTGCTTACAGCGGATGATCATCGCTGGGGTGGAGAGGAAGGTCCAGCTGTGTTTGGGAGAGGAAGGTGTACCAGAGGAATGGAAGAGGAATATCGAGGATCGACCGGGCGATGTAGGTATGTTGGGTGTGGAGGGGGGAGGGGGTAGGTGGGTGAGGTAGGGAAGGGGGGATTAAAGGAGTTGGGGAGGTGAGATTGAGAGGGGGAAATAAAGGTGTTGGGGGGTGAGGTTGGAAGGGGGGAATGGAGGTGTCAGGTGAGGTGGGGGGAGTATGGGAAGGAGTGGGTAACGGGGGAGAAGACATTAACTGGAGATATAGGTGTAAGGGGGGATGAAGGTCTAAGGGAAGAAGCTTGGTTGGGGAAATGAGTCCAGAGATGAGAAGGAGTCTGGTGGGGAGGAAGGAATCTGGGGGATGGAAGGAGCCCGGAGAGAGGAAGGAATCCAGGGAAGGAAGGAGTTTGGGGGTGGAAGGAGTCTGGAAGAGGGAAGGAGTAAGGCTGGAGGAAGAAGTAAGGGCGGAGGAAGGATTCAGGAAGGGAAATCAGGGATGAAGGGTAGTCTGGAGTGGGGGGGTAGGAGTTCCAAGGTGGTGGGGGGAAGTTCCAGAGGGGGAAGGAATTCCAAGAGAGGAAAGAGTTCCAAAGCGAGAAGGAGTTCAAAAAAGGGAAGGATTCCCCAAGGTGGGAAGGAGTTCTGAGGGGGGAGGGAGTTCCAAGATGGGAGGTGTCCAGAGTGGGGGGATTTCCAGATGAACGTGCAAGGGAGAGCTCTGTTGAGTCCATGGCTACCTCCTGGGGAGCAAACTCAGGCTGGGCATGGTAGGATGGAACAGTGAGAATGACCGAGGGCAGAGTGAGGCAGTGGGGTGGGAGGGGGAGAGTGCAACAGTATCGATCAATGGTACAACGAGGGTGTTTGAGGGGAACTCCAGAGGCAGACACGGATCCTTGGGATGAGAAGGATGAGGTCAGGGAAGTTAATGGATGGGATTTGGATTTTCGGGAAGGAAGGGAACATGCATGTCTAATGCCTTGAACCTTCTAGGTGCTGCCCTGACATGCGCAGCAGGGGTGGAGACAGCCTGTGCAATGGTTGGTCCTGTTGCCTCTGATGACTTTGGTGTTGTCCCTTTGGAGAGCTGGGACCTTGAGAGTCCCGGCTTGCTTTGGCTGCCCTCCTGTGACCAGTTGCTCCCTCTGCGGTGACAGAGAATGAGGGGGTCACAGGTAAAGGGGACTCGGAGGGAGAGGACAGCCTCTGAGATTCCTGAGTGGATGACCCAGGAGTGTCCAGCTGCCGCTCCTCCTCCCATCGGGTGCCCGAGGGCCACGGCCTGATTCCTTGAGGGGAAAGAGCATCCGGAGGAATGTCATGGCGCCCCATTTCCCTCTTGTGTTGCCACTGCAGGGTCTCACCCATGGCTGCCAAGATGGAGTGCTGGTCTGCGCACATTTCCTCATTCTGCTGGACAAGGGTCTCTATGGCATCCACCATCCTTCCCATAGAGACAGTCATGTGCACATGTGGGAACCACTTCATCAGAGAGCAAGCGGACGCACTCCTCCGACTCGCATACCACTCTGTTGAGGGCTTCCAACAGCTCTGTGTGATGTTCCCATGCCTTCTGCTGACTTTCCATGATCAGTTGAAAGGCTGAGTCCAGAGGCTCGTCATCAGAATTGAACCTCACTGCTGCCTCTTCTCCAGCAGCCATCTGGGTACCAGATAGCTCGGCTGAACCTGCCTCCTTCTGCTGTGGACACGTGTCTGCACTGTGACCACCAGGTAGTGAACCCAAGCCCGCTCTAGATCTAGGTCCCACCAAGGTGTGTGTCTCTGTGCTGGTCGAGGTTGTGGGTAAGCGCTGTGTCAGGTCTTCCAGGCTGCTTATTTCTAGATTTTCAATGGAGGAGGTGTCCTCTTGCCTGGAAGTGAGCACCTTGATGGAGCTGAGGGACTGACTGACTGAGAGTGTTGGTCGCTTGGCAGAGCCCCGTGTGAACCAAAGTAGAGATAATTAGTGCATGGCAGCAGAGTCAAAAGCAGGAGAGAGAGAGCACTTACAGTTGTGTTCAGAGAGGGATGATGTGGTGAAGGATCCTCACATGGGTATTTGCCGCCGACCTCACTGTCACCACAGGCACAGTCCACATCCTCACCAGTCAGCGTGGTGACACACTCTTCAAAGTAAGTGAGGAGCCTTATGTGGGCCACTCCAGCCATGGTCTGGGACCTCTCCCTGCTGCTGTGAGGCAGCTTCTCCTGCATGAAAACAGATGGAGCGAGTGTGAGCAGGATACATGGCGCTGAATGGAACGTTTGTGCAGTGAGCAGAGCCACCAACTGGATGAGGATATGAGCTCCAGAGGATATGAGCCTAAGGAAGATGTGAGAGAGTTAGTGGTGTCATCCCTTGAGGTGAGATACATCTGTGGATGTATGATGGGTTTGTGAGTGTGTGAGCTGAGAGTGATGTTAAGAGTGACTTACCCTGGCATAACGGATGTGACGCTCTTTTGCTGGGCACTGGTACTGACCACAGCTGCTACCGCCCCCTAAGCTGGATTGGTGAACTGGCTTGCTGTCCTTCACCCAGCGCGGGGCTAGAGGACATCATGGCGGGCCTCCACTGCGTCCAAAAGGTGCTCGAGGAGCGTGTTAATAAATCGGGAGGCTACATTCTTCTTGCCTTTCGGGGCCATGCCTTCTGTGCTGTCCTAGCCTCGAGGCACCAAGGAGAGGGCGCCCGGCCGCAATTTAAATATGGCGTCTGGCGCGATGGAGCGGCGAGGTGATGGCATGGTAGGTGAATGAGAGCCCTCCCACTTTCGAAGCGGAGTGTTTCCCGGGAATGGCTAATTAATGAGGCAGGGTTGGAATGATACGGCCTGAAAAGCTGCCATTGTGGCCGGCGGGAAAAAAGTCCTTTTCCCCGCCCGCTAACGCATTTGGTGCAAACCTGGGACGATTCTGCCCTTGGAGCTCCCCCTCCCCACTAACCACACGGTGGGTGCACCTACACCACAGGGATTGCAGCAGTTCATGAAGGCGGTTCACCACCACCTCCTCGAGGACAATTGGGGACGGACAATAAAAATGCTGGCTTATCCAGCGACCCCCACGCCCCGTGAAAAAATAAAATCAAGAAAAGAAGTCAATCAGGCAACTTTGAAGTCAATGGAAATGGAAATCCAGAAGAGGTAATGAGCGTCTGAATCGATGCGCTGCCAACTTTCTGTTTTCACCCCAATTCAAAGTTATTCCAGTCAGTTTAAATTTGATGCTGGAGGGATCATTTGACTGATTTACTTGTTCAAGTAAGATTGATCTGAAATGATGAACTATCTCTTTGAAAGACAATCTCTGACTCCGAGAGAAAAAAGCTCAGCAAGTCAAGCAGTATCTTTGATGTGAGAAAACAAGTTAACAGACTGAACTTGACTCTGTGGGGACCCTGACATTGGGCTGAAAAGCAGGTCACGAAGCCGCACTTGATGGTAACGGGACCCTCGAGGCAATTTTAACATGGGCCTGGACTCCGAATTTGCTCCCTGTGGGCCCACTGTCCAATGAAGGCTGGCGGGTCGGCACTCCATGCTGCTGGCCCAATCACAAGGCTGGCACCTTTGAAGGCTCACCAGCCATTGGGGGAAGTGTTCGGTGCTGAGGGACGCAGGGCACCTTGGGAGCTGGGCAACGAAGGAGGCAAAATCATTCCTAAAGACTCACGGAGCCAAGGGTCAGAGGGAAATTCGTTCCGGGGAGGTTGTTGGGGACACAGCTGGCGCTTCCCCTGCCCGCAGGCCCCTCTTTGGCCTGTCAGACCTTCCCCCTCCCCCAGGCTGCCACTGAGAGGCCGCCTCCATTTAGCTGGTGGGCTCCCTATGTGGCAGGGCGTCACCGCCTCTGCAAAATGCTGAAGGCAATGTAAAAAGGCCCTGAACAGGGCCTTAACCCTGTACATTGGCTGCCCACCTCCTTGAGGCATGCAACCGTCCATTTCCGTTCCTGCCACTGGCAAAGACGCGCTGACACCGGGGACTGCGGATGATCCCAACCCAACTCCCTGCGGTTTTACCACCTCTGTCCCCCCCCCCCCGCCCAGCCTCAGCTCCCAGCCTCCCAGCCTCCCAGCCCACTGCCTGGGAGCCGGCACAATTCAGCCCAATATTTCAGTCCCATGTCCTCTTGCCAGAACTGTAAAATGTTTGCAGTACAACTGGGTTTTAACCAAATACAGGGGCAGGGGAGGAAAGAATGAGAGCGATCGGATGAATCCAGGACAGGTTGAATGACAAAAACGAGAGGCGCAAGGTAAAAGAGGCTGGGAATGGGACAAGAAAACAAGCGAAAGATCCATCCAGAGGAGCTGAATGTTAAAAGATGTTGCAGGTCTCATGAAGAGGTTCAGGGGTTCGTAAGATTGAATATTGAAAGTTTATTGGTAACACATAACTGTATACATATATAAATATATGTGTGTGTATATATATATATATATATATATATTTGGTATAGTGCAGACTATGAGATAACTCCATGCTTAATTCTACACAAGTAAACACAAGTCTCCCCTTAGCGGAGGTGTCAGTAACCAGGGAGCATAGATCTAAGGTAAGGGGCAGGAGATTTAGAGGGGGTTTGAGAAGATTTTTTCACCCAGAGGGTGGTTGGAATCTTGGACACACTGCCTGAGGGGGTGGTAGAGGCAGGAACCCTCACAACACTTAAGAAGTATTTAGATCAGTACTTGGAACACAACAGCATACAGGGCTACGGGACAAGTGCTAGAATATGGGATAAGAATAGATAGGTGCTTGATGGCCAGCATGGACACGATGGGCCAAAGGGCCGGTCTCTGCGCTATATAACTCTATGACTCTACGACAAGCGTTGGGTCCAGTGCCCTGGTTTGATGGGGCTAAAGGCTCCGGGTTACATGCTTGCTTCGGGGTGACCAAGCCAGCACCAAGACAGAGAAGCTCAGTAGGCCGTTCTCATTTCCTTATTCATTCACGGGATGTGGGCATCACTGGCTGGGCCAGCATTTATTACCCCTCCCTAATTGCCCTTGAGAAGGTGGTGGTGAGCTGTCTTCTTGAACTGCTGCAGTCCATGTGGCGTAGTTAGGGAGGGGGTTCCAGGATTTTGACCCAGCGACAGTGAAGGATCAGCGATATATTTCCAAGTCAAGGTGGTGTGTGACTTGGAGGGGAACTTCCAGGTGGTGGTTTTCCCATCTCTCTGCTGCCCTTGTCCTTCTAGATGGTAGTGGTCATGGATTTAGAAGGTACTGCCGAAAGAGTCATAGAGGTCTACAGCACAGAAAAAGGCCCTTTGGCCCATTGAGTCCATGCTGATCAAACAAGTACCTAACTATTCTAATCCCAATTTCCAGCACTAGGCCCATAACCTTGTATCCCGTAGCATCGCAAGTGCACATCCAAATACCTTTTAAATGTTATGAGGTCTTCTGCCTCTACCACATCACATCCTCACATCCCCTCTAAACCTCCTGCCCCTTTCCTTAAATCTATGCCCTCTGGTTATTAATCCCTCCACCAAGGGGAAAAGTTCCTTCCTGTCTACCCTGTCTAAGCCCCTCATTATTTTATACACCTCAATAACGTATCCTCTCAATCTCCTCTGCTCCAGGGAAAATAACCCCAGTCTATCCAATCTCTCCTCATAACTAAAACTCCCCAGCCCAGGCAACAACCTGGTAAATCTCCTCTGCACCCTCTCCAGTGCAATCACATCCTTCCTATCATGAGGATTCCAGAACTGTATGCAATACTCTAGCTGTGGCCTAGCCAGCATTTTATACAGTTCCAGCATAACCTCCCTGCTCTTATATTCTATGCCTCAGCCAATAAAGGCAAGTAACCCATATGCCACCTTAACCACCTTATCTACTTCTCCCGCTACTTTAAGAGACCTGTGGACATGTACACCAAGGTCCCTCTGATCCTCAGTACTTCCCAGGGTCTTACCATTCATCGTGTATTCCCGTGCCTTGTTTGCCCTGCCCAGCTGCATCACCTCACACTTAAATTGCCACTGACCAGCCCGTCTGACCAGCCCGTCTATATCCTCCTGTAATCTAAGGCTGTCCTCCTCACTATTTACCACTCCACCTTGGTGAATTACTGCAGTTCATCTTGTAGATGGTACACACCGCTGCTACTGTGTGTCGGTGATTGAGGGAGTGAACATTTGTGGATGTGGTGCCAATCAAGCAAGCAGCTTTGTCCTGGACGGTGTCGAGCTTCTTGGGTGTTGCGGGAGCTGCACTCATCCAGGCAAGTGGGGAATATTCCATCACACTCCTGACTTGTGCCTTGTAGATGGTGGACAGGATTTGGGGAGGCAGGAGGTGAGTTACTTGTCACAGGATTCCTAGCCTCTGACCTGCTCTTGTAGCCACAGTATTTATATGGCTAGTCCAGTTCAGTTTCTGGTTAATGGTAACCCTCAGGATGTTGATAGTGGGGAATGTTGATAGTGATGTTAATGCCAGTGAACATCAAGGGGCGATGGTTGGTTTCTCTCTTGTTGGAGATGGTCATTGCCTAACACTTGTCTGGTGCAAATGTTACTTGCCACTTGTCAGCCCAAGCCTGGACATTGTCCAGGTCTTGCTGCATTTGGACATGGACTGCTTCAGCATCTGAGGAGTCGCGAATGGTGCTGAACATTGTGCAATCATCAGTGAATATCCCCACTTCTGACCATATGATGGAAGGAAGGTCATTGATAAAGCAGCTGAAGATGGTTGGGCTGAGGACACTAACCTGAGGAACTCCTGTGGCAATGCCCTGGAGCTGAGATGACTGACCTGCAACAACCACAACCATCTTCTTTTGTGCTTTCTTAGCACAATAATTTTTTTAAGTACAAATGAATGAGGTTTCTTAGAAGAAACACGTTCCATTTATTTACAGAAGAAACTCAGCAGCTACACTTGTGTACTTAAAACTCAAAACCCTGTCTTTACTCTTCAGACTCTAACCCAAGGCTACCCTACAGATGTAGCCCATGCTATCTGCTGTTGAGTATCAAGATCATGTAACCTTACGTTACAACATTTGTCTTAAAGGTATATTACATATCAGATTACTACATCGCTCCCCCTTTACCCAGAAATACATTTTATAGTTTGTTCAAAATATCAAATTATTCACACAGATAAATAATTTACAAAGTCAGTCTTTCTGGGGGTTTCCTTATGCATGTAGAACATCTCAGCTCTACAGCTTCTGATGTTTTATCTGGAAGCTCCTTTACTGTGGACGTCCGAGCATCTGGTTCTTCAGTAGGTATCTGTAAATCTGTTTCTTCGACTCCTTCGGGTACAGTTGTGCACAGTTCAGACACGCCTATACTTGGTTGAGTTCTTTCAACAGGAGACTTTGATTCAGCCACAAACACTGGTGGAATAATTTCTGGCTATTTCGTTTCTCCTCTTATACAGGTATTTAAAAAGGAAAAGAGTAAGTAAAGTGAGTGTTGGTCCTCTGGAGAGTGACAGCGGGGAGGTAGTAGTAGATAATAAGGAAATGGTGGAAGAAATGAACAAATATTTTGCTTCTGTGTTCACTATAGAGGTTACAAAAAACATTCCAGTAATAGCTGCAAATCAGGAGGTGAATGAGAGAAAGGAACTTGGTGAAATTTTTAAATCACTAGGGAAACGGTACTGAGCAAAGTGATGGAGCTGCAGGCTGGCAAGTCTCCAGGTCCCGATGGACTACATCCTAGAGCCTTAAAAGAGGTGGTTAATGAGGTAGTTGATGCGCTAGTGTTAATTTTCCAAAATTTGCGAGGTCCTGGAAAGGTTGCATCAGATTGGAAAGTAGCAAATATAACCCCTCTATTCAAGAAGGGAGGGAGGCAGAAAAAAGGAAACTATAGACCAGTTAGCTTGACTTCTGTCATGGGGAAGTTATTAGAATCGATCATTAAGGAAGTTATAGCTGGGCACTTAGGAGAGCTCAAAGCAATAGAGAAGAGTCAGCATGGTTTTGTGAAAGGGAAATTATGTTTAACCAATTTATTGGGGCAGAATTTTCCCATTGGTGTGCGGGTCAGGCCCCACATGTCAACGCATAAGATGATGCGCGGTGACGTTGGGCGAGCGTCCCGATGTCAAGGCGCGCCATCATGATATTTCAGTGGGTGGGCGTCAGATGATCTCCGTGCGCTCCCGCCATTAATTAACAGGCCTTTTAAGACCCTTGAGGCACCAATTGACAGGAATTTTTCGGGGTCTGCCCAATCTTCAGGTCGTCACACAGGCGCAACAGGCAGGCGGGTAGGACACATTTGTATAAACCTCATCCACGGGCGGGACAAGAAGGGTCAGTGGGGTTGCGAATGTGCTCAGTCAGATATTTAATTTGGAAAGTTACTGACACTTGCCTGTGTGAGCAGAAATACTTCAAAACTCAGGCCAGCTGCTCGGGCAGGACTCACAACCTTCAGGTAGCACTGTACAGTGAAGATCCTTTTTGGGGCCTGCAGGTTTCGGGAAGCTTTTCTTCAGCCTGGGAATGGTGGTCGCGTTCTCTCCTGGAGGCACATCCCCTGAGGAGGAAGGGAGGGCCTGAAAGAGGAGGAGGCCAGGAGTGCACATTCACTCTCCAGGGGAGCCACCTTTGGGAGGACAGATGCAGGCACAAGGGGCACAGGGCCAAGAGGAAGTCCAAGGCAGAAGGGGCCGCAGAAGATGCCACTATTCTGCTGCCAGGGTATACAGGCGGCGAAGCAGCTATCTTAATATGTCTGAGATGCAGTGCCAAAGGAGGCTCCATCTCTCAAGAGAGACAGTCAACTCTATCTGTCAGATGATTGGCCCTGAGATCTCTGCTAACTGTGTGGATGGACACCCTATGCCAGTAGCCCTGAAGGTCACAGCTGCCCTCAACTTCTATGCCTCTGGATCTTTCCAGGGCTCAGTGGGTGATCTTTGTGGTGTTTCCCAATCAGCTGGCCACACTTGTGTCAAGCAGGTTACAGACGCTCTATTCAGGCATGCATTGACATTCATCCACTACCGCTGGGACCAGGCAAGTCAGACACAGGGTTCGCGGCCATTGCTGGCTTCCCCCGTGTCCAGGGTGCAATAGACTGTACACATGTGGCCATCAAGGTGCCAGCAGTTGAACCCGGTGCCTTCGTCAACAGGAAGGGCTTCCACTCCATTAACATGCAGATAGTGTGTGACCACAGGATGCTGATTCTACAAGTCTGTGCAAGGTACCCAGGCAGCTCCCATGTTACCTACATCCTCAGACACTCCCAGGTGCCGGGGTTCTTCAGTGCTCCAGCCCGGCAGGATGGTTGGCTGCTGGGTGACAAGGGCTATCCCCTCAGAAGGTGGTTCATGACGCTTCTCCGCCATCCAAGAACAGAAGCTGAGCAGCGCCACAATAGGAGCCACGGCTCCACAAGGGAAGTGGTGGAGAGAACCATCAGTCTTCTCAAGATGTGCTTCTGATGCCTGGACCGCTCAGGGGGCGCGCTCCAGTACCCCCCAGATTGTATGTCACTGATAGTGGTTGCATGCTGCGCTCTCCACAATCTTGCACTGGAAAGGGACAGCGTTGTGGACGAAGGAGATGTAGACACAATTGCTGCGGCTGCACATGATGAGTTCAGCAGTGAGTCTGAGGATGAGCAAACACAGGGAAATGCTGAGGAGGTAGACGCTGATCCGGGCATACTCCAAGGAGTCAGGGATACCTGGGAGGCTTTAATCCAACAAATCATCAGCTAGCACACCAGAGATGGACCTCCAACACAAGCCTGTGCTGCAGGCTCCATACTCGATACCTGAGTGCTAAGTCTGTCTGGATAGGAACATTAACTAAGGGACTTGGCAATAAAGCTCAATGTGACACAACTCACTCATAACATCATGGGTAACCATCCACCTGCAGAGGAAAAGAGTCAACCTCAGCCATGGTTACTTGTCTAAATTTATTGATATAACCAAATGAACTTAAGAAAACAAAATGACAAAGGTGTTAAACGCCACACCAACTAATCATGACCTCATTGTGGGGCAACACAAAAGCACTAGTGAGAAACTTGTGGTGTGCCTAAGGAGCCTTAAATTTACGTTTCTGGGTGCTACATCTAGATGCTCCCCTCGCTGGCCCTGGCATCTGAGACAGCCTGCTCACTGTGCTGTCCTAATGGCCTCGATGACCCTGGCGGTCGTCCTCTAGCCCCTGGAGCCTGTGCTGGTCCCACCTGGGAGGGAGCTGCCAGTTCCACAGCTGGCATCTCCCCAGTCGCCACTGACTCATCGGATTCAGCGGTCACTGGCAGAGGGGCGGAGCAGCTGCTGCCCTCATCCAGAGTGCCCTGACAGGTGCCCACAGAGAGAACAGGCAGCTGCTACGCTGACGTGAGGTCGCTTCGGAC
Source organism: Carcharodon carcharias (assembly GCF_017639515.1). Lineage (NCBI taxonomy): Eukaryota > Metazoa > Chordata > Chondrichthyes > Lamniformes > Lamnidae > Carcharodon > Carcharodon carcharias. Next base: position 17,401,620 of record NC_054477.1, read on the forward strand.
CTCCCTGCTCACAATGGATGGATGGGCACTGAGCTGGAAACTTGGTACCCAGACCAACTCCCACACTGGCAGTGACCAGCTGATCAGAGTGACTTGCTGGTCAGAGCGCATCCCTGGGAAGCCCTGATTGGTCTCCTGGAGGAGTCTCTCCATGGGAGTTGCCACTCTCTCCATGGAGGAAGCATGGCGCTCGGACATGAGGCTCATTGCATCAGCGATGGTCCACGTAGACTCCTCCGCCACAGACACCAAGCCAAGCACAGCCTCGTGTATCTCCGACAGATCCTCCAGCACACCCTTCCAGCGTTTGCTGCCTCATGGACGACTCCAGATGCATATCATCAGCCGCTGACTGAGCATGTGCCTTGCCCCCTGTAGTCCTCTGATTATTGGCGCCATGGGCATTCTCTGTCTCCACCAGCTCCTCCAGCGACTTTGAAGTGCCCTCACTGCTGTGCCCCAGGACACTAGTCGATGATCTTATTCCCACCGAGGTGCCAGTATCTGCGCTGGTGCCTGCCTCATAGGGATGGTGCAATGCTGTGGGTCAGTGGCTTCAGGGCCCCAGGAGTGAGAGGGGGCCCCTGTGCCTCCTCCTCCCGGCCCTGATCCACTGATGCTGAAAGGAAGAATGAGGACATTTGATTAGTTAACGTGGAGACAATGTCAATGCACATCCCTGTCCCCTGGATCATTCTGCGCTCATCCTTCCATAAGCAATGGTCAAGCCATGTTGCAAACTTCAATCACTGAACATTCAGCAGTGCCAAGGCTGCTGGGACACTAATGATGACCTCAGTGCTGGGCAAACATACCTGCCCGTGGCACCCCAGCCTCACCGACACCAGTGGACCTGGGCACATGGCGCCTCTCCAGATCGAGGGCTTCCAGCTCGAACCTGGAAATGATGGCCAACTGGGCCGGCTCTCCACCAGTCCCCTCCCGCTCGGCAGCATTATGAGCGTTCTTCTCCTGAAAAGGAGAGAAGAGCATTGACTAGTGCAACTTGGACCTGGAATCTCTTCACTGCCGTCCCACCCCAACCAGAGTGGGACATTGCAGGGCTCCAGTGCCTCCTCACCCCACAGCTGCCGCACACTCACACAAAGATGCCAGGCCTGTCCCCACCCAATTGGCCACATCACTGCCTCCATCACATTTGGCACCACACAGACTAACCTGGCAAAGGAAGGAGGCGCAAACATGCGGAATGCAAAGGGCAGCAGATGGATCGGTGCCCCGCCACCTGGAAGCTGCCCTCCCAGCATGTCAGCACCCTGACTTTGACATGTTTTACAGTTCCAGCACTGCGCCTAGGTGCAGATCCTCCAGGCTGCCCCCAAAACAGTGATGTGGGTGTCACTGTACCACATGCTGCGGGTGCAGAACCCATCTCATCACCACCCTCTCAGGGTGACCTCGGCATGGGCAATATCTGCTGGCCCACCCAGCGAAGGACACATGCGGCAAATGGTTCAATGCAGTCACTGCACTCAGAGTTGGTGGGGGGAGCGGCGGCCAGCAGGGAAAGCCTACCTGCTGGGTTAAGTGACCTCAGAAGGTGGTGGAGGGGGCGTTATTGAATATTTTTAAGGCAGAGGCAGATAGATTCTTGTTAGGCAAGGAATCAAAAGTTATCAGGGTTAGATGGGAATATGGAAATCGAAACGCGAGGAAATCGGCCATGATCTTATTGAATGGTGGAGGATCTGAATGATCTACTCCTGTTCCTATTTCTTATGTTCTTATGTTCTCATAATCCACACATCTCAGTATGAATCAATCTTCCACTTTCACACGTTAGGAAAGAGGTTCCGTTGCTGCACTTATTTCACCAAAGAACCATGTTGGTCCTTCTCTAAAACTTTTCACAAATACTTTCTCTCCTATATTAAACATCCTGTCACGGCTGTGACAGCCATGTCAAATTTTCTGACTTCCCTGACTCCTTTCCACCTTCCCCCTCAAAGTTTGGCGTAATTAGGCTCAATCTCGATTGGAGATGAACGCTTTTTCAACAATTCCGCAGGTGTGACACCTGTTGTCGCATGAGGGGCGATTCTATAATGGAAAAGAATTTAGTCGCTATAGAATCTCCAGGCAACTTCTTCACACCAGATTTGAACGTCTGACCTGCTGTCTCGGCCAGTCCATTTGAAGAAGGGTGGTATGCTGACGTTTTCACATGAGTAATACGGTTAAGGCTAATAAACTGGTGAAATTCAGCACTTGTGAATACTGTTCTATTGTCTGATATGACCACTTCCGGTAGTCCATTTATTGCGAAACTTTGTCCGAGCTTGTCTATTGTAGCAGAAGATGTTGGCGACCTCACTTCATATATGTCCATCCAGTGGGAATGTGTGTTGACGATAAGTAGAAACATTGTTCCCATAAAAAGGTCCCACATAGTCAATATGTACTCACACCCATGGCCTTCCTGGACACTCCAAGAGGTACAGAGCTGTTGCAGGTGATTTTTGCACTTGCTGATGTTGCATACGATTTCTCCCTAAGTTTTCTATTTCTCCATCCATCCCAGGCCACCATAGATAGCTGCGTGCTATTGCCTTCATTTTGGAAATTCCTGGATGTGCACTGTGATGTTCAGTTAATAATGGCTTTCGTCCTTTTGGAGGAACAATCATTCGAGCTCTCCGCAATAAGATACCACCCTGGCTGGTCATTTTGTATCTTCACTGGAAATATGGCTTCATTTCATCAGATTCTTGTTCTTGTGATCAACCATGAAGAACTTGATCTCACACTTTGGATAAGAAGGGATCTCGATTTGTGCAACATTTAATATGTCTAGCACATATCGGTGATGAGTCCAGGAAGTTCAATAGCAAAGTGAATTCTTGAGGAATTGGAACATTCCCATCTTTTATTTGCATGGGCAAACGCCTGAGTCCATGTACGTTTGCAATTTGACTTCCAGGTCAATGAATGAAAGTATGTTCATATGCTGCCAAAATCAATGCCCATCTTCGTACTCTTGCTGAGTCTACAGGGGGTATGGCCTTGTCTTTGCTGAATAATCCTAATAATGGCTTGTGGTCCGATATGATAGTAAAATGATGACCAGGTATGTATTGGTGAAACTTCTTAACACTGGAAATGATTGCCAGGCCTTCTTTTCCTATTTGAGAGTACCCTTTCTCTGCTGTTTTGAGTGTACTCAATACATATGCAAGAGCTCATTCTGATCCATCATCCATTCAATGGGAAAGCACTGCTCCCATTCCATAGGGAGATGTGTCACACGCTAATACCAACTCATTTTTTGGGTCAAAATGTACAAGTGTAGACGATTGTAACAACTGTTTCAATTTTGTGAAATGTTCTTCCTGTGGTGTTTGCCATGACTACTGCTGGTTCTTTTTGAGAAACTAATACAGGGGTGCCAGTCCTGTCGACAAATTAGGCAAGAAACGTCCATATTAATTGATCATCCCCAAGAATGATTTCAGTTCGGATGTATTCTTTGGCACTGGTGCTTCTCTAATGGTTTTCACTTTTTCTTCAACAGGGTGTAGGCGTTGTGAATCAACTTTGTGACTGAAGTTACTTCTTTCGTTTGGAATGTGCACTTTTCTGATTTCAACCTCACTCCAACCTGCGAAAAATGTTTCAAAACTTCTTCCAAGTTCATCAAATGTTCCTTTCCAGTGAGTCCAGTCATGAGAACATCATCCAAATAAACTACAGCATGGCGCAGTGCTTGTAATAAACTTTCCATGGCTCTCTGGAATATGGCGCAAGCCAAAGATACTCCAAAAGCTAAACCCTTTGTGTGTACTAATGGTGACAAACTTCAGGGAAGCCTTCTCTAATCCTCTAATTGTTGATAGGCATGGCTTATATCAAGCTTTGTGTAGGCAGTTCCACCTGCCAGTTTAGCATACAAGTCTTCAATTTTTGGTATAGCGTGTCTGTCCAACTTAGCCACTTTATTGACTGTTAATTTGTAGTCCCCACAAATTCAAATGCTTTGGTCAGGTTTGAGAACAGGAACATTTGGTGCTGCCCATTCTGAAAACTGTATTGTCTGTACCACTCCCAGCTTTTCTAATCTGTTCAGTTTGGTGTCTACCTTTTCCCACATTGCATAAGTTACTGGTCTTGTCTTCATAAACCTTGGTGTTACCTCTGGATCTACATTAATTTTTGCTTATTGCCCTTCAACCTTTCCAATTTTGTCCTTGAAAACTGAGGCATATTTTTGTAGTTCTCAGTTGGAAGATTTCAGGCCATTCCAATTTAATTTCTTTCAGCCAGTTTTGTCCGTGGAGACTAGGCCCCTCGCCTGCTACTGTGATCAAGTGTAATTTCACTGTTTGACCTCTGTAGTGTACTATGACTTTACTTATGTCCTTGACTTGTATGTCTTCTCCTGTGGAAGTTTTCAATTTGGCATCAATTTCTCCCAAATTTAGTTTACATTCCCCGTGATTCAGGCATTTAAAAGTCTGCTCACTTTCACTGTAGTGGCTGCACTAGTATCCACCTCAATTCTGATAGGCCTCTTATTCACCCTCATGGTTACAAAGATAGGTTCTGTACTTCCTACCTTTAAATTATACAACAAATAAATATCTGAATCTATTACTCCAGGCTTTTCAATGCTGCATACCTTTTTGGGTTTTTGCTTCTGTCTGAAAGTCTGCCTGATTCTATCTTTACAATGTCTCATGAGATGTCCATTTTGATGACAGAAAAAGCATTTGATCTTTTTTAACTGTGATTGATTACAAGGTTGTCTGCTTCCACCTCTGTACAATTATGCCATGTTTTTGCTGCTAAGTTATTTCGTTTAACTTGCCTGTTAGCAGTGGCTTTTCCTGCTTCTCAGTAAAGATTTGCACATTCGCGTTCTTTTTGGCTAAGACTGCCCACCCAGTGAGGAGGACAGTGTCATTTTGTGCTCCCTGTATGGCCAGACCGATTTCCAAAGCCTTCTGAAAATCTAAATTTGTCTCAGATAATAATCTCTTCTGACTCGTATCTTCATATATACTGCATACCAAACGATCTCTAAGCATATCATTGCTAGATATACCAAACTAGCAATATTCAGTTAATTGCTTCAGACTTGCCACATAACAAGCAACTGTCTCCCCCGCGGCTCAAATTCTTGAGTTAAATTTGAACCATTGCTTCGTCACCGACGGCTTGGGCTGGTAATGATCCTTTACGAGGTTCACTAAGTCATCAAAGCTTTTCGAATCTGGAGCAGGTGTCAAAAAAATTTGAATTAATCCATATGTCTTACTCCCACACGTGGGTAAGAGGATGACGTGCTTCTTCTCCTCCCCTGTGATGTCATTCGCCTGGAAGATGAACGCAAGGCGTGCAACATAATGAGACCAGACGTCCGAGTTTGGATCAAAAGGCTCCACTCTTCCAAACTGCGGCAGGCTCTGAGGGGATTGCTTCGACGATCAGAAAGGAAATTTTTCTTTACTTACAACTACCCTGCGAGGCCTGGCCTGATTTCAGTTCTTATGATTTCCTTTGCTCTTTCTTGTTTTTTTTACCTCACCCTTTCATGTCTTTTCTTGCATTTTTAAGAAGATTTTACAACACTTGAAGTGAATAGATGGTTTGCAAAAGGGTTAGTAGTTTGGTGAATGTATAAAACAAACATAAAGTAGGAAAAAAAAACTGTGCTATTGTCTAACATCGGGTGTCCAGGGACACAAAGAGACACGGGGGAAGACGGAAGGGCAGTTCAGTCAGTGTGTGTATGCCAGAGGCTGAAGGAAGAACCTCCAAGCTCTCCAGTAAGAAATCCTGCAAGGCTTATGCTGAACTGAGTTTAGGAAATTCATGTGTTTGCTCTGAATTTGAAATAATAGTGAGTTTAATGGCGGTTTTTGGGTCTCTCAGGGAGAGATGCCAGCTGGAAAAAAATGCATCTAGTGAATGCTCAGAAATCCATCAGTGAATGCAACATGATCAGCTCAAACAAGAAGCCTTGGTATTGAGATAGTGGTAAATCTTCATTGGGGTTTTGTGTCTGTAAGTCTATTGCTGGGATAAAAAGAATAGTGTGCGCTTGAATCATTTTCTGGTGTTTGTATTGAAACCATTCCAATTTTTTTGTCTAGTTTAATATATTTTCATTTTCCTTGTTTAATAAATGTTTCATTCTTTGTGTTAAAAGTACACTGGAAGACGCTAGTGAATGTGTTCAGTAACTGACCTCCACGGTTTCTAAAAGAAACCGTTCGGATCTATCAAGCCAGGATTCACTCTGGGCTCTGACTCGTCCAGTGTTAACTTCAGCTAGGACTGTGACAGTATCCTCCCGGTAACAGCCACGGCCTTCCAGGGACACTGCTGAGCACAAGGCTTGCCGGCTGGCAGCTCTCAGTGGCCAAGACTTCTGCCCTCAAGGGTCCTGGTTCCAAATGAAGCCCCGCTGCTGGTCTCGCCACTTCCTGATTGGTTTGTTGTTCAGCGGGCCTTCCCAAGAAGAGCTGGTGTGGGTGTGCTGTCGGCTCTCCAGCCATTTAACTCTGTTTCTCTCCCCACATATGCCACCTGACCTGTTGAGTATTTCCAGTATTTGCTATTCTTATTTCCGATTTCAAGTGTGTGCAGTATTTTGCTTTTGTATTAAACTTTTGTTCCTAATTTGTATGACTGGATCCGGCTGTATTTATGTGAGCTTCACGGGTCTCTATGTATCGTATTTTTTTCATGGTGCTTAGGTATTACATGGGCATCAATTGTAAAGGTAGAACAAGCAGATTTACCTCCTCCTCTAGGCCACTGCAAACACATCCTCTGGCCACGGGTGGGACCGAGCATGACAGCATTCTCAGGCTGACAGCAGCTAAGATTTCTATCTCCTTTCCAATGAGTTTGTGTCAGCCAGCTGCTCTCCTCATCCAAGGACCATGTGGCAAACTACAGGTGCAAACACGTACACTACTACTCCGACACAGTCAGTTAGCGAGCCACCCTGCCGACACTTGACATCCTGCTGTGGTTTTAATTGCTCTCACTTTTACTTGTAGATAGCAAGCAGAAGGATTCCATCTGTTTAACTACATCACCCTGCAGTGACAGCAGCAGACCTGCGATGATATAAATGGGATTTGAACACAACGTGAATGTGAGCACTCCATTCTCATTACCTGCAGGCTAGTTCACAATGGATTTTAAAAGGCTTGAGAATAGCGTTTTGACCTTAAAAATAACAAGAAAATAGAAATCCGAGGCCCCTGTTGATGGTTTCATGGGTAAATGGTTTTCATGGATAGCTCTTTCAAAGAGCCAGCAACGGACATGATGGGCCTAATTGCATCTTTCTGCGCAGATTCTAAGATATATGTTATGCCACTAAAGCATACACACTAGAAGGTTCAGGATTAATCCTCCACTCTATGTTCCCAGATGATGCGATTGCTGCCATGAGAGTCATGAATACATATTGATTCTTCTTCTCATTGTTGGGATGCAGGCATCGCCGGCTAGGCCAATATTTATTGTCCATTCCCACATTGCCCTTGAGAAAGTGGAGGTGAGCTGCCTTCCTGAATCGCTGCGGTCCATGTTGCGTAGGCACAACCACTGTGCTTATAGGAAAGAAGCTCCAGGATTTTGACCTAGTGGCAGTGTAGGGAAGGCAATTTAGCTCCAGATCAGGATGGTGAGTGACTTGGAAGGGAACTTGGAGGCGGTGGTGTTCTCATGCCCAATGTTTGCCCTGTCCTTCCAGGTGGTGGTGGTCACGGTTTTGCAAGGTGATACTCGGCGAGTTGCTGCATCCTGTAGAGTTACACACTGCAGACACGCTGAATTGGTAGTGGAGGGAGCCAAAGTTTCAAATGAGAATTTCCCCTTGTCTGTACCAGATTGGCCAAAGGTGAGGATGCAAAGCTACCTTTACTGAGCACCAAGGTACATAGTGCAGGACACCATGAAGGGCGGAAGAGATAGAGGATGAGCTGAATTAAATGTTATGGCCACATGAAGAGGGGTAAAAAAATGATTCCCTTGTGATACCACTCCAAGTCTGACTGTAACAGGTTAACTATGAATTTAGCGTGGATGATTACTCACTGTCTGCGCATGTCCATTCACGTGCTGATTGCAAAGAAACCAGTCTGACAGGCTTTCTTGAGTTTTAAACAGAAAGGGGTTAGTTTTTATTAAGAAAACAATCAACCCAGGTAAAGATATAAAAATATTTAAAAGGGTTAACCCACTTCCGACCTTCACCACCCACGCACACATGTGCGCACACGCAGCATGCAGAATTACAAACCATGCAGTATGTAGTTACTTTCTTAGGCAAACTAAAGTCAATGTGAAAAGAAAAAATAGAGAGTTCATTGTTTATGAGTCATTTGCTGATCTGTGGCTACAATAGATTTTTCTCCATGGTAGTCTTGAGATTTCAGGAGTTGAAGCCCTTGTAAAGCGTAAATGCCAGAGACAGTTTATTTTTAAAATGTAATCCACCTGACATGATTAGAAGACCAGAAGAAAAAAAACCTATACCATCCTGGCTATTTTATAAACTTATAACTATTTTTAAAAATGGACGAATGACTGGACTGATAAAATGTCTGCAGCTGACCACATGTTCGTAGTGCTGGGAGATTGTAAGCAGTTCGAATGGACAAATGCTACCTCATCATCCTCCTGAATGTGACTTATATTGTATACACTCCAGCCATGCCAACCCAAAAGAATCATAGCTGATACATCGGCACCAGCCAGATCTGGACAAAGGCAGATCTCTTTGGGACTCGTCATCTCCAACAAGTTCATCAGTAACTTACTCAAAACAAAAGGGGTTTTAACATGGGCACCTCGTTAGCTAAATAGGTTGACCTGAAACCACCCTGTCATATGACTGAGACTTGAGCTACTTGAATTCCTTTGATTATACAGTTTTTGAATTTTATCTTCAGAGGTGATTTAACCTCCAAAGAGAACTGGTCTCTAGGCTAGCAGCCTACCTTTGACCCCCATCTTTCTCCAAGCCTGATTTCCAGAAAGAATCCTGTATTTTGCCTACAGGGTGAACTAATACCCAGGATACAAGAATACTTTGTTGCATTCAACAGACTCAATCTGCAACTGATTCCCTAAGACCAAGACCAAGGATTCTGTCAGACATAGTCACCTGAAAGAACCTTCCTTGGACATTGATTCTGGACTCTGGGTGTACATGAAACCATAATTCTTATTTTTATTGTGGTCTTTGCCCTGAACCACTTTCTTTCCCTTATCCCTCTTTTATTGTATGAATCAAAAGGGGCAGACATTGCAAAACCCCTTCCTGTGTTGTGTGTGTGTGTGTGTGTTTGTGCATGTGTGTGTAAAATAAACTACCACTCTTATTTTACCTTATCTCGAGTTTGCTCTGGGGTTAATAATAGAGGAATGAATAACTCCAAAACTAAAGGTTTAGGGAAAATATGCCACCACTTATAAAATGGGAAATCAAAAATCAAAACAGCTTTCTGTTTATAGATAGGTAGCGAGAGGAGAAACCAGGGCTGTTTAAATTAATCCCTTTCCGGTCCATAACACATCTTTTCCAGGAATCAATTCATTTTGCACCTAAGTTCCTTTTGATGAGAAATTCTCTATTTCTGTGTTGGATTTTAAACAGGAGTAGAGATAGGGCCTTAACTTGAGAGAGAAGAGAAAGGGGGAATATTATTGCCCCACTGGCTGGCTTTTCCAGAGTACTGTTGTAGCAGCTTACAAAAAAGGTTACTGCAGTCACATGACTTCTCTCCCCATGATTTGTTTAGCAGATATCTGGGCAGACCATGGTTTTTGTTTCATGGCAGAGATGATTAGATTCTGTAATGTCCCATCCATTAATTCCCAAATATCTATTATCCATCTTGATGAGGTAAGTATACCTTTCCATGTAGTTATTATCCTAGTAGACTTTCTGTCTCCACTTGAGAGATAGCCTTATAGAAATGCAAATGTGAGGTCCAGTACAGTTTTTCGTAAATCCTTTTGATGTAGCCCTTGACATCAGCAGGAGTAAAATTCCGTAGAATGATGTTGTGGCATGTCTGAATTATAATTCACATTGGAACTTTCCAGAAACTTGTCAACTTGCAATACCAGATGCCAGGTGACTTGTGGCAGCCAGCTTTTCTTGCTTTCAAAAAACCTTTTTTAAATAGTTCAATATGTAATATGATCAACATATGATAGTACAGATTAATACCACTCATGCACAAGTCACATCATCATGACATGGGTGATATGAAACTTGAGCTGTATATTTTAGCACAAAGAGAAAGCTAAGCTAGATATTGGTAGAATGAGCAAATATTTAAGCCAATACTAATTGTTCGACTGCTTTATCATGCATCTTCACTACTGTTGGAGTGGCATTCATCTAGGCAAGTGGAGAGTATTCCACCCACCCTGACCTGTAGACAGAGAGAGGCTTTGGGGAGTCAGGAGGTTTGTCAATACTGAGCATCTAACTTATGCTGCTAACCATGGCATTTATCTTGATGGATTTCTGGCCAATGGTGACTCACCCACTCGAGATGTTAATAGTAGAAGACTTGGCAATGGTAATGAGGAGCTGTTAGCATTCTCTCTTGCTGGATATGGTCATTGCCTGATGCATGTATGGCACAAATGTTACTTGTCACTTATCAGCGCAAGTCTTGATGTTCACCAGGTCTTGGTGTTGATGGAATTGGCTTCAGTTCCCTTGGCTGTAGAACTTCATACTATTGATGACTACCCAGTGACTCAGTGTGAGTGGCTACTAAGACAGGATTGAACAGAGCCATGGTGAGCTTTGTTCCTGTCACTGACTTAAACTCCATTCCTGAGCTGCAATCTCAAACCCAGCTGATGAATGCTCACTTGATTCCCAACAGTTTCCTTTCCTGCAACCAAACTGTCCGAAGATTTGAATCTTCTATCTCTGAAGCTTGTCTGCTTCTTCTCCTAACTCTGCTCAATCTTTAGTCAATGTCTTCATCACTTCAACGCTTAGCTTCTCTAATGATTTCCTTACCAGCTCCCTCCCAGCTTTCAAAAGCTTCCATACAATTTTTTTCATTAGATCAAAGCAGGACTAGATCACAAAACCACTCAAGACCACTCTGAGATTCACTAAGATCATGGCTGATCTTCTACTTCAACTCCACTTTCCTGCCTATCCCCATATCTCTTGATTGCCTTAGTGTCCAAATATCTATAGTTCTCAGTCTTGAACCTCCTCAATGACAGAACACCTTCAGCCCTTAGAGGCAGAGAATTCCAAAGATTCACAACCTTCAAAATGAAGAAATATCTCCTTATCTCAGTCCTAGCCAACTCCTTAACTGAGAATGTGCCTGCTAGTTCTAGACTCTCCAAAGGAAACAGCTTCTCTATTTTTCAATGATAATGCCTTTACTTCCTCTTAATAGAAAGAGTTGATTTTCTTTTGTTCATTTGATGTGGATATTACTGGCTAGGCCAGCATTTATTGCCCATCCCTAATTGCCCCTGAGAAGCTGTACAACAATATAAAACTGTTCTCACATAACCTAGTCTTAATAAATGAACCCACAATATGTTTACCCAATACTTTATGAGTGATAGGTGCCTTGTGCCTTATACAACAAATAAGCCCAAGGACTTATATCATTATAAGAACACAACAAGAGCTAAGTGTACAATCACATTGACTTAGGGATCAAAAATGAAAAGGAAAGAAGTCATCCTCCTTAGCTCAATAATGAGAGACTGCTGTAACAATGCTGGCAGTGCTCCAACTGAAAGCTATCATGAAGTTTCACAATGTCAATAACTAATTGAATTACAGAGATCATTGGAATGACTAAAGGTGAGGTATCCACCACCCCACCTCCCCCCCATCCTCACGCAGATGCTTCTGATAAATGCAGTGAAAAAGAGAGAATTACAGAGAAAAAGGAAAGCTGACAATCCAATAGCTGGCTCATTTTTGTCTCATGCTATTTGCCATTCAAAGTGGCTTAGTTGATGTTGCATTGTTATAACAATGTAAACACCAATCACTCATAAGAGATTATGCAAACACATTGTGGGTTCATCTAATTAGACTAGGCACATGAGAGCATCATATATAGATAGGAAGCTTTAAAACATCAACAGCAGAACTGTGTGTGTGTGTGGTCTTCTCAGAGGCAAAAGTGAAACTAAGGCTGGATTTCATGACACATTTCCCTTCTAGTGATGTTATGCTGCTATCCCTTAGAGGCATATTGCAACATCCCCGCTTCTTTTTAAAGATACTTCCCCCAGTTCCAAAGCATTATAACTATTTACAATACATATTCATGTTTACTTACTGTTACATAAGTGCATTGAACTGATGAATACACGAGTCTCTAAAGTGTAGGGGTAATCTGCTGGTTAGCCCAAATCTTGTAACGGTAACCTTGTCTGAAAGTTTCTTTAATTATCAATGATCAGTTGGATTCGTGGATGTTGTTCCTGATTTCATTCAGGATCTTGTCCTCAATGCAATAGGACTGTACAGTGGTTAAGGAGCTGGAATGGATTTGATTTGTCCTCAGTTACGCCTTGCTGTTGTGTCTTTGTTTAATGACTTCATAGGATCTTGGTTCCAAACTTATCCTTGTCATCTCGGCTTGTTGCCACATACCTTCTGTGAGATCCTGGATGTGAACTTATTGTCCCAACTGTAAATTTGACAATTCTATCATGGGCTTTGCATCTTCTTTTGCCGTTTTAAAAGTTGCTCCCTAGTTTCTGACAGAGCTGAATGGGTAAGAGTAGGTACATTGATACACATTGGTCTGCGAAAATGACCTGTGGCAGGTAAAGGAACAGTTGCACTTAAAGATGCCATGTGTCAGGTGTAACATTGCAATGTGTAGATCTTTCTTGGTCTGTCCACATTTGAGAATTAGGGGTTTAACTGTGTGAGTAATTCATTCACCTAGGCCATTAGATCTAGGGCAATGAGGGTAAGAAGTAGTGTGATCGATGTTCCACTTTTCACGCAATTCTGAATTGGTTTAACAATAAATTGCAGACCGTTACCTTAATTATCTCTCTAGGAATACCAAATAAACTGAAAATAGCACTTAGAGTGTGTGTGTGTGTGACAGTTATGCTTAATGTATTGTGCAGTTACTGAATAATGGGATACTAGGTAAAGTAGTCAATGATGACATTGAAGTCAGTGCCATGGACATGAAAAAGGTGGTTGTGATTTTGGACCAAGGATGGTTAGGAACTTCATATGGAATCAATGCTGCTTTGTGCTGACCTGGCATATGCTCTTGACATGCTTTGCACTTCCCGATGACAACTTTAAGGTCATTGTTTATACCCAGCCATATAGACTGTCTCTCTTGCGAGTCTTCCCTTCTGATCTATGCCCATGCATGAGTGATGAAGTTGTTCAAGAATACTAGGTCACAAAGATTCAGATATGATGACCTGCCTACCTTTAAATTGACTCCCTGGGAGATACGTAGCTCATCCTGACAAGGCCAAAATGGTCTCACATGTTTGTGGACATGTTGAACTGAATCAGGCCATCCTTCAATGATGGTTTTCCACAGTTTTTGTAGTGTAGAATCTTTTGCCGTTTCTTGATGTAGCTGCTGGCATTTGCAGGGGCACTTGCCCCTGTGTCATTCTTGGCTAATAACGAGTAGTTAACAAACTTTCTTAGGACAGATAATTTGATTCTTGGCAAACAGTTTGGATGGTAAAATGGCATTTCTGTTTTCCATGAGATTGACAATGTAAAACTGTCCTTCATCTCATTTGCATATCATCGTCATTTTCTGGTTTGTCAATCACCACATGAATATGTTTCTGATAGGATACTGGATGGTCATTCTTATTGCTTGAAGGTACCCATTATATACCATCTGTTTGGATCAGTGCACGGCTCTTTGTAGCTGCATCAGTCTTTGCTCTCGTGCACTGCCACTGCCAAAGGCCCTTTTTGCCACTTGTCTCATGGAATTGATGATCAGCTGTGCATTTCCTTGGTGCATGCAGAAGGCCACACCTTCCACATGTCTTGCTAAGTTTTGGTGTTCTAGTGAGTGCATCAACAATTGTGGTTGTGCTTAAGACCTGTAAGCTTCATCGACATGCAAGGATCACTTTGTACTTATGTTCATTCATTAGTGGCCCTTCAATGCTAGACATTTTGGACTTGCCAAGCCGATCTTTCTGGAGAGCTTATATGGCAGTGAATGCAATTGCCAACTCAACAATTCTATCTGCTAGCTCTGCATTTGAAAAATCTCAGCACGTACCCTTTTCACTGCATCTGCTGATGAAGTGGACTATGGATCCTGTAGGCTGTTGCTGAAATGACATGAACTCTGGTTAATGAATACAAAAATTTAACCTGATTCTGAACCGGTCTTCCAATGTCGACCATATCTTTCGGGGATCCTTTACCTCTTGTGCTGTTAATCCCTATGTGATCACCCTGGGTAGACCTTCATTTCCAATTACAGGGCAAATTTTTATGGCTTGTTTGTCTGGTTCAGGCATACGTGAATCAAGAAAGCATAGCCCTGTATGCTGTTTAAATATTCTGAATTCAGATAATAGGTTAGCTGTATCCCAATTCAAACTGGGGAATTTTGTAGACATTCTGACAGTATCCCTTTGACCTTCCTTCTGCTATGGTACCTGGGATGAGTGTCGCTGTAGTCGCTTTCATGCCTTTTTCCAAAGCTCCTTTCATTATAATCGCAACCTTCTCTGGCTCTATTTTTATGAGGTTTCTTTTGTTGTTCTTCTGTTTGACCCTCCCTTGCTTTCTATTGATCAGGCCCACACCCTGGTCACTCACTTTTCGTGACTGAGCTAACCCGGTGCTGGTCCTCTGGATGCGCTGCCCTACTCATGGCACTGATGGGATAACCAACTCTTTATTTGAGCACTATCCTGGCACTGTGACTTCAAAGCTTTTCTTTGCAGTCGCCACCCTGTGATTTCAACTCTTTCCGATGATGCAACTCTGTTGTGGACTGGCCAGAATGTCTAGGTTCATCTCATATCACGTTGCATATTCTAAGGCTGATCACCATGTCTCATCTGTACTTAATCTTACTGCCAGGCTGTTTGACAATCTGAGCACCATGTTGTGTTGTTATAATGAAATTAACTCCAATCACTTATAATAAAGGATTGTGTACACATGTTGGGGGTTCATTTATTTGGACTAGGCACACAGAAACATTTATACATAGATAGAAATCATGAAGACATCAGCAGCAGAGCTGTATGTGTGTGTTGTGCTCAAAGGCAAAAGTGAAACTAGGACTGGATCGCTTGACACACTTCCCTTCCAGTGATGTCATGCTGTTATCCCTTAAATGCATATTACAACAGTTGGAAGCACCCTTGAATCTGAGTCAGAAATCATGGGTTCAAGCCCCACTCCAGGAACTGAGCACAAAAATCAAGACTGACACTCCAGTGCAGTACTGTGGGCGAGGTGCATGTTGGAGGTACCATCTTTCAAATGAGATGTTGAACTGAGAACCCTTGATGGTTAGTGTAGAAGATCCCACAGGACAATTTCAACGGAGAGTAGGGAAGTTATCCCAGTGTCCTGGATAACACTGTCACTAAAACAGGTTATCTGGTCATTGTTCCATTGCTGTTTGTGGCAGCTTGCTGTGTGCAAATTGGCTGCTGCATTTCTTACATTACAATAGACTTTATTAAATATTTCATTGATCTTGAAGTACTTTGGGATGTCCTGAGATCATGCAAGATGCTATATAAATGCAAACTGTTCTCTTTTTTTTCTTTTTTCTATTTCTTTAAAGGAGTTTTGTGAGTGAATTCACAACCAATGGTAATTTACATTGTGTATGGCCACGCACAGCCATTGGTAGTCTTGCATTTGAGGTGATAAAGATAGCAGCAGGCAGTTTCCATTAGCAGTGATATCGCTTTGTGCTAGTGCACTAAAAGCATTAATTGAGCCAATTATTGCAGAGAGACTCTCAATTAACTTTAGTCATGCTGAAAATTCTGGAGAGTTATGTAGTATGCTTCAATGCAGTTATAAATCACTCCCAGACAAGTCCGTTATCTTGGCTCACAGCTTAAAGACCATCTGATTGAAGTAATTCAAAAGAATATATTTTTCAGCCTGTGGAAGATAAAGTGAGTGCAAGCATGTCACATTTCAAGCATTCATGGAAAGATCCCGGTATGATTTATGATGCAGATGTTACTAATAAGATGTGTTCCTCTCAAATGCTTAAATTCAATTGAACAATGGAGCTAAGAGAATCATACAGCACAGATGATGTCGTTCAGTCCACTGCCACTGCTCTTAGTCCCACTCCCCTGCTCTCTGCCCTTAGCCCTGCAAATTTCTCCTTTTCAAGTATTTATCCAATTCCTTTTTGAAAGATATAATTCAATATGCTTTTGCCACCCTTTCAGGCAATGCATTTCAGATCATAACATCTCATGGTGTAAAATAACCTCATTGGCAGAGCCTTTGAACAATATTTTGTATCCGTCTTCATGTTGAAGATACTAATAGCACCCCAAGAATAGTGGGAAACAAAGGAGCAAAAAGGAGGGGGGAAGTTAAAGCAATCACTATCACTGGAGAAAAAGCACTAGGAAAACTAAGTCCATTAGGTCTGAGGCCTTTACCCTCGGGTATTAAAAGTAGGTGCTGCAGAATTGGTGAATGTATTGGTTGTAAATTCCCTAGATTCTGGACAGATTGAAGCAGTTTGCAAAACCGCAACTATGTCATACCTATACAAGAAAGGAGGGAGACGAGGAGCAGGAAACTGTTAGCCTAACATGTCATTCGGAAAATGCTGGGATCCATTATTAAGGAGGTTGGAGCAGGACATTTAGAAAATCATAATACAATCAAGCAGAGTCAAAGCGCATTATTAAAGGGAAATTGTGTTTGACAAATTAATTTTATCTGAGGATAAAGC
This sequence comes from Carcharodon carcharias, assembly GCF_017639515.1. NCBI lineage: Eukaryota > Metazoa > Chordata > Chondrichthyes > Lamniformes > Lamnidae > Carcharodon > Carcharodon carcharias. The sequence goes on from NC_054477.1 coordinate 17,418,590, forward strand.
AAACAGGGTGAATAAAAGGAAGCCAGTAGATGTAGGCTATTTGGATTTCCAAAAGACCATTAGATAAGGTGTCACATGAAAGATTACTGCTTTACAAGATAAGAACTCATGGTGTTGCGAGTAACATATTAGCACGGGTGGAGGGTTGACAAATGATCGGGGTGAATAGTTCATTTTCAGGTTGGCAAATTGTGACTAGTGGGGTGCCACAGGGATCGGTGCTGAAGTCTCAATTATTTACGATCTATATTAATGGCTTAGTATAATATATTAAAGATACATATCATTTAGGAACATAGGAATGTCAGGAATATCCCCAGCAGTGGGAATCATCATGGAGGGATCAGAAAATTTGGAGAGCGGCCTGGCAGGACCAGAAAATCCCACCCATGATTCCTCTTTCATAAATCCATGTTGACTTTGCCCAACCTCATGTCATTTTCTAAGTGCCCAATTATCACATCCTCTAGAATAGATTCTAACATTTTCCCTACTACTGATGCCAGGCTAACAAATCTGTGGTTCCATTTTAATTCCAATTTGTAGATTGTGGATCAAGTAATTTTTAAGGAAATGCAACCTTTGTTAAGCAATGCGAAATCTTTTTCTCTGTTAGGCAGATCCTTGGGTTCAAGGGTGATTTGCTTCCACTCTGATTCGAGGGGTTCTGAGATGGCTGATAAGTCCAACGCACGATTGCAGACACTGCCACATGTGGGGCAAGTGCTGCTTGAGGGATTGGGTAGGTGAGTTTGGAGGTTTGTGCGCTCTGTCCAATACCTTGACTTTGCCTCTGCACGTCACCAACAAAGACACTTGATTTGTTCGGTGCCTTCCCAAATGTACCCTCTCTATTTTAGTCCTTCGCAAGCCAGGGTCTCTCACGAGCCTGAGATTGTGACTATATTCAAGAAGGGAGACACGTCTGAGTGCCGTAACCACAGAGGAGTCTCCCTGTGGCCTGCCACAGGGAAGACCATTGCAAGGATCCTCCACAATCACCTTCTCCTAGTGGCCAGGGAGCTCCTTCCAGAGCAGCAGTGCAGGTTTCGACCATGGGGAGGCACCACTGATATGAACTTCAATGTATGTCAAATTCAAGAAGAGTGCAAGGAAGAACAATGAGAAATAAACACTTTGAGTGAATAAACGTTGTCTCCCATTCCCAGCATTTCTCAACATGTGAAACACAGGAACAGCAGTAAGACATTCGGCCCCTCGAGTCTGCCCTGGTGGGTTTCCCTTGCCTACTGGGAGTCAATGCAACTGTTTAAATGGACCTTATCGCCATCCCCATGTTCAATTTATATACAAGGCTGGTCACAGTATGCATGGACATAGATATGAGGAAAATGGTTAATGACTTTTTTTTTTCTCCCTTGATCCCGAAGGCTGTCACAGATCTCTGATGAGACCGGGGCTCTGACATTACTTTTGTTAATGGAAGCAGCCAAAGTTCACGGAGAGATGATTAAAAATAACTCCGTATATAAAAGAAAGTAAAAAAGGCTGATAGGGAGGCATGATAGATAGCACAAAAGCTTCGCTGATCTTTAATGTCACATTTTCAGAGATTTGTTGTTAAGACTTTTCATCATTTTATCAGGCGTTTCATAACTCTCTGAATCAATTCAGAGGCAGCAAGACAGGTTGTATGAAGATAACACTGGAATACAAATAATAAGAATTCTCCAGGCGTCCCTACTTTATATTCGGTGACATTCAGGCCGTGTTGCTAATCTCCCAGTCGTACTCAGATTAAAATGTGAGGTACAATATTTTACCCTGTACTGCATGACGTCTTTAGCTCCTTTTAACTGAACCAGTATTTATTCTTTTCAAAAACTCAACAATTTATCTTTTACACAAGCAGATCACTGATGTTGCTTATGGTAACTTCAAAGGCACGCTGTTTATAACATTAGGGATGTGAGAAAAAATGTGACGGGGGAAGTGTTACAGGATGGAAGTGTGATCCAGGAAGTGCGTGCTTAGCGACAATTTCTTCCAAACATATTACAGAGAGCATCAATTGGCACCCAAGAAGGGAAAGTTGAGTTAGTATTCTAGGTATGAGTCAGAATCATAGAATGGCCTCTCCAGCTCTTTCTTGCAAATATTTTTATCTTCTATTGGCTTATCAAATCCCCTTTTGAAAGCCACAAATGAATCTGCCTCCATCACACACCCAGACAGTGCATTCCAGACCCTAACCACTTGCTGCATAACGTTGTTCCTCCCTCTCATCATCAGCCCTTTTGCAGGTCACCATATCTGACCCTTCATCCTTCCACAGTTTCTCTCTGTCCAGGTCCCTCAATGACTTTGAACGCCTCTATTAAATCTCTTCTCAACCTTTCCTCCTCTAAGGAGAACAGCCCAAATTTCTCCAATCCATATCTGCCTAACTGAAGTCCCTCACCCTTGGAACCTTTCCCCTAAATCTTTTCTGCACCCTTTCTAAAGCCTTCATATTCTTCTGAGAGTGTGGTGCCCAGCAATTGGACAACAATACTTCAGCTGAGATCGAAACAATGTTTTATAAAGGATCACCATAACTTCTTGCATATGTCTCTATTTATGGTGCCCAGGATCCCATGTGCCTTTTGAACCACTTGCTCAATCTGTCTTGCCAACCTCAATGATTAGTGTACATTTACCCACAGGTCTCTCTGTTTCTGCACCCACGTTAAAATAGTTTATATTGCCTCTCCTCGTTCTTCCCACCAAAATTTATGACATCCTGTTTTTAATATTACTGCTGCCCTGAGATTCGTCGAGCCAGAGAGAAAGAGAGAATTGTGTGTACGTTGGGTTTGCAGGGGTGGTGCAGAGTAGAAATTTGAACTGGAGCCCAGCTATGCCAGGATTCTGCCTCAATTGCACTTATTTCAGGCCGGGGCATGGAGAACCATGGATGAAATCTTCTTCCACTCCCCAACCCCCCCACCCCACTCAGGTTCAAATAAGGCTTGTCTGGCGAGTTCTCTGTCTACGCTAGGAATTCTACCCATTAACTCTCTCAGCAGCCATCAACAGAGCTTACACCAGCTTGGAGGGAGACAGTGGTGTAGTGGTAACATCACTAGCCTGGTAATCCCAAGACCCATGCTAATTCTCTGGGGATGCTGGTTCAAGCCTCACCACACCAGCTGGTAGAATTTAAACTTAATTACTACACACTTATGGAATTCAGCTTAATCTGAGTCATGGTGAGAATGATAACTATCTGATTCACTAACACCCTCTAGGGAAGGAAAATCTGTTGTCCTTACCTCCTCTGGCCTACATGTGATTCTAGACCCACAGCGATGTGGTTGACTCTTAACTACCCACTGAAATGACCTAGTGAGCCACTCAGTTGTAGCAGTTAGGGATGGGCATCAAATTCTGGCCTTGCTTGCAATGCACTCATCCCATTAAAGAATAAAAGCAAAATTTGCTATTAAGGTATGCAAACCTTTTGCATGCTAAAGAAATTGATTCCAAAGGGAATTGATTATATAAGCTACAGAGGCAATGGTTTAACCCCTTCCTTCCCTCCCCCAACTTGACAAGCTCTCAAGCGCCCACTGAGGCATGGGATGGTCACATATCCCTGGCAGGTGGGGGCTTACTTAAGTCATCTACACCACAATTGCATTTTAGCTTTTGGGTTTGAGGGGACTTCAGGGGGCCAACTCCAGATAACAGGGCCACAGGGTGGAGTGGTGGAGTGACTAGAGGAGGCCAAATTCCAAAATAACTATTTTTTATCATAATTAAAACATAAAAAAAATTGATGTTAGTTATAGGGAGGAAATTTTATTATTTATTTTCTCCCCCGCCCACCTCTCATGAACACAGTACTTATTAAAACTTAAAACAAAATCTAGAGTAACAAATTTGTTTGTAATATTAATGGCTTCATCCAGAGTCCAAGTACCTTTATTCTTTCTTGGAATTCCTCCAGTTGCACCATTACATAGCAATGTTCAAGCAAATCTTATTTTTCAACTACACACCTTTTACCCAATACTTACTGGCAAACATAGCTTTCATTGCTCAGGAATTGGTCCCCTCCCATTGACCTCATTGTCTCTTCAGAAAAAAGCCTATTGTGTATACCATCACACTCTCCTAGTGTTGCCTCATTGACACATTCACGCCACAGGAACCTCTGAGCTAGATATGAACTTGTGAAGTACAAACCCGAAATGGACACATTCTATAAAACAAAACGGAGTTGAGAGATCAGGTGACCTTTACTTTCCAGCCAATACACATGGAACTACAAGATCCCAGAGCTAATATTCATGTTTGCACAAGTCTCAATGAAGCCTTAAGATGCAAATAACCTTTCATGACATATCCTTGAGAAGTCACTAAAATAAAAACAAGTCTTGCTGTGGTTAATGGCTGCATTTCTCCAGCTAATGGCCCCATCATGTCAGGACCCACTACCAGGGTTTTGGCAGCCCAGCCAGAAGCCTAATTGTCTTTCAGTAGGAGTGGACAATCCCAGTGGCAGGCAGGGATTGAAAATCCCGCGCTGAGGCTCCAAACTGGAAATCCAGAGAATGGCTATGAAAAGTTCTATTTTATCAAGATGGGTAATACCTGCGCTCCATTGCCTGATAATGGCCTAGCCATCAGAAACTATTTAGGAGGGCAATGGAGAGAGGAGCTCTAATCATGTGACCAAAACCAGGTTCCTAATAAGGGGATTTAATAAGGCATATTTTTGGTGCAAACAGATCAGAAACATCTAGACCAGTGAGGAAAAAGACCCTGCTAAGAAACACCAGATTGGGTTGACCTTGACCTCTCCACCTGAGGAACCGGGTCAGGGCTTCGCTACAGGGCTTTCCTATTGCACCTTGACTGGAGTGGACCAAGAGAAATCAACTACTGTGAACATAAAACAACGGTGGATCAATCTTCCTAAACTTCCAGATTCTTCCCTACAGTGGACCAAAAATGGATTACAGGTCTGCATGGTGTCAAGTCTTCACTCTGGGGAAAAACAAATGTGCAAAGAACTCTTGAAATATTAAGGCTTAACTGAGAGGAGTTGGTGGTGTAGTGGTAATGTCACAGGACTAGTAATCCAGAGGCCCAGGCTCAAGCTTGGTGGACACAGGTTTAAATCCCACAACGGCAGCTGAATGAATTTGAATCCAATTAATTGAACCACTAATTTATCAATTAGGCTCAGTGATGGTGACCATGAAACCATTGTTGTTAAAAGCCTATCTAGTTCATAATGCCCTTTAAGGAAGGAAATCTGCTGTCCTTACCTGGTCTGGCTGACATGTGACTCCAGACCCACAGCAATCTGGTTGACTCTTAACTGCCCTCTGAAATGGCCTAGCCAGCCACTCAGTTATAACAAACTGCTACAGGAAGAAGTCAAAAAGGAATGAAACTGGACAGACAGCCTGCCATCGACCTTGGCACTGGACATGACACTGGGTCACCCTGCCATGTCAACCCTGAAAAGCCCTCCTTGCTTGTGTCAAATATGGAAGAGTTGTCTCACAGACCAAGCAGCAGCAGCCTGCCATAATCATACCTTCCAGACTATGTCCCAGACATCACTGTTGCCATCCCAGAGACGATGGCACAGTGGTATAAAGTGAGGAGGGAGTTGACTGTGGAGTCCTCAACAATGACTCCAGATGCTCACATGGTAAACGTGGGCAAGGAAACTGGCAGCTGATTACTACTGTATCGGTAGGAGTGACCACTGCACAACCCTGGTAGAGACAAAGTTCCGTCTTCACATTGAGGAGACTGTCCATCGTGTTGTGTGGCACTACCAATGTGCTAAATGCAATACATTTGGAACATCCAAGAGGTGCTGTGGGCCCTCAGAAGCAGCAGAATTGTACTTGAACACAATCTGTAACCTTGTGGCCTGGCATATCCTCCACTCTACCATTACCATCAAGCCAGGGGGTCAACCCTGGTTCAATGAAGAGTGCAGGATGGCAGGCCAGAAGCAGCACCAGGTAGACCTAAAAATGGGTTGTCAACCAGGTGAAGCCACAACACAGGACTGCTTGTATGTCAAAAAGCATTAACAGCATGCAATAGACAGATCTAAGTGATCTCAACAACAAATTGAGCAGATCGAAGCTCTGCGGTGCTGCCACATCCAGTCGTAAAGGGTGGTGGACAGTTAAACAACTCATTGGAAGTGAAGGCTCCACAAATACCCCCAACCTCAATGATAAGGGAGCCTAGTTTACCAGTGCAAAAGATAAGTTTGATGCATTTGCAACCATCTTCAGCCAAAAGTGACGAGTGGATGATCCATTTCAGCCTCTTCCTGAAGCCCCCAGCATCACAGATGCCAGACTTCAGCCAACTCAATATATTCCATATGACATCAGGACATGCCTGAAGGCACTGGATACTGCAAAGGCTATGGGGAGAATTTTCTCCCCGTCGGGGTTGGGGGGGGGGTGGCGGTGTTGGGCTGGAGCCCGTGATCAGCTGGGCACCGCCATTTTACATGGGTGGGCCAATTAAGGCGCACCCAGTGTGACACGGGCCCGGAAGCACTGAGCACTCCCTGTCCGGGCGGGGGGAGTAGGCTGACTCAGGCAGTGTGCTTTTTCTCACATGAGCGCAAGAGTGCAGAAATCTCCCTGGGGCACAGAGCTGCCTCAGGGAGATTTGTTTAAGTTCTGAAAATGTTAATCAAGAAAAAAAAATTAAGACATATCCCCTCATGTGAAAGTGTCACATGAGCTGGGACACGTCTATGAATGTTATTAACAATTTTTATAAAACTTTAAAAACCTTCATGAAACCTCATCCCGCCCATGAACGAGGTTTCATGATAAATGCGAAGGCGGCCTGGGCTCTTCGCCTGCCCCCCAACCTTAAGGATGGACGGGCAGCTCAGTTTATTGTTTTAATTCGTGTTAATTAATAGGCCTTCGACAGTTCGAGGGACATGCAGCCGACTCGGCTGGACGCCCGCCGAACCGAAAACCTGAATGATGCACGGTGACGTCAGGACACACGCCCGACATCACCGTGCGTCATTTTATGCGTTGGCGAGTGGGCCCCGCCCCTGCTCGCCGAGCCGAAGATTCTGGCCCATGGCCCTTCACAACATTCTGGCAATAGTACTGAAGGCTTGTGCACCAGCACTAGCCATGCCCCGAGCCAATCTGTTCAAGTACAACCACAACATTGCATCTAAATATTTGTTTAAATTTACCAAACTTCCCTAGTAAGGTCCCACCAAATTGGAAAATAGCAAATGCGAGTCCTCTATTCAAGAAAAGAAAGAGACAGAAAGCAGGAAACTACAGGCCAGTTGGTTTAATATCTGTCATAGTGAAATTGCTGGAATCAATTATTAAGGAGGCTGTAGTGGGGCATTTAGAAAATCTCAATGCAATTAAGCAGAGTCAACATGGTTTTATGAACAGGAAATCAGGTATAACTAATTTATTGGAGTTCCTTGAGGAAGTAACAAGCAAAGTGAATAAAGGGGAACCTGTGGATGTGTCATACTTAGATTTCTAGATGTATTTGACAAGGTGCCACATCACTATGACAAATAAGAGCTCATGGTGTAGGGGCAACATATTAGCATGGATAGAGGATTGGTTAGCTAACCGGAAGCGGACAGTAGGCATAAATGGGTCTTTTTCAGGTTGGCAAGATGTGACGAGTTGAGTGCCACAGGGATCGGTGTTGGGGCTTCAATTATTTACAATTTATATCAATGACTTGGATGAAGGGACCAACTGTATGGTTTTTAAATTTACTAAAGGCACAAAGATAGGTAGGAAAATAAGTTGTGAAGAGGACATAAGGAATCTACAAAGGGACATAGTCAAGTTAAGTGAGCAAGCAAAAAAATTGGTAGATAGAGTTTAATGCTGGAAAATGTGAACTTGTCTACTTTGGTCGGAAGAATGGAAAAGCTGCATTTATTTAAATGGAAAGAGATTGCCTAACTCTGAAGTGCAGAGGTATCTGGGTACCTAGAAACATGAATCATGAAAAGTTAGTATGTAGGTACAGCAAGTGATTAGGAAGGCAAATGGAATGTTGTTGTTTATTGCAAGGGAATGGAATATAGCAGTAGGGATGTTTTGGTACAGTTTTACAAGGATTTGGTGAGACCACATCTAGAATACTGTGTACAGTTTTGATCTTCTTATTTAAGAAAGGATATAAATGTGTTAGAAGCAGCTCAGAGAAGGTTCACTCGACTGATACCTGGGATGGAGGGAGGTGTTATCTTAGGACAAAAGGTTAAACAAATCTAACCTGGCCCACAACTGCCCCATCAGTCTACTCTCAATCAAAGTGACGGAAGATGTCAGCGATAGTGCTATCAAGAGTCACTTACTCAGCAATAACCTGCTCACTGATGCTTGGGGCAGAATTTTCCGTGCCTGTTGGAGTCGGGAGTCATGGTGGGTGTAAGCACACAATATGGTGAGAAGGCCAAAAATTGGTTTCTCGCCGTCGTAAAACTAGTTTGCAATCTTCCGCTCCGCGGTCAGTAGCAGGCGTGTTTCCCACCCTCGGATGTCAGGAACTTTATTATATGTCAAACATATGCATGTCATTATAAGCCATGCTCACTGGAATCATCTCCCCACTCTGCATCATTCGGGCATGTCGACATGGTTGCCCGCCGACATGTTTCACAGCTATACATAAGCGACGTGCACTTGGTGAGCTGCACTTCACTCGGGTCTTCGAGGTTTGTTTGCCTACCTTGCTTCAGGCAGCACTCACAGTCATCAGCGCCAGGCTTTGCAGGCAGCACCACATCACTTTTAGGAGGACTCACGACAGGTCTCTCCCCCCCAGACCCGCCGTAAGGCAGGGCTGATTTTTCAATGGCTGCAGGACTAGGGCTTGCTTGGGAAAGGGGGAGAAGTGGCCTCAGGCAAGGAAAGTGGCTGCCGGTCAAGGGCTGTACTGGGGAAGGGCCGGTAGCCCAGGGTATGTATGGGAGCACATGTTGATCTGTGCAAGGGGCCTCAAGATGGTGAGGACTGAAGAGACAGTCTCCAGAGGAGATGAGGCTAGAAGGAGATGTGAGGGTTTGTGTGAGAGAGAATGAGTGGTTATGTCTCTTGAGCTGGCAGTGTGTGGGATGCCAGTGAACGTGTGATGGGCTTGTGAGTGTGAGAGTTTAGAATGATGAGATGGTTGCATTACCCTGGCGGCACAGATTAAATCATTCATCCTCTTTCTGCAGCAGATGGCCAACAACTTCAGTGCAGCGTTGGCACTGACCACTACTGCCACCACCTGCCAAGACAGGGTGTGAGATTGCTGGACCTCCTGTGGCCAGAGCAAGGGTGGGGGACATCACGGCGGGCCTCCGAAAGGCATTCCAGTGACAGCTCACTGAACTCTTCCTGACTTCCAGGGCCATGTCTTCACTGCAGCAGCCCTGGACTGAAAGCATTGAGAACTGTGTGTGCGGCTGTAGTTTTGATATGGCACCCGGAGTGAGGTAACTGCATGGCGGCTGATTCAGAGGCCTCCCGCCAGCGAGACAGCGTGTTTCCTGTGGCTGCATAATTAATGAGGCAGGAAGCAGCCGATATGCCTTAAAAAGCCACCATTGCAGCTGGTGGGTAACATGTCCCTTTTCCCACCCGCTACCGCACTTAGGGCAGAATCATCCCAGATTTGCACTAAGTGTGGGTTTCACCAGGGCCACTCAGCTCCTGACCTCATTACAGCCTTGGTCCAAACATGGACAAAAGAGCTGCACAGAAGAGGTGAGAGTGATACCCATGAAGTTAGTCATTTGACTGAATGTGGCAACAAGAAGCCCAAAAAGAACTGGAGTCAATGGAAATTGGAAGTGAAGGGGAATGCTACACTGGTTGGAGTTATATCTAGCACAAAGGAAGATGGCTGTGGTTGTTGGAGGCCAGTCATCTCACTCCCAGGACATCAATGCAGCCCAGGACCAACCATCTTTAGCTGCTTCATCAACGACCTTTCCTCCATCATAAGGTCAGAAGTAGGGATGTCCGCTGATGATTGCACAAAGCTCAGCAACAGTCTTGGCTCCAGAAACACTGAAGAAATCCATGTCCAAGACCCAGACAACCTTCAAGCTTGGGCTGATAATTGGCAAGTGACATTCACTTAACACAGGTGCCAGGCAATGGCTATCTCCAACAAGATGGCCAACAACCTTCACCTCTTAAAGTTCAATGGCATTACCATTGCTGAATCACCCACTATAAACATCCCAGGAGTTATCATTGATCAGAAACTGACCTGGATAAGCTATATAAATACTATGGCCACAAGAGTAGATCAGAGACTCCAGTATCCCCAAATCCTGTCCACCACCTACAAGGCACAAGTCAGGAGTTTGATGGAATACCCTCCACTTGCCTGGATGAGTGCAGCTCCAACAACACTCAAGAAACTTGACACCATCCAGGACAAAGAAACACGTTTGATTAGCAACCCATCCACCACAATATATATTCACTTCCTCCACTACCAATGGACAGTGGCAGCAGTGTGTACCATCTACAAGATGCACGGCAGCAATTCACCAAGGCTCCTTCGACAGCACCTTTCAAACCCAAGACCTCTACCACCCAGATGGACAAGGGCAGCAGACACATGGGAGCACCACCAACTGGAAGTTTCCCTTTAAACCACTCAACATCCTGACTTGGAGCTACATTGCCATTCCTTCACTGTCGCTGGGTCAAAATCCTGGAACTCTCTTCCTGACAGCGCTCCGGCTGTACCTACACCACATGAACTGTAGAGGTTCAAGAAGGCAGATCACCACAATCTTCTCAAGGGCGATTGCAGATGGGCAATAAATGCTAGCGAGCCAGTGACAACCACACCCCCTGAAAGAATAAAAAAAATTGTCCTTTGTCCGTAACACCATCTTTAACCTCCTTTTCTTCTATGAGGCCCTCAAATGCACGATCATCAACCATTCCCCCAATGTCCCATGCCCGCACCACCCCACCTCCATCAATATTTCCATTCTCTGTTCTTCCACAATTCCCGTCAGTCTGGTTTCCACTTTCTCCCATAGCAGCAAAACCATACCTGGCCAAAGTTATCAACAATATTGTTTGTGACTGCCTTAATTTTCCAGGTTTTAGACAAGATACCCGCTCCTGTGTTCAGTGCAGCTGGGCTCAAATCCAAAGGTTTTGTTTCCAATATCCAGTTAATTGATCGCCTGAGCGAGGGATCATAAATTAGAACTGGCTAGTGAAATATTCATGTGTGCCATTCCATGCAAAGGCAGACTATATGACATTCTATTGAGTAAGACAGGCTGAGCTTTAAATCAACAGTGAGTTTATTTTAGAAAAACACATAAATGAACAGTGTGCAGTTTTCACATTGAGTTAAATCACTCTATTTCTCTACTGCTTGAAGTCATAAAGATGCAATTTAAATTCTCTTGGGTATTGTCTTAGCTCCTTTAACTAGGCTTCTAAAGCCAGCTAGTCTGCATTTCGAAAACAAAGGGTATGAAGTGATTCATTTGGGTAGGCAGTGCAAGGAGAAACAATATAAAATAAAGAGCATAATTCTAAAGGGGATGCAGGAGCAGAGGGACCTGGGGGTACACATCATTGAAAAATAACAGCAGATTGAGAAAGCAGATAATAAAGCATATGGGATCCTAGGAATTATAAATAGGAGCACAGAGAACAAATGCAAGGCAGTAATGTCAAACATTTTAAACATGCTGGTTTGGTATTATGTCCAATTCTGGGCATCACATTTTAGGAGGATATGAAGGTATTAGAGAGGGTACAGGAAGGATTCACAAGAAAGTTCCAGGGATGAAGAATATCAGTCACCTGGATAGATTGGAAAACCTGGGGCAGTTCTCCTTGGAGCAGAGAAGGTTGAAAGGAGATTTGATAGAGGTGTTCAATATCATGAGAGATCTGTACAGAGTAGATAGTGAGAAACTTTTCCCATGGGCAGAAGGGTCAAGAAACACAGGACACTGACTTGTGGTGATTGGTAAGAGAAACAACAGTGACATGAAGAAAAATCTTTTTATGCAGTGAGTGGTTAGGATCTGGAATGCACTGCCTGAGAGTGTGGTGGAGGCAGATTTAATTATGGCTTTAAAGAGAAAAGTGGATAATTATTTGAAGAGAAAACATTTCCTGGGCTACATGGAGAAGCGGGAGAATGGGACTTACAGAGTTGTCCTTGCAGACAGCCAACATAGAGGCGAAGGCCAAATGGCCTCCTTCTGTGCTGTAACCATTCTATGATTCTATGATTCTCTGATTGTGTCTTACTGTTGCTGTGAGGATGCTGGGTGGAATTTAATGCCCTCCCCTGTTTGAGTTTGGTGGCGGGGGAACATTTAATCAGACAGGAAGTTGGCATATGGGTACCCCACCACTGCCCCAATAAAATCCTCAGCTGGGAGGCCAGTGGATGGACTTCCTGGCCTGCTATCAATTGAGGCCCTCATTCTGCCACCCCTGCTATTCAATGATTGGTGGGAGGGCATGTTGGAACCTAAAAAGTAAACCTTTTTGGGGTTACTTAAGGGCTTCCTGGGCTGAACTTCGTGCCTGATCAAGGGAGCTGGCATTGGGAAGGGTGACCCACTAAGACCCAAACCCTTCGCCTCGCTGCTAATACCCACCTCCCCCCACCAACGACCCCCCTCCCCCGACACCCCCGCACCCCCCAGCCCCCTCTGCCTGCAATCCCCACCCCATAACTCCCATCCTGTCATCACACACACACCTGTGCTTGGGTCCATTGTCAACCCTGGGCCTCAGGCGGGTGTATTACTGGCAGCGGTCACCACCTCCCCAGTGGCACTGCCAAGCAATGAAGAGCCGACAGCCTCTGATTGGCCAGAAGCCCTTGGCGAGACTTCCCCCTGAACCCCAGGGTCCTTGATTCTGGGGAAGGCCTGCTGCCACCCAGTTAAGTGCCTGATTGACACTTAATTTGGCAGGCCTTCCCGAAATCAGATGGTGAGGGCATCTCGCTGGCTCTCCAGCTGGCAAACGAGACCCCTGTCGCCTCCACCAAATAACATCCCCTGTTCTGTTCCCTAGATAGAGCGAGATACATTTCTGAACCTTGCCTTAAAGCTCTGAGGTGGGAGATAAGGTAGGTGGGTGGTGTGTTGAGGAGGGGGGGTATGTGTTGGGGGGGGGGGCTTCATCTACTGAGGCATTCGTCACAGTTGCATCCCTCAAAGGTGTGTTAGGCATTTTGATGTGTGACGTGGAGGCCCCACACATACGTTTTAGCTAAGCCCTCAGTTACGTGAATAGAATGCCAGTCCTCTGAAGTGTCGTGGCCTCCTTCTGTGCTGAATGATTCTATGAAGATACCAGAGAGAATGCCTTGCTGCCCTTTAGCCTCGTGTAAGCCAATGATCCTCATGACCCGGTATGAGAACCATTATGCTCAGTGACCTTCCAAACTAACTTCACCCTATCCCCCAATCGCTCTACTCCTCTTTACCCTCCTCATCTGATCTATTCTCCACAACCTTCCCCACCCCGACTCTCACAACGGCAGGAATTAATATCGGCCCTAAAGTTTCAAACCTACGGATGCAATTTTGAAGTTTAATATTCTGCTGTTTGCAGAAGAAAGGAATTGCAGGTTGAACAGCCAGTGGCATGGTATAGGCTTTCATCTCAATGCCAAATGGAATTGGGAAGTAAGATAAGTAAATGGCCTGAGTCATATCTGCAACCGTTGCCACGGGGCACAGTTCCAGTTTAATGCGTCGATAGATTTGAAACATTAGCGCTGCTTCGTTGAGGTCGAGCTCAGTGTGACGTGAGCACCCTATCAGGGATTCAACTATAGAGGTCAGTTCACTCTGCACGTTTACTGGTAATGCAACGCTCATTAAGGACAGCATTTTCATTACTCCACAAACAACAAAACAACAGCTTGTATTGTTTTCATTTCAATGAGCCTGAGCTTGCGGAGGGTGCAAGATGCGAGCCCAGACTGGGAAAAAAACATCGAAATTCTTGTCTGGAGGTAACAAAGGCAGGGGTGAACGTTTGCGGATGAGCTGCGTTAGGGATGGAGATGCGCGATGTTACAGAAGTGGGTGAAATCCAGCAAATGTAAGTACCGATTTCACGGTTTAAGAAAGCGAAGTCAGTTGAAAACACCTGGACAATAAGCAAAAGCTGCCAAAAGTGTCCAAGAAGCTGTGGAATTGTTGTAAAAAATCTACTTGTTCACTAGTGTCCTTCAGGGTATTAAACCTGCCACCCTAACCTAGACTGACAAATGTGTGACTCCATTCCACAGCCTGAGCGATGAAGTGGATCGCCATAGTTGTTTGGCACTCTGACATTCAGCCAGTTAAGCAGGAGGGCGGACATAGCTCCTTAGATGACACTTTATCTGGTAAAGTGGAGTACCATGTACCTTTAAGAGAAAGCAAGTGGACTAACCACGCAACAGTACTGACCAATCACTGTACAGCACGAGCTGATGGTTAACTGTAAGTCTAGAGCTAGAGGTGGTTGTGGGAGAACGCAAGGATTCAGTGCTCTGCCCTATGTTGCAACAAACAATCAGAGTTTGTTCTTATGTCGATCTCTCTCCATTATTGAGAGTGAGCATCAACTAACAAGTGTATATGAAGGCATGCAATTCATGTTTCCTTGACTAGTGAATTCATAAAGTCCAGACATAAAATTGGGGATGAGAATGGGATATTGTAAGACCCCTGAGTAAGAATCCATAAGACGGGTGAGCAAATAGTTAGAAAGAGAATTTGAACTCTGTCGTAAAATAGGAAGCAATAAGAGCAGGAAGCAGTGCTGCAGTTTTAAATTTAAACCAAATAAAAAATGGCACAATTGGACCACAAAGCCACTGGGTCTGTGTCCAACATCAAAAGAGCCTCTGGAGTAAAAGGGGAAAGCCCAGTAGAATCGCCCACAAAAGGGGAGAAGAAATCGCTGTTTTTTTTTTCCGAACAGGTACGGAGTTTCACAAAGTTAAAAGAGAAGCAGTCTCATGATCATAGGGATCCCACCAAAACTCAAAAAGCGGAAAGCGTGGGCAACACAAACCCAGCTCCGAAAGGCTGACAGCTGCAAAGATAGCCTGAGTTTAAAAAAAAGTGAGCACTCTTAAAAGCGGCAATACATTTAAAATGGTGGCATACAAGAAAAATGGCAATGGGCAGGCAAGATGGACAGAGAGAGGGCAACTCTGCAGAAGGCGAAACATGCATCGATCGACGGCAGTCGAGAAAGCCGTAGCAAGCCAAACACCTGAATTCGTCATTACCTGGAAAGCTGGTCAGAAGCGCAGTCCCTTTGCGGTCATTCATGATGCTGCAGTTCGGCTGCATCAATCCATTCGACCCCATTTCAGATGACCTCTCTCAGTATGTCGAATACCTAGCATTTTTGTTTCCCACTAATGACATCACAGGGGAAGAAAAGAAGAGGGTGATTGTTTTGCCCACATGCGGGACCAAAACCTATGGGCTGATCCACAGCCTCATGTCACCTAACATCCCCTGACCCGAGGACTTTTGACGAGTTAATAAAAATTGTACAAAACCACCAAAGCTCTCAGTCACTATGCAGCACTTCAAGTGCGATCCAAGAAACAGGCTTCCAGGGGAGACAATAGCTGACTATGTGCCCGTTTTAAAGGCAATAACTGAACATTGCGAATTCGAAACGTCCGTTACTGATATGTTGAGAGACCGGCCGATTGTGGGATTGGAGATGATACTATTCAAAGGCGTTTGCTAACTCAAGCTGATCTAGACTTCAATAAGGCAGTAGAATTAGCCACAGCCATGGAGAGCGCTGTTAGAAATTTGGAAGCTATAAGAGATGCATAAATTGGCACCATCCATCTGGTAGAACAGGACAGACTGGCAACAAAAGGCACGAAAATACCAGACCCCACAGAAAGGTGGGAAACACCCACTATGCACAGATCAGTGAAAAACAGCAGTACCACAGTGAAAACCCACAAAATGAATGAGAGAAATGCATCCAGGCATCCAGTGGGCAACTGACAGTTCAAACAAGTCAAATGTTTTTTCTGTCACATAAAGTGACACTGCAGGGATAGGCTGATGTAACATTTTAAAGACAAAGAGAGAAATCATGACATATGTCTCATGGAAGAACCAGAAGAAATAGAATCAGACATCCATTCATTATATAACCTGAAAGTGGGTAGAACCGAGCCAATCCAAGCAGTCATTATAGTCAATGGATAACCCATAAAGATGGAAGTTGCTACTGGAGTGTGGATGTCCGTCATTGGAGAACATACATTCAGATACCTGAATAAAGGAACCCCATCCTTTAAGATTGGATGTTTCGGACACTAAACTGAGAACATACACAGGTAAAGAAATAAGACTGAAAGGCTTATGTCAAGTCTCGGTGATGTATGGAGTTCAGTCTGAAAGGTTGCCCTTGTTAGCAGTAGCTGGAGAAGGGCCCAGATTAATAGGCCACAACTGATTTAAAAAGGTTAAAGTGAAATGGGCCAAAATATTTCAAATTACAACAAAAGGCTTACAGGAATTGTTGGAAAATATGCTTCTGTTTTCAATGAGTGAGGAAGGATTCAAGGGCTACAGGCCATAATCCACCTAGACCCAAACGCAACCCGCAGATTTATAAGATCCAGACCAGTCCCTTATGCTCTACAGGACAAGGTTGAAACTGAACTGGACAGACTGGAAAAATTGGACATCCTACAACCAGTGCAATTTTCTGAGTGGGCGGCACCCATCGTACCTGTACTGAAGCTGGACCAAAGCGTGCATTTATGAGGTGACTATAAGCTGTCAATAAGGTGGCTAATCTTGATAGACACCTGATACCCAAGGTTGAGGTACAATCTGGCACCACATATTCAAAACTAGACATGAGCCAGGCCTACCAGCAGGTAGAGTTGGAAAAGGACTCTAGGGAATTCATCAGCATTAATACACACCTAGGACTGTATCAATACACATGTCTACCCTTTGGGGTCTCCCTGGAATATGCTATTTTCCAAAGAATGATGGAAAACTTGCTCCAAGGATTGTCCCATGTTATCGCTTACTTGCAAGACGTATTGGTCATGGAACTGACCGATGATAAACGCTTAGCAAATTTAGAAGAGGTGCTCAAACACTTTGCACAAGTGGGGATACGTTTAAAATGAGAGAAGTGTCTGTTCCAAGCTAAGGAGGTAGTTTACTTGGATCACAAGGTTGATTGCCAGGGCCTGCATCCTGTGGAAGAAAAAGTCCAGGCCATCCATGAGGCACCTGCCCCAAGAAATACCACAGAGCTAAAGGCCTCCTTAGGCATTGTAAACAACTTCGGCCGATTCCTCCCAAACCTCCTGACTGTGCTGGGCCCGTTGTATGGTCTGCTTAAGAAGAACCAGAAATGGAGTTGGCAAGCCCCTCACCAGCCTGCCTTCCTGAAAGTGAAGCGATTGTTAAGATCGGCGACCTCGTTGGTCAACTTTGACCCGAAGAAGGAATTAATTTTAACAAGTGATGAGTCCCCTTATGGAATAGGGGCTGTCCTTTCACATCGGATGGCAGATGGCTCCGAATGACCCATTGGTTATAGATCTGGCACACTCAGTGTCGCAGAACAACAATATTCCCAGATTGAAAAGGAGGGCTTCTCTATTGTGTTTGGCTTCCAGAAGTTTCATCATCATCTCCACCATGGCCATTTCCATATTATAACTGATCACAAGCCCCTACTGGGATTATTTGGAGAAGATAAAGCAATGCCCCCTGTTGCATCAGCTCGCATCCAGAGATGGACACTAATGTTATCCGCCTACAAATACACTTTTGTCACCATCCAGGTAGTCAAATCGCACATGCTGATGCACTAAGCTGCCGTCCCCTGCCAGGTAATAATGGAGAGGCTCCGATTCCCCAAGAACTGGTCTTAGTGCTAAATTTGCTGGACTCCACCCTGTTCCCGTGAGTGGACAAGCTGGGACCCGCTATTGCCTAATGTCTGGGTGCAGGTCTTGAATGGTTGGTCAGGTGGACCTAAATCTGAAGAGATGAAGCCCTATTCTGATCGCACATATGAACTCTCCTGCCAGGATGGCATATTACTCTGGGGAGCAAGGATTATCATGCCCCCAAGGGAGCAAAGGCCATTATTAGCTGAGCTACATAATGCACACTTGGGCATTAGCAGAATGAAGGTGCTTGCACGCAGCTATTTGTGGTGGCCAGGCATGGTCCTGGATACCCAGATACCTGGGGAGATGGTGGTGCAGTCGTATCACAGGATTGCTAATGCATAAACCCCAGGGTAGTTTTCTGGGGGCATGGGTTCAAATCCCACCAAGGCAGATGTTGAGATCTGTAATTAAAGATCTGATGATTGTTACGCACATTAACAAAATGCAGTGGAAGAATTAATCCAGGCTGGTCTTTTGGTTTATTTTCAAGACAACACCCCAGTGATACTGACATCCAAGTTGCATCCACACAAAGTGTTCCGGCTGTATCTTTTTATTTTATTTAGATGGGATAATCAATGCCCATCGCCTGTTTAACTAGCAATTGGTTTTAACAAGGTGGTTGTCATATTAACAGATTCCCCTCATTTCTTTTTAAATTAAAACTAAAAAAATTTAAAATAGCATTGTTTTAAACAGACAGAAGGAAATAATGTCACGTTTTTCCACATCTATAATTACTGAATTTCTTTTACCCCATGCACACACACACACACACATATATATATATAAACAATTGTAAAACTTTTTTTTTCATTGCATCATTATAAGACACCCCTCTTCCAACACATTTAATAATTTCTTAGAGCCGGCACTTCTTTTTGTAAAACAGCCTCATAGTTGGTGACTTGTGTCAACCCATTTTATCTTAGAGATCTCTCTTCTCTCTGACATTTCTTTTATGCTGGCTAGGTATATTCTTAGCCTTTTTTCTGTGACACTTGTCGTGGAATGAAGATTGTCCCAAAGAGACCGGTTATCAACATAACATTCCATGGGCAAACTTTTCCCACATTGCCCCTTATATAATATTTCTGTCAATATATTGGATAAATAAACCCCCATATCTAATGCTTCTACCAAGGCCAGCATTTCAGCAAGGTGCTTTTCACCACCCTTTTTATTCTCTTGGCCTCCCAAGCGTCATTCTTTCTCACCAAGAATATGATGAACCCTGCTGTGCTAGAGTACCCACCTGGAAGATTGGCATGTGAAGCATCGCTAAAAATGAACAATCTCATACCTTCTGGATCCCCCAAGGCTGAAAACACGAGCACACATCTCTCAGAATTTAATTTCTTAAGTGTTTTATTTGCTCTCAGAACATGCTCAACTGTAGCATGTTTCTTCATGGTACTCAGCTCCAACACCTCATAACTAGCATCAGGCCTAGTCTAAGTGCACTACCAGTTCAAGTGCCCAAACAAGCTTCTCAACTGTTCCGCTACATCCTAGGTAGCAGGATCTCTTTTTGTGAGGATCTACCATGAGCTATTGGGAGACGATTAACATTTTCTAGATGAGATTGTTGATTCAATGTCACTCCTAACTTGCTCTGCTTAATGTCTAAACCTATGTTTTTAAAGGTCCCTGAAGCCTGACTTCTGACCGGGAATTCCTTCTTTATCTTCTTGATTACCCATTGTTCAAATTCTATAGAACCTCCCCATAGGAAATCATCAACATGCATGATAAAGATTCCAGCTAGTTTCTCCTTATGATACCAATAGAACATCACGGGGTCTGCCTGTAACTGACTGCAGCCTGTTTTCAACATGACTGACCTCACGGAAAAATACCAAACTCTTGATTCATCATTCAACCCATAAACACACTTGTTCCATTTTCATAGCTTTCCTTCTACATCCCCAGCTTCTTTGGATGGTTTCAAAAAACTTCCTTTTGAAACTTCTCCCCCTGTCTAAACGCAGCCTTTATATCAATCGATTTGCACTCCCAGGAATAGGTTGCCAAAATAGCTTAAAAAATCTTCACACTCACTTTCCCCGCAGTAGGCGGGTCCGCTCTGACATCCTGATCTCCTAGTCTTTCTTCAAAGCCTCGGGCTACGAATCTCGCTTTGGCCTTGTATGTGCCGTCTGGGAGTACCTTTTCTGTACAGATCCATTTGTGAGATAAAGCTGGCTGCCCTTGGTCAGGTATTTCAGAATATACCTCAAATATCTTCCAACATCCTAACTCTTTCCGTTTGGCTTCCTTTATCAGCTTACTTTCCAATTTAATAACAGCTGCTAGAATCTTTCAGTCATAAGGACTTCTACTTCTATTGAGATTGCTAGCTAGATCTGTAGTCCTCCTTATTAAACTACAGCCTCTACTCATCTTCCTCTCCATTTCTGGACTGCTAACATATGATCGTTCTCGCACGCGAACAGAACTCCATTCGCAAGCCTGTGATTTTTTCCAGGGTCATGACCACTTTCTGGTCCAACGTCAGAACTGATACTGCACTTTCTGGGTTCCCACACCTTTACTTTGGTTTGCCAATTGAAAGGTCTTGCCTCCTGTCCTTCATCCTGCACATTTAGCCAATGTTTGTGTTTACCAGTGGCCTTTCCTGCTCTCCCTATGATAGCTGCATCCCTTCGCACACTAGTCCCTTCTGGCATCTACCTTTGTTCCTACTTTGAGTAGTTGCCCTCAGTGTTTCTTTGTTCATGGTCAGTCAACCCTGTATCTGCCGTCTGCTCCTCATTACTACCCAGTGTTTGTGTATGTGAAGTGCATGATGCCTCCTCGCGTTCTGTCCTGTGAAGGTACAGTCAGTACCAATTAACCATGAAGAATGTACCTTAACAGTTTGATTACCATGTTGCACAATTACTACTTTCCCATCACTCCCTATAACCTTGCCAGGACCTTCCCTTTTATAATATACCATGTCTCCTTGTCTAAACTGTATTCCTGATGCTCTTATGCAGTGCCATAGGGCTTGCCAAATTTTCTCCGAAACCTCAGCTTTAATGAAAGCTTTTCTGTTCACATGCAAAGCATTCAGGTGAGCACAAAAAGTGGAGCTAATGCTAGTCCCTTCTAGAGCAGGTGGAGCATCTGACAACACTGAAGGTAACTTCGGATTTCTTCTGTACAACAACTGATATGGACTGTATCCCCCAACCATTTGCAGAGAGTTCTTTGTGTGCCCATGCTAGCGCCGTTTGCAATTTACAGCCTGATTGATCAGCTAATATTTTATGTTACATGTTATCTATTACCGCATGGTTTCTTTCACAAAGACCATTACTAAACAGACTCTCAGCTGCAGTGTGCATAACTCTGAAGTTTAAATTTTCACAGATCTCAAAATTCCTCATTGGCCAATTCCCCACCATTATCTGTGAGGAACTTCGCTGGTGTTCCTAATCCTGTTCCTACCCATTTCTCCATGACCTTATCGACAAAGGCTCTATTGTCTTTACTATGTATCACAGTGGATAGGCTAAATCTGGTTGCCATATCTATGAAGTGTGGTAAAAAAAATACCCCTATCCTTGTCCAAAACTTTCAAGTCCATTGCCAATGCATTGTTAAACTCCCTGGCGAGTGGAAGCTCACAACAGGACGCAGAGGGGTCTTGCGATATTTAAGGCAAATTTCACACTGAGCAGCGATTTGTTCAGTAAGGTCATCAGATCCTTTATCGACCACTCCCGCATCTCGAAGTAGAGTCTTCAGTTTCTGTGGCGCCGGATGTGCAAACTGTCCATGTAATTTCCAAATCATCTTCTTTTTGTCCACCAAATCCTTATTCTCAGCAGTTAACAAAACTTCATGAACTGTTTGATGTGAAATCTCTGGCTTCCTTAGTGGCAAGCAGTAATGGCCTGACTGAGTAAAATGTAGATCCACATTTTTCCCAAATACAACTGCTCTATCCTTCTTCATACCTAGTGTCATCAGAGCCTTCTTCATCACAGATCAACTCAACAATAGTGAAATCTCGCTAGAAACCACATCAGTGCTGATAAACAGATTGTCCCCTGCTATCGTACAAGGGAGGGCCACCCTTTTGGAGGATGTTAATGTATTATCATCTCTGAACCTGAAGCAGGTAGAGCTTTCATACCCCTTGACCTTCCGCCAGTCTGCCTCATCGAGAGACTCCAGACAGCAGTCAAGCCAGTCCATGCCACACACTGTAGAAGTGCAACCATTGTCCAGAACTGCACAGTTGAAGGAATCTACCATCAAGATACTCATCACTGGATTCAAACTCTCAGTGATCAATACAATTCCATCAAGGCAGCCACCATCATCAGTTTCAGTTTCAGATGAATCCGTCTCGTGGGTCACTTCAAAAGCACGATTCCTTCGCTGTGGGCAGTTCATCACGTAATGATACTGGGAATCACACCGAAAATACCAATTAATCACTCCTCATGCATTTTTGGGGTTTAAATGCCTACTGTCCCAGACACGCTTTCAGTCCTGACTCTCAAATTGGCTAGAATGGCAACTATTTTCAGGCATCTTGTCATTAACCCCATCTTTGTATTGGAATGTTCATCTAACATTTGGTCGACCTCAAAACTCAGCCACCACTGAATCCTCTATCCTTTGTTTTACAACATAGTTGTTCACATTTGCTAAAAAAGCCGCAGGGAATGACCATTTCCCTAGAAATTTTTTCAGGGCAGCAGCCATTTGATCTAGGAGAGATTCTCTCCCCTGGAACTGAACCCCTGTTAGTGCTAAAAGACTATCAACGTGGGGAATGCGAGCACAGTCCAGTAATTTAAATGCCAATACCGATTCTGGAATTTCAAGTTCAAATCTCTGTAATCTCCTGTACCATTTATCAAAATCCATGATATATGCTTCCATGGGCTGATTATCTGATTTCCTAAACCT
The DNA here is from genome assembly GCF_017639515.1 of Carcharodon carcharias. NCBI lineage: Eukaryota > Metazoa > Chordata > Chondrichthyes > Lamniformes > Lamnidae > Carcharodon > Carcharodon carcharias. The sequence continues at coordinate 17,441,498 of NC_054477.1, forward strand.
GTCAAAGATCATCCAAGCTTCATACGCTTTCATTAACTCATCTCTTCTGTAAAACTTATCCAAAAGTTGTAGCAGAAGGTTTAATCTCTCTTCATGATCCGAACCATCCACTTTCCACTCTGAAAATACTTTACTCCTTATCTTACTTTTGGCTGGTTATGATAATGCCAAAGCCATATCATGCTTCTTCTGGGGTATGGAAGTAACCCACACCCACATTTGAACTTCAGCCTACCATTGCTGATAAGGTTCAGAGTCAGGAAAAACTGATGGATAGTCAAAACTTGCAATTTTGCACTGTCCTTCCGCCATTCCATAACTTAAATTGTCAGCAACGGTTCACCTCTTTTCCCTCAGTAACTGGACTCCTCTCCTATAATGTATCGGTAAATGGTCGAATAATTAGACGACACGTAGATCATCTCTGCAAAAGAACACCAGTCCCACAAGAAGAAATGCTGTCTTCATCCACACTTGGGTCTGTGCTGCATGTAGAGGACAGGTCACACGATTTGGGAGTACCAGTGGTGCCTGTGGAACCCGAGGGGGCTGGGGAGACAAACCTGTCAATTTCCACTGAGGAACCTCGTGGACAACCGTCCCCTGAAAAGGAGGTCTCGGAAAAAAACAACCAGTTGTTGAACTGCGACACTCAACGTGTCCAAGAAAGCCTCCTGAGAGACTTGATTTGTAAATCGTTATTAGTGTAAATAGCTCACATGTTATTAAGTTTGTCAACTGTATTTTTTAAGTAAAGTGGGAGGGATGTGGTAAAATGGAGCACCATGTACCTTTAAGAGAATATAAGTGGGCTAACCATGTGACAGCATGGACCAATCACTGTACAGCGCAGGCTATTGTTTAAGCCTAGAGTTGGAGGTGGTTTGGGAAACACACAGGATTTAGTGCTCTGCTTACTGTTGCAATCAACAATCACAGCTTGTTCTTATGCTGGTTTCTCTCCGTTATTGATAGCGAGCATCAACTAACAAGTGTATATGAAGGTGTGCAATTCAAGTTTACTCGACTAGTGAGCTCATCGGCTCAAGGCATAAAACTTTATTTTTTTGAAGCTCTTTCTTGATGGGGGATTTGATTGTTAATTCTGTCTTGGTCTAAAAGGAGCTGGTTTTGTGGTGCCGCTGGTGAGCTGCTGAATTAGACATGCAACTTCCTCAGAGAATCCAGGTCATCGGAAGAGAGCTTAGCTGCAACATGTTACATTATTTGAGACCAGAATCTGCAGTGCGGCAAAACGTTAAAATACCAATCCTGTGGAAGCTCTCAGCCTCGACATGGATTAGGTTCAGGAACAAGATACTCATGGGGTGTTTAAGATGGTTAAAGAATAGAAGATAAAAAAAAAATAGGGGCTAGGAGGGAGGGTGGTATGGTGGTGATGTTACTGGACTAGTAATCCAGAGATCCAGACTAATGTTCTGGGGTGGCTGGTTCAAATTCCACCATGGTAGCTGGTGGAATTTAAATCCAATTAATTACTCTGGAATTGAAAGCCAGTGTCAGTGACGATAACTGCAAAACATTATTGATTGTTGTAAAATTCACTGATGTCTTTTAAAGAAGGAGACCTTCCATCCTTACCTGGTCTGGTCTGCATGTGACTCCAAGTCCACAGCAATGTGGATGATTCTTAACTGCTCTCAAGGGTAAATAGGGATGGACAGCAAATGCTGGCTTTGTCAGTGATGCTCATATCCCATGAAAGAATTCCCAATTCCCTTCTTAAACCACTGCAGTCCATGGGGTTTACGTGTGCCTACAGTGCTGTTTGAATCGAGGCATTCACCCATTTAAAGTGAAAAGATTAATTCTACTCGTAGAAAGTAGTGTGTTAAGTGTTAATGTCTTGATTCAAAATTTCAAAAGTAGTTCTCGATTGGGAGGATTTTTTTTCTCAGATCCACTTGCACAAAAGGAGTGCTCATTTATTTTGTAAGTTTCATTTTTGGCTTCTTTCATTCTTCAGTTACTCCCCCACCCCCACCCCCCGGCTAGGCCAGGCTTATATTCCCTCGAGTATAGAAGATTAAGGAGCAATCCAATCGAAAATGATTAAAAGGTTGAATTGGGTAGATAGAGAGAAAATATTTCCTTTGGTTGAGGGAGCCCAAAACAAGAGTGTATAACTAGATCAGATTAGAGCCAGACTACACAAGTGTGACATCCAGAAGCAATTCTTCACACAAATGATAGTGGAAACCGAGAGCTTTAGCACTCAGAAAGCTGCTGAGGCTAGTTCAATTGAAACTTTCAAGACACTAATTGATAGGTTTTTGCTGGGCAAGAATATTAAGGAATCAAATATTATGGAATTAAGGCATATAAATGAATTTAAGATACAGATCAGCCATGATCTAATTGAATGGAGGAACAGGCTTGAGGAGCTGAATGGTCTCCTCCTGCTACAATGTTCCTATGCTGGAAAGAAAACTTTTGAAGTTCATGAGGATTATGATGCTGCTTCAGTTTACACTGATTGAAGAAACTGTATAATTTCACACCTAACAGCATTAAATTTATCACCGAAGCATTTCTTAGTTTTGATATTAATACATAAGGCTGAATGTGAAAATGATATGCAAATTATCCCGATAAATTATGGTAAATTATGATTATATTGTAGATTTAACCTCATAAGGAGCTGACTGCAGTTGATGGCTGATGAAATTAAGGCTAGTTTCATCAGGTTTGGATTTTCTGCGTGCCCAGAATTTGAATTATACGTGTGTTAAAATTAAAATGGTAGATAGGACAGAGGCCCAATTGTCCCTTCTTATTTTATTTGCTGTAATGCTCAGCCATGTCCTTGTTGGTACAATCCTGTGATGATTTCCTGGGAATACACGGTAGATGAAGCTATCGTAACTCAGTCCAGTCAATCGCAGGTCGAGTTTTGGTCAACAACTTGATGGGTCTTACTCCATCATCTCAAAATTATAATCAGTGATGTTAATGCATGCCATGCCATCTATGACGCAAAAGAGCAAGATATAGGAGATCCAATGTGGAAGAGGTTAAAAATGGACAATAGTATTGCCATTATGATGCATGATAGTAACAGATGAACAATAGTTAATGCTTCTCTTGGAATTGCTTTGCCTGATTTTTTTTATTCTTTCATGGGATGTCCATCCCTAATTACCTTTGAGAAGATGGTGTGCTGCCTTCTTAAACTGCTGCAGTCCATGGGAATTACATACATCTGCAGTGCTGTTTGAACTGAAGCATTCACCCATTTAAAGTAAAAGGATTAACTCTACCTGTAAAAAGTGCTGTGTTAAGTGTATGTCTACATACGTTAATGTCTCGATGCATTACCCTCATCAACCCTCTTTATTACCTCTTCAAAAACTCCAGGAAGTTAGTTAAATGTGATTTCCCCTTTAGAAATCCATTGAAGTTTTTGCTTATGTTACCATTGCTACTTTACCCAATTATTTTAAATCTGTGACACCAGGCTCTCTATCCTTCAAGCAATGGGAACAGTTTTTGTGCACTGCTCTGCCCAAGCTCCTCATGATCTTGAATACCTCTGTCAGATCCTCTCAACTTTCTCTGCTCCAAGGAGAACAGTCCCAACTTCTCCAATCTGTCGATGTAACAGAAGTTCCTCATCCCTGAAACCAATCTCATGAATCTTTTCTTAATTCTCTCTATTGCCTTCTCATCCTTCCTAAAGTGCTGTGACCAAAACTGATCTCTACTCCAGTTGAGGCCAAACCATTGTTTTATAGAGAGTTAATATACGTGGCCTGCTTTTGTACTCTACGCTCCTATTGATAAAGCCCAGGACATTATACATTTCATTGACTGCCCTGGTAGCAACTTCTTCCTTTGCAAAAACAGATGAAAAGTATTCATTTAATACCCAGCAATGCCCTTTACCTCCACCAATTTTTAGCCCCTTGTTAGGCCCACTCCTCATCTTACCACCTTTTTACTATTTATATACCTATAAAAAAGCTTCTGGATTTTCTTTTATGTTAGCTGCCATCTGTTCTCATACTCTTTCTTTACATCTCATATTTGCTTTTTCAATTTCCCTCAGAACCTTTTATATTTGGCTTGGTTCTCTAATATATTATCCACCTGACATCTGTCATAAGCATTCTTTTCCTGCTTCATTTTAATCTCTATCTCTTTCTTCATCCAGGGAGCTCTGAATTTGTTCCCCCTTTGTGGGAATATGCCTTTTTGTATGCATTCATGGGATGTGGGCATCACTGGCTAGGCCAGAATTCACTGCCATCCCTAATTGCCCTTGTTCAGAGGATATTTAAGAGTCAACCATATTGTTGTGGCTCTGGAGTCACATGTAGGCCAAACCAGGTAAGAACAGCAGATTTCCCTCCCTAAAGCATATTAGTGAACCAGGTGGGTTTTTACTACAATCGACAATGGTTTCATGGTCATCATTTTTGATTCCAATTTATCTGGTCCATTGTTACCACAATGAAGTTGGCTTTCTCCAAGTTAATTATTCTTACTCCAGATTGCTCCTTGTCCTTTATCATAGCCCACCCAAACCTTATGATACAATCATCACCATCCCCCAAATGTTCCCCTACCGGCACTTGATCCGCTTGATCCACCTCATTCCCAAGAACCAAGTTCAGCAGTGCCTCCTTTCTTGTTGGACTGAAAACATGCTGCTGTAGAAAATTCTTCTGAATGCGCTCGAGGAACATTTGTCCCTCTCTCCCCTTCACACTTCTCCCAGCCCCTATCCAGATAATTAAAGTGCCCCACTATAACTACTCTATCGTTCTTGCACTTCTCTGTAATTTCCTTGCAAATTTGTTCCTCTACATCTTTCCCACTAGTTGGTGGCCTAAAGACTAAACCAAAAAATGTAACTGCACCTTTTGTGTTCTTTAGTTGTAGCCAATTAGATTCGGTCCTTGACCCCTCTGGGGCATCCTCTCTATCCAGCACTGCAATGTTCTCCTTAATCAATAACGCCACCCCTCCTCATTCCTTCCTTTCCTATCTTTCTTGAACACCTTGTATCCCGGAATAATTAATAGCCGGTCCTGCCCTTCCTTTGATCCAGGTCTGTGTTGTCACCACAACTCCATATTTCCATGTGGCTATCTGCATCTGCAACTCGCCAATCTTATTTACCACACGCCGGGCATTCACAAGCCATGCCCATTGGAAAAGTAACTCTTTCCCACAGTAAGGATGCCTTCACATCCTATGCACATTCCTGCCACTTCTCACTGCATTTAAATATAGACCGACGTGCTATCTTCTACTTCAACTTTGCGGAGACCTCAATCTGAGGAGTACATCACCTCCAGTTGCTATTCCTCCCTCCACTGGACTTTAAAATCCAAACATAGCATCATCTAAATATTGCTTCTTAACTTAAATCCCCTTCCGGTTTTCTCAATCAGGACGTCTTGAAAAGTGCACCTTGGTAAAAATCAGTAAAATATCAGTAAAATTAAGTGTCGGGATTTACCTCATAAAAATTCAATTGAATTATCCTCTGGAAATCTGATTGATGGAGGAATTCAAACTGGCAACAACAACCCACAACTTACACTTCTATAGTGTCAATACAGTTAAAAGACCCAAGGTGCTGCACAGAATCGCGATCAAATAAAATATGACGCCAAGCCAAGTAGGAAGACATTAGGGCAACTTAGTCAAAGAGGTGGGATAAAGGAGTAGAAAGAGGGGTAGCGAGGCAGAGAGGTTTACGGAGGGGATTCCATAGCTTAGGGCCCAGCCAGCCAAAAGCAAGGCCGCAAATGGCAGAACAATGAAAGCTGACATTGCTCAAGAGGCCATAACTGGAGGAGGTAGATATTGAAGGCTTGTGGCGCTGGAAGAGGTTAAGGTGAAAGAGAGAAGTTGGGCCATGTTGGGATTTGAAGGTGACATAACTTACCAATAGTGTGTGGCACTGTAACATTAAATGACATTTGGCCAGGATGCACAGAGATGCAGTGTCATGCCACGCATAGTCTCATATTGGGGCAGCCCTGTGGACAAGCAGCACAATAAAGTTTTTATCGCAGTGACTTTTTTCAAATTAAGCTGTGCCCATGGCCTTTAATTAAGTCATTCCATTTTCCATTGTCAGAACATTGAGGGACTGCTCCTACCCTGGAGTGACAACACTTATTTAACATTTATTGCATGCAAGACAAAACTGAGTGTTTAGTCAGTCTGGCAGATTAAATGGATCACCAGAGTTGTCCTGTTCCATGGCATTTAGCCAGTTATCCAGGGAACCACCAGTAGGGAGAAGGGAGAGGGAGAATGTAGCTCCTTAGCTGTTTTACATGACAATTTTTATTGTGAAGCTCTTTACTGAGGTTTGATTGATAATTGTGCCTGGGCTTCACAGAGGAAAACTAAAAGGGTAGCTGGCTTTGTGACATTTCTGGTGAGCTGCTAAATTAGACATGTTACTTTCACAGAGGAGGTAAGCCTTTTGTTGTGACAGTTGGATGTCCAACTTCATAACACAATGTAATAGATCCTCACCCCAAGGAAACAAGCTTGGATGAATTTGGTTTCTTTTGTGTGTTGATCAGCTGGGGCATCAGTCTCTTTTGTTGTAGACACTATATTTACACAAAGTGACTAATTGCCCATCGGAATAATGATCATTGACCAAAAGATGACACTCTAGAGTGCTACAACTACGCATCTTATCACAGCCTATTTATTTTGGCCATCTTCACCTCCAGTGAGGTGCCGCTCAGGGCTCATGGGGGCAGTGCTCTTGCCTCTGAGTCACAAAGCTCTGGGTTCAATTTGCACTCCAGCAATCCCACAATGCTGCACTGGAGCACAAAAAAATCAAGACACTCCGATGCAGTACTGCGGAAATGCTGCACTGCCAGCGGCTCCATTTATTTGGACGAGATGTTCAATGGAGGTCTGCCCTGTCAGGTAGATGTGAAAGATCCTATTGCCCTATTTTAAAGAAGAGCAGGGGAGTTACCTCAAGTGTCCTGGCCAATATTTAGCCTCAATCAACATCAGGAAAACAGATGCCAGAATTTTCTGTTCGGTGTGCAGGGGTGGGCCCCGCATGCCAACGCGTAAAATAATGCACCGGTGACATCAGGTGTGCGTCCCGACGTCACCCCGTGTCATTCCGATCTTTCGTTCAGCGGGCATGCACTGGAGTCGACTGCGCGCCCGCCGAGCTGGCAAAGGCCTTTAATAAACTAATTAATCTAATTGTTAGGGCTGCCTGTCCAACCTTAAGGTTGGTTAGTTGGCCTTAATTGACCATAATTGGTCCACCCATGTAAAATAGCGGCACGCAGCCGATCGCCGGCAGAGATCGGCTCCACGCCTGCCCGGACCCTCCCCCGACCAGCCCGCCTGACGGGGAGAAGGTTCTCCCCAGTGTGTCTGATCATTATTACATTGCTGTTTGTGGGAGCTTGCTGTGTGCACATTGGCTGCTGGAATTCCAGGACATGTCAAAGTCAGGGTGATGACTTGCTGGGAGGGGAGCTTCAAGGTGGCGTGGCACCGATCCATCTGCTACCCTCTGCGCTCCACGTGCTCGTGCCTCCTTGCTATGGAAAGTTAGGCCGTGTGGTGCCAAATGTGATGTAGGCAGGATTTAGCCAAGGTCCGGGCGGGGAACAGTCCTGACATCTTTGTGTGAGAGTGCAGCAGCTGCGGGGTAAGGAGGCACTGTAGACCTGCAATGTCCCACTCTGGTTAGGATGGGACGGCCACGAAGAGATTCCAGGTACAAGTTGCACCAATCAATGCTCTTCTCTCCCTTTTAAGAGAAGAATGCTCATAATGCAGCCGAGCGGATGAGGACTGCAGAGGGCCAGCCCAGGTGGTGATACTCAGCAGCTTTGAGCAGGAGGCCCTCAATCTGGAGAGGCGCCATGCGCCCAAATCCACCGGTGTCGGTGAGGCTGGGGTGCCATGAGCAGGTATGTTTGCCCAGCACTGAGGTCACCATTAGTGTCCCAGCAGCCATGGCACTGCTGAATGTTCAGTGATTGAAGTTTGCAACATGGCTTGACCATTGCTTATGGAAGGATGAGCGCAGAATGATCCAGGGGACAGCGATGCACATTGACATTGTCTCCAAGTTAACTAAGCAAATGTCCTTGTTCTTCCTTTTAGCAGCAGTGGATCAGGGCCGAGAGGAGGAGGCACAGGGGCCCCCTCTCACACCTGAGGGCTCTGAAGTCTCAGACTCACCAGCGTCACGCCATCTCTGCCAGGCAGGCACCAGCGCCAATATTAGCACCTCGGTGGGAAGCAGATCATAGGCTGGTGTCCTGGGGCAGAGCGGTGAGGGCACATCACAGTCAATGGAGGAACTGCTGGAGACAGAGAGTGCCTTTGATGCCAGCAGTCGGAGAACTGCAGGGGACCAGGCACATGCTCAGTCAGTGGCTGATGATGTGCCTCTGGCATCATCCGCGATGCAGCAGCTGCAGGAAGTGCGGCCGGGTGTGCGGGAGCATCTGGGGGAGATACGGGAAGCTATGCTTGGCTTGGTGTCCATGGTGAAGGAGTCAACGTGGACCATCGTTGATGCAATGAGCCTCATGGCCGAGTGCCATGCTTCCTCCATGGATAAAATTGCGACTCTCATGGAGAGGCTCCTCCAGGAGACCATTCAGTGCATCCTGGTGATGCGCTCTGAGCAGCAAGCCCTCACATCAGCATTGACCTCAGCTGGTCAGTGCCAGTGTGGGAGATGGCCTGGGCACCAAGTTTCCCAACTTGGTGCCCATCCATTTACAGTGACCAGGGAGGTCTGAACTGACCTCATGTCGGAGCAGCTGCTGTCTGTCGTCTCTGCAGGCTCCTCTCAGGGCGCTCCGGTTGAGAGGAGCAGTTCCTCCGCCCCTATGACTGTGAACATTGCATCCGATGAATCTGCGATGACTGGGGAGATGCCAGCTGTGGAACTGGCCACTCCCTCCCAGGTGGGGCCAGCACAGGCTCCACGGGCCAGAGGACGGCTGCCAAGGTCATCGAGGCCAACAGGACAGCACAGTGAGCAGACTGTCTCAGATGCCAGTCCCAGCAAGGGGGCAGCACCAAGACGTAGCACCCGAAAGCGTAAACATAAGGCACCTTAGGCGCACCACGGGTTTATCACTGGTGCTTTTGTGTTGACCTGAGATGAGATCTTTATGTGTTGGTGTGATGTTGAACACCTTTGACATTTTGTTCTCTTAAGTTCCTTTTGTTATACCATTAAATTCAGATATGTCACCATGGCTGAGGGTGCCTCTTTTCTTCTGCAGGTGGATGGTTACCAAAAATATTATGAGTGATTTGTGGGACATTCAGCTTTATTGACAAGGTCCTTAGTTAATGTTTCTCTCCAGGCGGATTTTGCACTCAGGTATTGAGTATGGAGCCTGCAGCCCAGGCTTGTCCTGGAGGTCCATACATTGGGTGCTAGCTGAAGGTTCATTGAATTAAAACCTCCCGGGTGTCCCTGCCTCCCTGAAGTAAGCCCGGGTCAGCGTCTATCCCCTCAGCATTTCCACATGCGTGCTCATTCTCGGACTCACTGCTGGACTCATCGTGTGCAGCCACAGCAACTGCATCAAATCTTCTTCATCCACAGCGTCCCCCCCTTTCCAGTACAAGATCGTGGAGAGTGCAGCATTCAACCACTGTCAGTGACACATGATCTAAGGGGTACTGGAGTGCGCCCCCTGAGCGGCGGAGGGGCATCATGATCCACCTTCTGAGGGGATAGCCCTTGTCACCCAGCAGCCATCCATCCAGCCTGGCTGGAGCACTGAAGAACCCCGGCACCTGGGAGTGTCTGAGGATGTAGGTAACATGGGAGCTGCCTGGGTACCTTACACAGACTTGTAGAATCAGCATCCTGTGATCACACACTATCTGCACATTCATGGAGTGGAAGCCCTTCCTGTTGACGAAGGCACCGGGCTCACCTGCTGGCGCCTTGATGGCCACATGTGTACAGTCTATTGTACCCTGGACATGGGGGAAGCCAGCAATGGCCGCGAAGCCTCTGGCTCACTGTGTCTGGCTTGCCTAGTCCCAGCGGAAGTGGATGAAGGTCAATGCCCGTCTGAACAGAGCATCTGTAAACTGCTTGACACAAGTGTGGACAGCTCATTGGGAGACACCACAAAGATCACCCACCAACCCCTGGATGGAGCCAGAGGCATAGAAGTTGAGGGCAGCTGTGACCTTCAGAGCCACTGGCATAGGGTGTCCACCCACACAGTTAGGGGAGATCTCAGGCCCAATCATCTGACAGATATAGTTGAGTGTCTCCTTTGAGCTACGGAGTCTCCTTCGGCACTGCACCTCAGATGTATTGAGGTAGCTGCTTCGCTGCCTGTATACCCTGGCAGCAGGATAGTGGCATCTTCTGTGGTCCCTTCTGCCTTGGTCTACCTCTTGGCCCTGCACCCCTTGTGGCTGCGCCTCTCCTCCCAAAGGTGGCTCCCCTGGAGGCTGAATGTGCACTCCTGCTCCTGGCCTCCTCCTCCTCCTAGCCCTCTCTTCCTCCTCAGAGGAGGTCCCTTCAGTGGAGAGATCAACTCCCTTTCCCAGGCTAAGGGAAGGCTTCCTGAAACCTGCAGGCCCAAAAATGATTCCTCACTGCAGAGTGCTGACCTGAAGGTTGTGAGTCCAGTCCAAGCAGCTGGTATGCGTTTTGATGTATTGCAGCCCACACAGGCAAGTATCAGTAACTTTACAAATTAAATATTTGACTGAGCGCACTTGCGACCCCGCTGAGCCCTCTTATCCTGCCCGTGGGTGAGGTTTATGCAAATGTCTCCTACCCGCTTGCCTGTTGCGCCCGTGCAACAACCCGAAGATCACACGGGCGTCAAAAAAATCACAGTCAATCGGCGCCTCATGGGGCTTAAGTGGCCCATTAATTAATGGCGGGCGTGCTTCAGATACCATTGTGCAGCCGCCCAACGAAAGATCGTGATGGCGCGCCGTGATGTCGGAACCCTCGCCCAACGTCACCACGCGTCATTTTACACGTCGGCATGCGGGTCCCACCCCCACACGCCAACAGGAAAATTCTGCCCCATGTGACCCTTCTGCAGAGCCAAAGTTTCAGTTTTGAAATTTTCATTTGACCTCCAACCTCGACCGCTTTTTGGCATCAGGAGTTCCGAACTTCTACGACACTGATTGTGAAGCTGTGCTTTCTCACAACTCGCAAACTGTAACAAGTGGAGTGTCACAGGGATCAGCGCTTGGGTTCTCAACTATTTGCAATGAGCATTAATAATTTGGATGAAGGGGTTGAACGTATGGTAGCTAAATTTGCCGATGACACCAAGATCAGCAGGAAAGTAAGTTGTCAAGAGGAGGTAGAGAGTCTGCAAACGGATTTGGACAGGTTAAGTGAGTGGGCAAGAATTTGGCAGATGGAGCATCATATGGGATATTGTGATCTTGCCCACTTTAGCAGGAAGAATGGAAAATCAGTATAGTATTTAAAGGGAGAGAGATTGCAGATCTCGGTGGTACAGAGGGATCTGCTACCCGCTATATGAATCACAAAAAGTTAGAATGAGGTACAGCAAGCGATCAGGAAGGCAATGTTGGCATTCATCACATGGGGAATGGAATATAAATGTTGGGACGTTTACTGCAGAAGCAGAGGGCCTTGGTGAGACCATGTCTGAAATACTGAGTACAGTTTTGCAGGTTACACAGGATATAATTGTGCGAGAAGCAGTTCAGAGAAGGTTCACTTGACTTGCTCCTGGGATAAGGGACTTATCTCATGAAGAAAGGTTGAACAGGTTGGGCCTGTAAAATAATGCGCAATATCTCGGTCAGCGGGCATGTGCGAGAGTCGACAGCAGGTCCACCGACAATGAAGAGGCCGATTAAGACCATTAAATTTTCAGTTAAAAGGGTCTTTTCACTGCCCATCTAACCTTATGGCTGGCAGGCGGGCAAATCATCCAGATGGCCTTTGAATTCTTTAGGAAACCTCATCCACGGGCGGGCTGTGGTTTCCGACATTGATTTTTTTTTAAATAAAAATGTTTTCATATAGTTTTTATGATGTTTATGTTCACATGAGTGAGTCCCATTTGGGGACATCTTTTTCTGATTTTCAGAAGCTTTATTTTTGGATTTTAAAGTTCTTCAGCTCCCTGCCTTCAGGGAGATTTCAGGGCGCGCTACCCCGTGCATTTTACACTCACATTCTTCCTTCCCCCCCTGCCCCAACCCCGGCAGTGGTGAGCTTCCCAGGACACCTTTCAATCGCACTCTGGAGCTGATGGCGGGCGGTGGACCGTACCCTGACCTCTCCCAGGAAATGCCCACCCCGCCTGCCTGACAACCAAAAATCTTGCCCAACGTGTTTTGTGGCACTACCACCATGCTAAATGGGACAGATTTTTAACAGATCTTACAGCTCAAAACTGGGCATCTATGAGGTGCTGTGAGGCATCAGCAGCAGCAGAACTGTACTCAGCCACAACTGTAACCTCATAGCCTGGCATATCCCCCACTCTACCATTACCACCAAGCCTGGGGATCAACCCTGGTTCATTGGAGAGTGTAGGAGGGCATGACAGGAGCAGCACCAGGCATACTCAAAAATGAGATGTCAATCTGGTGAAACTACAACATAGGACTATTTGCGTGCCAAACAGCAGAAGCAGCAGGTGATAGACAAAACTCAGCGAACCCACAATCAATGGATCAGATCTAAGCTGTGCAGTTCTGCCACATCCAGTCATGAATGGTGGTGGACAATTAAAGAACTAACTGGAGGAGGGGGGTCCAAAAATATCCCCATCCTCAATGAGGAGTCCAGCACATCAGTGCAAAATACAAGGCTGAAGCATTTGCAACAATCTCCAACCAGAAGTGTCGAGTGGATGATCCACCTTGGCCTCCTCCTGAGATCCCCAGATGTCAGCCTTCAGCCAATTTGATCCACTCCTTGTGATGTTAAGAAAATAGCTAAAGGCATTGGATACTGCAAGAACTATGGGCCCTGACAACATTCCAGCAATCATATTGAAGACTTGTGCTCCAGAAGTTGCTGCATCCCCAGCCAAGCTGTTCCAGTACAGCAACAACACTAGCATCTACCTGGCAATGCAGAAAAGCATGTCCTGTCCACAAACAGCAGGACAAATCCAACCCAGCCAATTATCGCCCCATCAGTCTACTCTCCATCATCAGCAAAGTAATGGAAATTGTTGTTGACAGTGCTATCAAGCAGCACTTACTCAGCAACAATTTGCTCACTGATGCTCAGTTTGGGTTCCGCCAGGGCCATTCAGCTCCTGACCTCAGTACAGCCTTAATTCAAACATGGACAAAAGAGCTGAACTCAAGGGGTGAGGTGAAAGTGACTGCCCCTGACATCAAGGCCATATTTGACCATGTGGCATCAAGGAGCCCTGGCAAAACTGGAAACAATGTGAATAGGGCGGAAAACTCTCCACTGGTTGAAGTCATACCTCGCATAAAGGAAGATGGTCGTAGTTCTTAGAGGTCAATCATCTCAGTCCTGGAATATTGCTGCAGGAGTTCCTCAGGTTGGTGTCCTAGACCCAAACATCATCAGCTGCTTCATCAATGGCCTTTCTTGCATCATAAGGTCAGAAGTGGGGATGTTCGCTGATGATTGCACAATGTTCAGCAGCATTTGTGACTCCTCGGTTACTGAAGCAGTTGACGCTCAGATGCAGTAAGACCTGGGCAACATTCAGGCTTGGGCTGACAAGTGGCAAGTAACAACTGTGTCACACAAGTGTCAGGCAATGCCCATCTCTAACAAGAGAGAATCTTACCATCTCTCCCTGACATTCAATGGCATTGCCATCGTTGAATCCCCCACTATCAACATCCTGTGGGTTGCCAATGACCAGAGACTGAACTGGACTAGCCATATAAATACTATGACTACAAGAGCAGGTCAGAGGCTGGGAATTCTGCAACAAGTAACTCACTTCCTCACTCTCCGAAGCCTGTCCACCATCTACAAGACACAAGCCAGGAATGCGATGGAATACTCCCCACTTGCCTGGATGAGTGCAGCTGCAACACTCAAGAAGCTCAATACCATCCAGGACAAAGCAGCCTGCTTGATTAGCACACCATCCACCACCAATAAATATTCACTACCTCCACCACCGATGCACATTGACAGCAATGTGTACCATATACAAGGTGCACTGCAACAACTCACCAAGGCTTCTTTAACTGCATCTTTCCAAACCCATGACCTCTGCCGCCTAGAAGGGCAAGGGCAGCAGTTGCGTAAGAACACTGTGGTAATCTGAGGTGCAATACACCTTTAAGAGAATGTGAGCAGATTGACCATGTGACTGTATTACCCAATTGCTGTGTAGCGCCAGCTACATTGTTAATCCATAGTTTAGAATGGATTCTGGTTTGAGAAGCACGCATGCGTTTGTGCTCTGTTGCTTATACGAATAAACAGCACCTCACAGCGGACTCTTCGTCCACATCGTATAGTTTACCAACCAACCTCCAGTAGACAGGCGTACAATTGTATTCGCTGAGCAGAGTGAATCCACAGTAAGAACATAACAAACACCACCCCCTGCAAGTCCTCGTCCAAGTCACATGCCATCCTGACTTGGAAATATATCGCCGTTCCTTCACTGCCGCTGAGTCAAAATTTTGGAACCCCCTTCCTAACAGCACTGAGTGTACCTACACAACATGGACTGCAGCAGTTCAAGGAGGCAGCTCACCACCACCTTCTCAGGGGCAATTAGGGATGGAAAATAAATGTTGGTCCAGCCAGTGACGCCCACATCTCATGAACAAATACAAAAAAAAATCAATCCTGAGGGGACTTAATAGAATGGATACTGGGAAGGTGTTTCCACTTGTGGGAGAGATTAGAAGTAGGGGACACACTTTAAGAATAAGAGCTTTACCTTTTAAGAGGGAGATGAGGAGAATTTTTTTCTCTCAGGGTGTCATTATTCTGTGGAATTCTCTTCCACAGAGAGCAGTGGAGGGTGAGTCATTGAATTTATTCAAGGCAGTTTAACAGATTTTTGAAAGACCAGGGAGTCAAGGGTTATGGGGCCAGACAGGAAAGTCGAGTTGAAACCACAACTGGATCAGCCATGACCTTATTGAATGGTGGAGCAGGCTGGATGGGTTGAATGGCCTACTCCTCCTAAGTTCTAAGTTCCTATGTTTCTATCTGAATAGCCTAGGTCTACTTTAGGTTTACTGCTGCACGTCCTCGTCAGAGAATTCAGTTTCTGATTATCCACCCAATCAATTTCTTTCATCATTTTCAGCACTTCAGTTAGATCACCTCTTAAGCTATACTCAGTGGAGCACATCCCTAGTCTAAGCAACGTGTTCTCATGTTTTAACCTTTCCAATCCTGGCATAGTTCTCTGAATTTGCATTAAACCTGCTCTACAGCTAATACATCCTTGCTGAGGTACAATGACCAGGACTGAACAGTTACTCTAACCAGAGCTTCATGTAAATTTAAAATAGCCTCCACCCATTGTATTCAAACCCCTTGAGATATGGGCCAATATCCTGAAAGAAAGAAAGAGACAGACAGAGAGAGAGACAGAGAGAGACAGAGAGAGAGATGAAGACAGAGGGAGACTGAGAGAGAGAAAAAGAGGGACTGAGAGAGAACAGGAGAGAGAGAAAGAAAGGGTGAAAAAAAGCAAAAGAAAGAGTGACAGAGAGAAGAAAGAAGGAAAGAAAGAAGGAAAGAAAGAAAGAAAGGAAGAAATAAAGGAAGAAAGGAAGAGAGAAAGAAAGAGTGACAGAGAGAAAAAAACAGCAAAAGAAAAAAAGGAAGAAGCCTAACCCAAAGGGCTTCATAGCAAATGAAAATCTTCTCAAGTCTTATTACTGCTCTAATGTAAGGAACTACTGCAACAAATCTGTGCAAAACAAGCTCCCACAGGCAGCAAATAGATGGACTAGCCAATAAATTATTTTGTCTCGTTGGATGAAATGATAAATATTGGCCAATGCAGAGAGAGTGAACACCCCTGCTCTTCAAAATAATGCCACTGGACCTCAGTTCAACATCTCATT
Source organism: Carcharodon carcharias (assembly GCF_017639515.1). NCBI lineage: Eukaryota > Metazoa > Chordata > Chondrichthyes > Lamniformes > Lamnidae > Carcharodon > Carcharodon carcharias. Next base: position 17,457,578 of record NC_054477.1, read on the forward strand.
GAAAGGATGTCTCGCCTGACAGCAAAATACTCCCTCAATATCACATTAGATTATCAGTCAGGATTATGTGTACATGTCTCTGGAGTGGGGTGTAAACTTTTGAAATTCCGACTCGTGGGTACGAATGCAAATTTTGAGTCATAGAGAGCTTAAATATAAATGAGTTTTAAGACATGCAGAAAAGAAAGCTGGTTAATCACAGCAAATGTATCCTGTAAAACATGTCATAATCATTTAAAACATACAGCTTCATCTTTATTGAATATCTAACAGTGATCATGCATTTATTACTACAGGACTATATTGGTAATACAGCATAAATGTATCAGTACTGGACCCCAGCAGTATTAAGACTCAACTCATTAAATGAGGTGCAACTTTCATCTGTCCTCATCTAATGAAAGGACCAAGTCCGATCTCAGGGGGCTTGCTTTACAGCGATGATGTTGACTGAACATGAGAGATGGTTTTGCAAACTGTGCCAAGTGAACTTTAATGAATGATAGCTGTCTGGAGAAGTTACATACCTGCATCAGTGCAACTTTGATGAATGGAATTGCAACACAATACTTAGCAATGCCACGGACACCTGCAATGGCTTCCCCATTGAACTGACCCATAGATTAAATGAATGAAGCTCAAACTGGTGCCATAGACGCCTTGGGCTCCAGTTGGACTTGAGAACCACATAGAGGGAGCACTGTTAATTGGGGCTTCAACAACCTTAATGTTACCATCAGGTTGATGCCATACATTATGGTGGGATCGCCATTGGGAATGTTGCCCAGATAAGCAACGTGTGCAGAATAGGCATGGGCTTTCAATGTTGTGAAGCAATATTGCAATGATTATACACGTGTCAGAAGATGCAGGTAACATCAAATTTGAAGCTTTGCAAATGACTGGTGAACAAAGGCTGCAGCTCACAGAGCTTGACAGGTGTATTAATCCCAAGAGCCTGGCTCAATTGTATAAAAGACAGCTGCTTTATATATTCCTTCCACTGGGGCAGAACATAGAATAAGTATGTTAGCCTGTGGAACACAGTGGTCCTCACTGTCACTATGGGCTGAAACCACTGCCATTGACGTACATTCCACACGTAGGGCTGAACAATAGGGAGAAATGTTTTGGGATTTCTCGAAAAAACAAAATGTCATTGGAAGATTAGAGAATTGTCAATATATGAGCTTTATTTAAAAAGCGATTGGCTAGGGAGCAGGGTTGCTGGAGACCGATTAGACCCTCATCAGTACCCGGGAAAATTCTAGGATCAATCAAGCGAAATTAAGGGACCATGCTACATAGGGATGTGAGCTGGTCACTGCTAGCAGGACAGGTAGGTTGGTGAGTACAGCTAGGTTACTTTCTCGTGTTGGTACCCTCACCACCTGACACAGCTATGTTCTTCTGATCTCAGACAACTTGTGGTACTACTAAGCAACTCTTGGTGGAGTGGATTGAAATCCTCAATCATGAGGGCATTCTGTGCCTTTGCTTCCCTCAAAGCTCCTGCCAAATGATTTTAGTATGTAGGATTACTGATTCATCAGCTGAGCAAGGGATTTTGTTTGATTTTAGTATGTAGGATTACTGATTCATCAGCTGAGCAAGGGATTTTGTTTGATTTTAGTATGTAGGATTACTGATTCATCAGCTGAGCAAGGGATTTTGTTTGATTTTAGTATGTAGGATTACTGATTCATCAGCTGAGGAAGGGATTCTGTTTGATTTTAGTATGTAGGATTAGTGATTCATCAGCTGAGCAAGGGATTTTGTTTGATTTTAGTATGTAGGATTACTGATTCATCAGCTGAGCAAGGGATTTTGTTTGATTTTAGTATGTAGGATTACTGATTCATCAGCTGAGCAAGGGATTTTGTTTGATTTTAGTATGTAGGATTACTGATTCATCAGCTGAGCAAGGGATTTTGTTTGATTTTAGTATGTAGGATTAGTGATTCATCAGCTGAGCAAGGGATTTTGTTTGATTTTAGTATGTAGAATTACTGATTCATCAGCTGAGTAAGGGATTTTGTTTGATTTTAGTATGTAGGATTACTGATTCATCAGCTGAGCAAGGGATTTTGTTTGATTTTAGTATGTAGGATTACTGATTCATCAGCTGAGCAAGGGTTTTTGTTTGATTTTAGTATGTAGGATTACTGATTCATCAGCTGAGCAAGGGATTTTGTTTGATTTTAGTATGTAGGATTACTGATTCATCAGCTGAGGAAGGGATTCTGTTTGATTTTAGTATGTAGGATTAGTGATTCATCAGCTGAGCAAGGGATTTTGTTTGATTTTAGTATGTAGGATTACTGATTCATCAGCTGAGCAAGGGATTTTGTTTGATTTTAGTATGTAGGATTACTGATTCATCAGCTGAGCAAGGGATTTTGTTTGATTTTAGTATGTAGGATTAGTGATTCATCAGCTGAGCAAGGGATTTTGTTTGATTTTAGTATGTAGGATTAGTGATTCATCAGCTGAGCAAGGGATTTTGTTTGATTTTAGTATGTAGGATTACTGATTCATCAGCTGAGCAAGGGATTTTGTTTGGTTTTAGTACGTAGGATTACTGATTCATCAGCTGAGCAAGGGATTTTGTTTGATTTTAGTATGTAGGATTACTGATTCATCAGCTGAGCAAGGGATTTTGTTTGATCTTAGTATGTAGGATTACTGATTCATCAGCTGAGCAAGGGATGTTGTTTGATTTCACATACCACCAAGGTTCCAGAGTAGGATAGCCAAATCTGATTGGACATATTCTTGGAGCATTCTCCAACCACCTAGCCCTCACAATCAGGTTGCCTGAGATACCCATCTTCATTATGTACAGCCTCCCTGCACCAATGGCAAAGTGATTATATTCAGCACTAACTGATTATACAGACTGTCAGTTGAATAGTATCTCTAGCCCCACACCAGTGTGACTCTTAACTGCCCTCTGAAGTGGCCTAGCAAGGCGCTGAGTCAGGCCAATTAGGGATGGGCAATAAATGTTGGCTTTGCACCCACATTCCATAGATGTATTAAAAGTAAAGGCAACAAAATAGTCAGTGTCAGTCAGTGTTCTTTAGCTCTGGTATACTTGTAGTTGTTTGATTGAATTTAAAGAGTAGCCACAATGCCAATTTAAGATTACATTTTATAGTCCCGCTGATAGCCATTATAGGTCTATGAGGAAAGGAGGAAGAGTGGGACTAGCTGAGTTGCTCTTGCAGAGAACCAACGCAAACACAACAGCCCAAATGTTCTGCTTCTGTGCTCTAACCATTCTATGATTCTATGAAACAGTGGACCATATCCAATCCTAGGAAACAATGACCATAATATAGTACAATTTAGCATTCAGTTTGGGAGTGAGAAACTTGGGTTGGAAACAACTGTGTTAGACTTAAATAAGGGTAATTACAATGGAATGAGGACAGAGTTGGTTGGAGTGGACTGGGAAAGTGGTTTAGCAGAAAAGATGGTTGATGAACAATGGCAGACTTTTAAGAAAATAATTCATCACTCTCAAAAAAGATATATCCCAGTGCGGAAGAAGATTCAAGGAAGGGGATTAACCAAGGAAGTTAAGGACAGTATCAAATTGAAAGAAAAACATACAATGTGGCAAGGATTAGTGGTAAGGCAGAGGATTGGGAAAGTTTTAAAAACCAATAAAAGATGACCAAAAAATAATGAGGGAGAAAGCTTTGAGGGTAAATAAGCAAGTAATATAAAAATAGAGAGAGCTTCTTTAAATATATAAAAAGGTAGAGAGGGGCCTAAATGAACATAAGTCCCTTAGTGAATGAGGCTGAAGAAATAATAATGGGGAACCAGGAAATTGCAGAGGAATTGAATGAATACTTTGCTTCAATCTTCACAGTAGAAGATACTAATTGCATACCAAAAATACTAAATAGTCAAGGGGCAAAAGGGATGGAGGAAATAAATACAATAACTATCACTAGAGAAAAAGTACTAGGGAGACTCATGGGGCTAAAGGCTGATATGTCCCCTGCACCTGATGGACTGCATTCTAGGATATTAAGTAGCTACAGAGATAGTGGAGGCATCCTTAGATTCTAGAAAAGTCCCAAAGGATTGGAGAACAGCCAATGTAACACTCTTATGTTCAAAAAGGGAGGGAGACAAAAAACGTAACTATAGACCTGTTAACTTAACATCTGTCATTGGGAAAATGTTGGAGTCTATTAAAAAGGATGTATTAGCAGAACATTTAGAAATACAGAATCTAATCAAGCAGAGTTAGTATGGCTTCATGAAGAGGAAATCATGCCTGACAAATTTATTGGAATTATTTGAGGAACTTACAAGCAGGATAGATAAAAGGGAACCAGTAGGTGTAATATATTTGGATTTTCAAAAGGCGTTTGATAAGGTACCGCACATAAGTCTACTTAATAAAATAAGAGCCCACGGTGTTGGGGATAGTGTATTTGCATAGATAGAGGATTAGCTAACTACTAGAAGACAGAGAGTTGGGATAAGAGGAGCATTTTCAGGATGACAACCTGTAACTAGTGGAGTTCCACAGGGATCAGTGCTGGATCCTCAATTATTTACAATATATTTTAATGACTTAGATGAAGGAAGTCAATGTACTATTCCCAAGTTTGCGGATGACACAAAAATAGGTGGGAAGGCAAGTGGTGAGGATGACACAATGAGTCCACAGGGGGACATAGACAGGTTAAGTAAGTGGGAAAAAAAGTGGCAGATGGAATATAATGTGAGTTAATGTGACGTTATACACTTTGGCAGGAAGAATAGAGGAGATGAATATTATTTAAATGAAGAAAGACCGCAGAAAGCTGCAGCACAGAGAGATTTTGGAGTCCTTGTGCATGAATCCCAAAAAGCTAACATACCCCAAAAAGCTAACATACAAGTTCAACAGGTAACAGGGAAGGTAAATGGAATGTTGGCCTTTATTTCAAAGGGAATGGAATATAAAAATAGGGAAGCCTTGCTAAAACTATACAAGGCACTAGATAGACCACGCCTAGAATACTGTGAACAGTTTTGGTTCCCTTGTCTAAGGAAAGATATACTGGCGTTGGAGGCATTCCAGAGAAAGTTCACTAGGTTGATCCCAGGTATGGAGTATGGAGGGATTTTCTTATGAGGAGAGGTTGAGTAGGTTGGGCCTGTACTCATTGGAGTTTAGAAGAATGAGAGGCAACCGTACTGAAACATACAAGATCCTTAGGGGGCTTGACAGGGTAGATGCTGAGAGGTTGTTTCACCTTGTGGGACAGTCTAAGACCAGAGGCCATAATCTCAGAGTCAGGGGTCACCCATTTAAAACAGAGATGGGGAGGAATTTCTTCTCTCAGAGGGTAGTCAATCTGTGGAATTCTTTACCGCAGAGGACTGTTTAGGCTGGGTCCTTAAGTATACTCAAGGCTGAGATATACAGATTTTTAATCAGTAAAGGAATCAAAGCTTATGGGGAAAAGGCAGGAAAGTGGAGTTGAGGTCTATCAGATCAGCCATGATGTCTTAGAGTAAAAGGCGGAGCAGACTCGATGGGCCGAATGGCCTACTTCTGCTCCTATGTCTTATGGTCTTATGAATGCCCATTAGTGATGGGTAGAGTCCAATCATTCTTCCAACCTGTACCAGGTAGCCATTTGATATTTTCTTGTAGCTCTGACTCCTGGTCCTGATCAGATTCCAGAGTGGAGCAGTCCGAATCCACGACTCGGGCAAAGATTTCTCACACCTTGAGTACTTTACAAACTTTGCTGAGTTCTGCTTTCTGCCCTTGATCTACCCAATAACCACAAAAGGAACAAAAATTCTCCCAGTCATGCATGGTGACAGTGTGAATATATTTGGAAAGGTTTCTTCCGTTGTGAAAGAAAATCTAATTGTTTTCTGAATGTGCCTATGTCACGACACATAGCAGCCAAAGGCATTTCTGTTGATATCCAGTTAAATTCACATAATTGCAGAAGTATCAGGAGATCAATGGTTGTACCCTTGCAATTTAGTTCAGTCCCTCCATGAGTAAAGCCTCCAGACCTATTTCTTCAATTGCAGAAGAGAGAGAATCTGTGGTTGTACTCCTTAGAGTAAAACAAGTTAAGATGAGATTTACTATATTGGTTCAAAATCATGAAGAGTTTCAGTGCAGTAAATTATGAGTTTCTAGCGGCAGAAGTGTCGGTAACCAAAGGGCACAAGTTTCAGGTAACTGACAAAAGAAGCGGAGAGGAGAAGGGAAAACGTTTTGTGATCTGGAATGCACTGCCTGATAAGGTATTGGAAACAGACTCACCCATAGCTTTCAAAAGGGGATTGGGACATAGCAACAGGGGACTGAGGAACAGGGGTAGGCCATTGGGCCCTTTGAGCCTGGTCCACCATTTGATAAGATTATGGCTGATGTGGTTGCGATCTCAACTCCCCTTTCCTTTCTGCACTCACCCATATCCTTTGACTCCCTTGTTGAACAAAAATCTATCTAACTCACTTATTGAATAAACTCAAAGACCCAGCCTCCACTGTTATCTGGGGAAGAGAACTCCACAAACTACCGTCCCTCATGTTTGCCTTAAAAGGGAGACCTCTTGTACTTAAACTGTGTCGCCTTGCTCTAGTCTTCCCCCACAAGAGGGTACACCCTCACAGCCTACGAAATCCTTTCAGGATCTTACATATTTTAAGATCAGCTCTCATTTTTCTAAGCTCTGGTGGCTATAGGCCCAACCTGTTCAACCTTTCATCATAAAATAAACCCTTCATTTCAAAATTGAGTCGAGTGAACCTTCTCTGAACTGCCCCTAACACAATTATATCCTTTTTCCAAAAGGAGACCAAAACCGTACACAGAATTCCAGATGCTGGGCAGAATCATCCCAGATTTGTACTAAGTGCGGTAGCGGGCAGGAAATAAAATGTTTTTCCCATTAGCCTCAATGGTGGGTTTTCACGCCATATCATCCCAATCCCACCTCATTAATCATGCATTCCTGGGAAACACACTGTTTCGGTGGTGGGCGGGCTCTCATTTGCCCACACGCCATCACCTCGTCTCTTCATCACCCTGGGCACCATATTGAAAGTGCAGCTGCGCGCGCACCTCTCAGTGCTTCCAGCCCAGGAGGGAACCGGAGAAGACATGACCCCAAAAGCCAAGAAGGGTGCAGCCCCCCTATTCAGTGACACATCCTCGGGACACCTTCTGGACACCGTTGGATCCCGCTGCAATATCCTCTACCCCGGCTCTGGCTGCAGGGGACCCATCAGAGTCACCACTCCGGCTTGGGAGATGGTGGCAGATGTAGTCAGTATCAACACTGCACAGAAGAGGTTCGACATCCAGTGCAGAATGAGGATGAATGATCTCATCCATGCCGCCAGGGTAAGGCAACCATCTCATTACTCAAAACTCACACACTCACAAGCCCATCATGCATCCACTGGCGTCTCACTCACTGCCAGCTCAAGGGAAATCACCACTCACTCTCTCACACAAACCCTCACACTTCCATCTGGACTCATCTCCTTTAGAGACTGCCTCCTCAGCCCTCATGCTCTTGAGGCCACTTACACAGATCAACATGTGCTCCCACACACCCTGGGCTACACCCCTTCCCCAGTACAGCCCTTGCACTGCAACCCCTTCCCTTCCCTGAGGCCATTTATCCCCCTTCCCCAAGCAAGACCTAGCCCTGCAGCCATTGGAAAGCTACCCCCGCCTTGCGGCTGGTCTTGTAAGTAGAGACCTGCTTGTGAAACCCCATAAAAATGATGTAGTGCTGCCTGTAAAGCCTGGGGCTAATGACCACCAGTGCTGCCTGAAGCAAGGTAGGCAAACAAGCCTCAAAGTTCCATGCGACGTGCTGCTCGCCATGTGCACATTGCTTACATACAGTTGTGAAACATGTTGGCGTGCAATCACGCCGATGTGCTCAGATGATCCAGCATGGGGGGATAATTCCAGCGAAAAGTCTTACAATAATATGCAGGTGTATTTCAATGAGGTTCCTGATGCCCGATGGTGGGAAAAGAGCCCCACCATTGAGAGGCAGGGCAGAAGATTGCAAACTGGTTTCACGACATCGTGAAACCAATTTTTGGCCTTCTTTCCATATTGTCCGCTCACATGGCCAAACATGCCAGCGGGCACGGAAAATTCTGCCCGTGGTCTCGTAAAGGCCCTGTACAGCTGCAGTAAAGCTTCCCTACTTTTATATTCCACTCCCTTTGTAATAAATGCCAACATTCCACTTGCCTTCATGATCACTTGCTGTGTCAGCATACGAAGATTTTGTGATTCATATACAGGGATACCCAGGTCCCTTGGCAGCACAGAGCTCTGCAATCTCTCTCCACAATAAATTAGATAAATACTTGGTGGGGAAATTATTGTAGGACTGTGGGGAAAGAGCCAGGTAGTGAGAATAATTGGATAACTCTTTGAAAGAGCCAGCACAAGCAAGATAGACCAAATGGCCTCCTTATACCCTGTATGCCTCTATGGTCCTATAATTCTATGAAACCTTCCCACATTGTGAATAAGTTAATTGAGGGTGCACCCAGCCTAGAAGAAGGCCTTATAAGGAAATGGGGAGAGATCATCTAAACAACATAGCCAACACAATGGCAATAAAGAAACAACAATTTCTTATTTGTAAGCACAGGTTGAACACATGAGGAAGAATTAGTAGCTGTAATATTAAATCCAAGTCAACAACCAGGGAGGTGATAGGAAAATGGCTACCACTTAATCCAATTTTCCACTTAGTGGTGTTTGAAATATCTATCAATGTGAACATACAGCACCACATCCTGACATACGTAGGAAAACCCACACCTTTCCTCATGTCCTCTAGTTCTAGTGTCCAACCCAAATTTGTCAGAGCATGGTAAAATGGCCAAGACTCACAGTACATCTCAGTATTCTTTTAACTATTTATTGTGCCGTATTGTATTTATTGATACAACGCACCGGATAACATACATACGTCAGCTCCCTTCAATTTCAATCAGTATCCACAGACACTTTCCCTTTAACTCTCGTTCATTTCAAAGTGCTCACTCTGACAATCACTCAGGAAAGTATGATCAATGAGATCAATCACACCAGGGATCATCCTTTCAAATCTGCCTCTAAACACATGCTTCTTATAGTACAGAGTTCACACCCATGACAATGATCGATGCAATTCCCCCCTCCCCACGTTTAATTATAACATCTTAATCTTGTATCAATTCTACATCCTAGGTTTGTGAACAGTCAATTGACATATAAAGGTGCTTTGATGGGGGAAGCTCTGGGCTCATCAGCATCATCAGGTCAGTGAATGAGTCTCACCTCAAATGTCAGCTCCCTTCCAAGGGATATAACATTCCAAGGGATGTGGGGGGTCGATCCAGATGCAGCAGGGCCATGGTCATTATTTTGTAAGTCTTGTCAACAGCTTGGCCACAGGAATTCATTCAATGGTCAGGACAGTCACTTAAATTTGAGCAAACGCATACCACGGCACGGTCTGATTACTTCAGCTATTTCTTGGTTAACATATTCATGAAATCATTCTATCGTGTCTGTAGACTCTGAGTAATTTCAATTCAGCTCAAGGCTTGTTTTAAAAGTTCACTTAAAATTCCCATTTATTCCTGGGATATGAAACATGGCCCATTGCAGATGATTAAGTTACACCTTATAATCGGGGAATCACAGAATCGTTACGGTATAGAAGGAGGCCATTCGGCCCATCATGTCTGCACTGGCTCTCTGAGCATTTTAACTTATTGCCAATCTTCTGCCTTTTCCCTGTAACCCTGCTCAATGTTTCTATTTAAATAATCATCCAATGCCCTCTTGAATGCCTCAATTGAACCTACCTCCATCTCACTTCCAGGCAGTGCATTCCAAACCCTAACTACTCGCTGTGTGAAAGTGTTTTTGTTCACCTCACATTAGTTTCTTTTGCAAATCACTTTAAAACCGTGCCCTCTGGTTCTTGATTTGTTTACAAGTGGGAACAGTTTCTCCCTATCTACTCTGTCCAGACCCCTCATGATTTTGAAAACTTCCATCAAGTCTCCTCTTAGCCTTCTCCTCTCCAAGGAAAACAGTCCCAACTTTTCCAATCTTTCCTCATAGCTGAAGTATCTCATCCCTGGAACCATTCTCATAAACCTCATCCACACTCTCTCCAATGTGTTCACATCTTCCTATAGTGTGACACCCAGAACTGTACACAATATTCCAGCTGAGGCCTAACCAGTGTCTTATATAAGTTCATCATTACCTCCCTGCTCTTGTACTCTACGCCCTTATTAATGAAGCCTAGAATGCTGTATGCTTTAAAAACAATTCTCTCTACCTGTGTTGCCACTTTAATGACTTACGTACATATACACCCAGGTCTCTCTGCTCCTGTACACCCTTTAGAATGGTACCCTTTATTTTATATCATCTCTGCATGCTCTTAGTACCAAAATGTATCACCTCAACTTCTCTGCATTGTACTTCATCTTCCACCTCTCTGCCCAATCCACCAATGCGTTGATGTCCTTTTGAAGTTCTACACTGTCCTGCTCCCAGTTTACAATTCTCCCAAGTTTTTTGTCGTCCGCAAACTTTCAAACTGTCCTCTGCACACCATGATCTAGATCATTCATATAATGTTGGCTCACTTTAAATTAAATGTGTTCTTGCTGAGTGACTGGCTACACTTATGATAAGATAGGGGAAGTGAAACCAATTAGGTAATTCTTTCAAAGAGCTGGAGCAGGCATGATGGACCGAATGCCCAACTTGTTGTAAAATTTTCTGCTTTTAAATTGTCAAGAAGGAACAAAAACAAACATAGTCAGAGGAAAAGCTTAACGTTAGCAATCATCATTTATAGAAGCTTGAATTTTTGAATGGGTATTGGAAGTAACTCTCTCATTTATCAGCACTGAGGCTGGGTGCTCTTCCTGCATTTACCAAACATGGGGTTAACTTATTGAGGGGGGAAATCAGACTATGGTGACTTTCTCTCAAGTGAAGCAATAGCATTTGTTTGTTTCATCTTCTTCAAATGAGGCTTAAGCCTTGTTTAACCTAGATAGTTTACACTGTGATCTATAGCTCCCAACATTAAGGACTGTGCTGTTCCCTAAGGCTTAGCACACAGACAGTGCTTGGAGCCAAATCAATTCTGCATAATCAATAAACAGTTAACTGTGGCCTCAAAAAAGCTGACAGGAGCACATCACGAGTTTTAAGATGACACATTTGTTTAACCCTTGATTCAACCTTGAATGACTACTGCTGTAGAGCAAAGGGGTTAACATCAGAGGCATAGATGATGCTGATGTAATAATGATGTCGATCACATAACTGAGACGTAGGAGGGGAATCTCCAACCTTGCGTAGAGGTCCACATGTGGAAATATTTGCTGTAAGTAAAGAGTAATGGCTTTAAGAAACTATAAGTTTGAGCAGCATACTGTGGGAGAATAGGCAATCCCCTAAACCCCCTTTAAACCCCAAATACAAAATGAAACATGGTGGCAGCGAAAAAAAGACCCAGGAGACCTTACAAAGAAAAAACTTTGCGAAGAAAAGAAAAGAGGCAAAAAGGAAAGAGATGCTCAAAAGAAGTATAAAAGGAAACAAATTAAGACTCACCGGGACATCAGAACATCTCAGGAGCAGCAAGCGCAAGCTGAGACACACCCAGAGAGTGGACAGCAGTAAGCATAGGCCTGAAGCAGCAGCACAAACTATTCCAAGGCTCAGAAGAGGCATGGGATTCACACGACCATCCCCAGAACCATTTCAGAGTGCAGAAGGCTTGTAACAGGTCCTGAAATGAGACAACTGGCATGTTGGCCTTCATTGCAATGGGGTTGGAGTACAAGAATAAAGAGGTTTCGCTACAGTTGTACAGGTTTTTGCTGAAACCACATCAGGAGTACCGTGTGCAGTTCTGATCTCCACATTTAAGAAAGGATATACTAGCATTGGAGGTGATACAGCGAAGGTTCATTAAATTGGTGCCTGGAATGAGGGGGTTGTCGTATGATGAGAGGTTGAGAAAATCGGGCTTATATTCTCTGCAGCTTAGAAGAATGAGAGATGATTTCATTGGAACATAGACGACTCTGAAGGGGTTTAATAGGATAAATGCTGACAGATTGTTTCCTTTGTTGGGTAATCTAAAACACAGGGGCGCAGTCTCAGTATTAAGAGCCGGTCATTTAGGACTGAGATGAGGGGAAATGATTTCGCTCACAGAGTCTTTGGAATTCTCTACCAAGAGGGTTATGGATGCTCCATTGTTGAATATAGTTAAGGCTGGGATTGACATATTTTTGTTTTCTCAAGGGATTAAGGGGTACGGAGAGTGGGTGGAAAAATAGATGTGAAGCCCAAGATCAGACATAATTGTATTGAAGGGTGGAGCAGGCTTGATGGGTCATGTGTTCTACTCCTGTTCCTATTTATTATGTTCTTTTGTCCTAAAAATACTCGCAAGGTGCAGAACTGCTTCAGGATTACATAAAAATAGATCAAAAAGACCAGATCAATACACTGCTTAATGCAGTAGGATCTATCACTGATGATGTGAACGAAAGGCAGGGGCTCGATGAGACTTCAACTTCTTATGAAGAGGTCGTGCAAGCACACAATCTTATTTCAATGACTGTCAGAATTTAGTAATAGAGAGGGTTAAATGAAATAAATGAAAGCAAAGGCATGTAAAGGCATGGATTCATTCATCAGCAATTTTTCTACACGCTGGCAGGGATCAGTGATTATGGAAGTTTAAAAGATGAGCTGATTCACAACAGAATCGTGGTCAGGATCCTAGATGGTGCATTATCAAATCTCTTACAGACAAGAGGAGATTGAACACTAGTAAAACCAGTGCTGGTTGCAAGGCAAACAGAACTCAGCAAACAGAATCGGGTCTTTGTTTGTGGGCAGGTCAAGTGAGACCATTTAGTTTGTAGGACATAACAGGGAAAGCGAGTTAAAGCATAAGCCTGCCAAAATGGGGAATAGTGCACCAACCACCATTTTGAAATAGCTTTAGTGTGATGGGAACAAACTGCACAGGCACAGAATGTCAAGCTGGGTTGGGGGGGAGGGGGGTGGGGGGTTGGGGGTTGGGGGTGGGGGGAGAGGGGGTTGCAGGGTGCACCATGCCACAACTGTGGAAAAATAGGCCATTTCAAAACTGTTTGTCGCTTAAAAATGCTGACCTGTAAAAAGTGTGAGAAAATTTTCAAACAGAGCCACATACAAGGAGTGGAAGAACCACAAGCAAAGGAATTAACTTTTGTCTGGGAGTTAAAAGATACTGAAGACATGTATTGGAGTATTAAACTCTAAGTGGATAGACACACCACAGAGTTTAAAGCTAGGTACAGGAGCAGGGGTTTCTGTTTTATCAGGGGGAGTCAAATGACTCAGACAGATTACATGTCAACCCTAATCAATTAAATGACAAGGTCCAGTGGGGAGACAACTCTAAAAGTGATAGATCAACTCGTGGAAAAGCTGAAATAAAATCCTGGAGCCTCCCTGTCATTCAAAGTCAAGAATGCTCTCTGCAAAGCAGAAATTAATCGAGAAGGCAGGTGCAGTTGCTGGTGAGAACTATAGCCTTACAGTTCAAAATGAATTCCCAAAATTGCTGACAGTGGCTAAGAAGGCAGAAGCAATTGAGATAATAGCACGGCACCTGGGATCGGAAGAAAGAAAAGTTAACCCAGATAACAATTCAGTTGAGTTAGCTAGAATTCAGTTGAAGATGAAGAACCTTGAGTCAGAAAAGCGAATGTAGGAACTTAAACTTGAAAAAGGAAAAGTAATGAAAAAGCAAAAACTTGAATTTGAAGAAAAAGAGAAATGCGAAAGCTTGAACTTGAACTCCAGAGAGAAAAAGTTAACAAGGAATAAAAGAGAAGAGGGAAGAGACAGAGAATTTCAAAGGGAGAGAGAGGAATCTGACAGTATGAACTGACTAAAGAAAAGCTTAGGTTACATAGTTTAAGTGCAGCTGTTCCAGCCATTAAAAATGATAGTGTAGTGAACCAACTTTCATGCACGAACGATGAGTTTGCTAATGAAAAGCAAGAACTGGTGAGAACACAGGAGTGTCAGCCACCGGCAGTTGAAGACTTGAAACGTCTAAATGATAACCTTGTGGAAGCAAATTCAACAAAGAAAGATCTTCAGTTAAAACTTGATGAACTTCAAAGTATCAGAAGTCTCTATTCAGTATCATGAAAAACACCTTGAACAGGAATATCAATTGCTGATGGATCAAAACAGTTGGTTGAATGCAGGATTAGAAACCAAGGGCTGAATCGTCCCAGATTTGCATTGATCATCCATAGCAGCCCATGGCCAAGACCGTGATGTCCCAAAGCAGACCTGAAGCATCAGCGGAGACCTCCCACCTTCCGTGAGCTGCTTCGCAACAGAGCTGTGTCCATGCAAATCCACCCAGCATCTGATGCATGTGTTCATCCAGGGTTTGTTGGCTGTAGGGCTCCAGCATCTTTTACCCCTCGGCTGCCCGAAGTGTGATCAAGGCCCTAATGATGAGTCCCAACTTCTGCAAGACACACTTGTCCAGATGTGTTCTAGGCCAGCAGGTTTCCTGCTGACGTGGGCAGTAAATTGGACATGGTGGGGGGATTATTCCGATGAGCAGGCAAGATGATGAGATCAATGCATTGAAATGATGTTCCCGAAGTTGGACAGCAGGGAAGGCGGCCCACCATTGATGGGGGGACCGGACGATCGCAAGTTGCTTTCACAATAGCATTAAAACGACTTTTGCCCTTCTCGCCATATTGTCTGCTCATGCCCGCATGACGCCCACGCCGATAGGAACGGAAAATTCTGGCTGTAAAGTTAAGTGTTAAGATCAGAAGCATACTTGATGCTGGAAGGAGGAGAAGCTACAATCTTGTTTAGAGGGCCAAATGTGTAAATACTTGCTGTCAATAAAGAGTGATGGTGTTAAGAGGCTACAGAGTCAAGCCATGTACTTTAGGAGAATAGAAAATCCCCAAAATCTCCATCTAGACCCCTTCCATGGAATGAAACAATTGCCATCAAATGCTTCTCCTCTGTCCATTTCTCCAGATGTCAGCTCATTGGTGGCACTCTTGCCTTTGAGGTAGAGGTCATGGGTTCAGGTCCCTCTCCAGAGCCTTCAGTGCAAAACCTAGGTTGACACCCCAGTGCTCTTCAGAGGGAGTGCTGCACTGTCGAAGCTACTGGCCCCCAAATGAGATGTTAAACCGAGGCTCTAACTGCTCCCTCAGGTGGATATAAAGGATCCCACAGTATTATTTTCTCTCTGCTGTCCTTTCAAATGCCTGTCCTTCAGTCAAAATCACTAAAGCAAATGCATTATCAAATTAATATTTGTGGGATCTTGCTGTGTACAAATTGACTGCTACACTTCCCACATTACAGTAGACGTTACATTTCAAAACAACTGAACTGGATGTATTGCACTTTGGGCCATTCTCAGGTAACTAAAGGTGCTGGATAAATGCAACCTTTTCTTTCTTCCACCTTCAATTTAGGACATTACTCAATATTAAATGAGAAAAAAAATCCTTTATTTTATTCATCCATGGGATATAAATATTGCTAGCAAGGTCAGCATCTATTCCCCAATCTGTAGAACTTGGGTAATTTGAGAAAGGTGCAAGGCTCAGAAGCTTGGAGAGTTTTAAGCTCCCCGGTGCTATTTCCAAGGTGAAGCCTTCACCAATCAGAATCAATTTGCCAACCAGTCTACACCCTTTACTCCTGTGGTATAAACTGTTGTGATCGTTTCAGATTTGCCACTCTTGTGTTCGTCCTGAAGAGAGTAAGACGAAAACTTTGGTAACATCGCTCTTTCTTTAGCAATTTCTTTTCCTGTACCTGATTTGACTCCAATTCACCTTATTTCTTTGTTTCTTTCACAATCTGTAAACATCCTTGGTTAAAGAGATAAACTGTTGGTCCCACCATTCACTAAGGTCGCAGAAGCTCCATTAACCTCAATACCGGCTTGGACATCGAGCAACTTGCAATGTAAAAGATTTTGAGCTGAAGTATGAGGGAGGAAGTTTTACTATCGAGCATGTTCCATTGAACTCTGAACTCTGGGCCAAAAATATAATCTATCAGCTCGAAAGAAGCCACAGATTATATTGAATTCTAAAATCAAATTCATAATTCATTGCAAGCAATAGAAAAAATGTGGAACAAAACATGTTTATCTAAAGTATAAAGCCACTCAACTGAAACGATGTATTAATGACTTGCGTCTATGAACCATGTCATGCAATGTCAATCTTAGTAGACCCTTCGAGCAAGTCTTGCCTGGGAATATCAGTTGCAGCTTGAACAAGTGTTAACCCCAAATCTACCACAGATGGGTTTGTTCATCATAGCCAGGACATCTGGCAGATGCTGTGGAGTGGAGGTGAAGCTTCTCCACAGGGGAGAAGTGAAAGCTTAAAGGCCACTACAGCCTGCACATTTCTTCCAAATCCTCTTGCATTTACCTCAGAAGCAAACAAGTTTCTTGTTTGACTCTGTTTAGTTTTGGATCTTTTTTAACCTGATCTATTTCAATCTCTTGTGTTAAGTCATCTTACAGGTGCATTTCAGCTTTCCATACCTTTGAGGGCATTTACCCTTACCATAAGACTGAAGTCAACCTTCAGTCATGCACCAGGGAAGCAAATAGTAGATCCTATCTGGTATTTGACTTTTAGCTACCAGACCCATGCTTTTATAAATTCCACTCTCGAGTTGGAAAGTGAAACATTTTAATGCATCAAACCTCATTTTACCTTTCGAATAGCAAGTAAATTACATTGAATTCTATAGAAGCAAGACATTCAGCTCACTAGGTCTATGGCACTGTTTGTCCTGGAGCAAGCCTTCTTTCACCCATCTTTATCTAACTTTATCATTGTAACCTTGGATGGGGGCAGGGCCATAAAATGCAGAGAGCCGTTCAAAAGCCCATTGACTTTGGTGAGACCATAAAATCCTGCCGGTGTACAATTCTGCTCCTACTATCCATTTCTCCCTCAACTGTTTATATGACTTCCCTTTAAACATACCTATACCATTCACCTTAACCACTCCTTGTGATAGTGAGCTCCACCATTCTTTGAGGAAAGAAGTTTCTCCTGAATTCCCTATTGGATTTATTGGTGACTATCTTATACTTATGGCACCTAGTTTCAGTATCTCCCCACAAGCGGAAATGAAGGCTGTTGTAATATGCCTTTCAGGGATAACAGCATGACATCACTTGAAGAGAAGTGTGCCACGTGATCCAGTCTCAGTTTCTCTTTGACCTGGAGCAGAGCACAGCACACACAGCTCTGCAGCTCTGATGTCCTCAAGCTTCATACGCTGTTCTTAATAAGTGAACCTACAACATGTTTGCACAATCCCTTATGAGTGATTAGGTAGTCTTTACATCATTATGTCTACCCTACCAAACCCTTTCATGACCTGAAAAAATTATAATCCATAGTTCAACCCTCCTCAGTCTTCTCTTACAAAAGATGTGAAAAATTGCAATATACTAGTTATATTTTTACAGTAAATTATCCCCTGCCTAGCTCGTGGACAAATAAAGTAATAGGTCACAACAGCAAGAACAAATCTAATCTTCTTATGAAAAAATAACTACTAGCACTAGTCAGAAATTTCTTTCAGACTATCTGGTATGATTGGTTGGTCTTCTGAGATCAAAATACCACCTCTCGCTGGATTTTCTGATTTTTTTTAAGCAGTTTTGTCTTTTACATCTTCAGGGAAAAGTAAACACCCTACAGGTTGGGATCTCTGCTCTTTCAAAATAAAAATCAAACTGTCAGTCAAACACAAATTGAGCCAGTCACATGAAGCAATTTAAGTTTGGTATTCTCCCTGTCTCAAACCAGTAATGGCAAATCGTGCAACATTGTTTTGAAGATCCTTGTGCATCTTTCTGGCTTCACCTAGCCCCCACATTCCGCATGCATTGTGACTGAGCTTACAGGGGTGGTTAGAATATCAATGTGGGACAAAATATACTTCCTTTCCATCTCAGATCTCCCTGTTGTAAAGGCTATTTGTCAAGAGGGGACTTTGAACATCAGGAATCTCAAGGGCGAGAAAAAGACATAGTGTGGTGACATAGCTCATTATTGCATGACACAAAGTCTCTCTGCCAAATATTTTAACATCCCTAATGCTTTCATTTCTACTACTTTGGCATATTGCTATAAATATTCATCATCCTTTGTTCAAAGGAGTTCATGAGAATATGTAATCTAAGTTGACATCCAACATAGTCTATAGCTATATAGGTAATATATCTATGTGTTATATATAATATATTAATATATCTATATTTTATATCTTAAATGTATTATGTCATGATTTGGGGAGGCCGAATACAAATTATGCGGCTCCTTTGCAGTTCATCACTCTTCTGTTCCCAAATGTGGCTTCAGGTTGTGTGCCACTTTGGGTGAAATCTTGTGAAGACAGCAGCTACCGACTGGAAAATTAACATGACCCCGTGCATCATTTTTTTCTTCAGAAGGCCCGCTGCATCTTGCTCTGGTCGGGCGCTTAACTGGACAGTGGTGGGCCTTCGTCCAGGATTGAGGTCCCGGCCAGAGGTGTGGGCGGTCGGTGGTGGAACTCCCGCCTGCTGAGAGTTACCAGTCAGTTCGAGGCTGGCAGCTCTTCTGTACTCGGCAGCGCCACTGAGGAGGCGGTGGCTGCTGCTGATACTACACCTACCTAAAGCCTTGGATTGGGAGGGTCCCAGGCACAGGTGAGCGATGGTGGGAAGGGGGATGCGGGCCTGGGGTCATGGAGTGGAGGCAGCAAGGGTGGGCTTCCAGCTGCACTCCTCACTCCGGAGGCCAAGTTCCTTGATCAGGCACTGGGTGCCTTTGAATGAAGGACCGCCCCCTCCCCGCCCTCCCACAGGGACCCTGCAAGCAAACACGCCCACCACTGAGAAGGGCCTCCATTGGCAGAGGGGTGGGATGACCATCCATGGACCTTCACGGGAGACAGGAAGATTGTGGGGTCCCCGCCCTCCACCATCCTGCCTGATTCAATGCCACATGCTGCCATCAAACTCATCACAGGGGAAGGCACAAGATTCCACCCCATAATTCTCCATCCCACCCCTACACTGACCATCTGAGTCCTTGGCCTCTGTTCCAATGAGGTTCAATGGAAGCTCGAGGAATAGCAGTTCATCTATCCATTAGGCTCTTTATAGCACTCTGGGCTTGACAATGAGTTTAACAATTTCAGATCATTAGGTCTGAACCCCCCCCCCCCTCCCCCCACCACCACTAACCCCTTTTTTTGGGGTGCAGCATCTATTTTTAAAAATTCATTCATGGTATATGGTCATCGCTGGCTAGGCCAGCATTTATTGCCCTCTACTAATTGCCCTCGAAAAGGTGGTGGTGAGCTGCCTTCTTCAACCACTGCAGTCCGTGTGGTGTGGATACACCTACAGTGCTGTTAGGCAGGGAGTTCCAGGATTTTGACCCAGCGACAGTGAAGGAATGTCGATATATTTCTAAGTCAGGACGGTGAGTGGCTTGGAGGGGAGCTTCCAGGTGGTGGTGTTCCTGGTGGTGTATTTGCTGCCCTTGTCCTTCTAGATGGTAGTGGCCGTGGGTTTGGGAGGTGCTGTTTGAGGAGGCCTGGTGCATTCCTGCAGTGCATCTTGTAGATGGTACACAATGCTGCCACTGTGCGTCAATGGTGGAGGGAGTGAATGTTTGTGGATGTGGTGCCAATCAAGCAGGCTGCTTTGTCCTGGTGCCCAGCTTCTTGCATGTTATTGGAGCTGCACTCATTCAGGCAAGTGGAGAGTATTCCAGCATATTCCTGACTTGTGCCTTGTAGATGGTGATCAAGATTTAGGGAGTCAGGAGGTGAGTTACTCACAGCAGGCTTCCTAGCCTCTGACCTGCTCTTGTAGACACAGTAGTTATATGGCAAGTCCAGTTCACTTTCCGGTCAATAGTAACCCCCAAGATGGTGATAGTGGAGGATTCAGCAATGGTAATGCCATTGAATGTTAAGGGGTGATGGTTAGACTCTCTCTTGTTGGAGATGGTCATTGCCTGGCACTTGTGGGGCACAAATGTTACTTGTCACTTGTCAGACCAAGCCTGGATATTGTCCAGGTCTTGCTGCATTTGGACATGGACTGCTTCAGTATCTGAGGAGTCGAGAATGGTGCTGAACATTGTGCAATCATCAGCGAACATCCCCACTTCTGACCCATGATGGAAGGAAAGTCATTGAAGAAGCAGCTGAAGATGGTTGGGCCTAGGACACTAGCTGAGGAACTCCTGCAGTGATGTCCTGGAACTGAGATGATTGACCTCCGACAACCACAACCATCTTCCCTTGTGCCGAGCATGACTGTGACCAGTGGAGAGTTTTCCTTGGTAATTCTGATTTTGCCAATTACAGCTGCTCTTGACTCATCTTTTACTTCTTGTCCCATACCCATCCCGTTTTGCTTTACACTATTATCCCATTTGTCATTTAATCTCTCCTGCCTTCCAGCCTATGACACACACACCTACCCTTTTGCGCTTTCCTTCCCTCCCCACTTTCCCTGCCTTTACTTAAAAATGGTTACATTTCAAACCTGCTTCTGCCCTGTACAATGTGTAACAATGTGTAACAATGTTTTTGTGACCTTTTTCCAGTTCTAACTGATGAGTCACTGACTTGAAACGTGGGACTGGATCTCACACTTAACGGCAGTGAAAGGGAGGCAGAAGAGGAGGCGCATGGTCCACTCACTCCTGCTCCTGCCATTATACGACTTTGAATCAAACATTGGCTATCCAATTGGTAGCCAGCCAGTGGGAATGCCAGTACGTTGGTGTGGTGTTGGTGGGTGTTGGCGGGTGTTGGGGAGGGGGGGATGTGGGTGGGGTTTCTGCGGTAAATCAAGCGTTTCGGGTGGGATGTCCAATGGAGGAGGGGTCAGGCTGGGAACCAGAATTTAACCATGGCTATAAATTTAAAACCATGCTGCCCTCTTACCGGCTCTTTAATTGCTTGTCAGCCGGTGGGACCTGAACAAATCAATGGTACTAACAGCCAAATGCTGTTACAAGGAAAAGCTGGACAGGCCGGGCTTGTTTCCTAGCTTACAAGAATAAAGGGCGACTTGGTTGAAACACATAAGATCTTGAGGGATTTTGACAGGGTGGATGTGGAGTGGATGTTTCCTCTTGTGGGAGAATCTAGAACCAGGGGTCCCTGTTTCAAAATAACAGGTCACCCATTTAGGACAGAGATGAGGACATCTTTTTTTCCTCTCTGATGGTTGTGAAACTTTGGAATTCTCTTCCTCAAAAGGTGGCTGAGGCAGAGCCCTTGGATATCTTTAAGGCAGAGGCAGATTCTTGATAAGCAAGGGGGTGAAAGGTTATCGGGGGTAAGCAGGGATATGAGGTTAAAATCAGATCGGCCATGATCTTATTGAATGGTGGAGCAGGCTGGAGAGGTTGAGTGGCCCTACTCCTGCTCCTAACTGGTGTATTCAGCAGCAGGCTCTGCTGATACATGCTACACGATCCTGTTTGCAGGTCTTTTCATACGCCCTTGTGCCGCCCCCGCAGACCTGGCATAACCGGCCTCCCATAAAATGGAGTGGGCCATGTAGTCGATTAGGTTTTTAACAAACTTAATAGCTTGTTAAATTGATTTTTTTATGAAGGCAGGCAGGCTTCTAGTTTTGACACCTGCTCACCTTGCGTAGGCTCTGGGCCTGGCAGTATGATGCTGTATTGCTGACCTGATGTCATCATGCCATATATTACGTAGATGGGGGGTGGGAGCGGCGGGTGGGGGTGGGGTGAGGTAGGGGTGGGATCTTGATTTGCCTCCATGAAATCCAAGCCATTTACCCTGTTTCTCTACCCACAGGTACTGCCTTACCTGCTGGGGACACCTGCAGCTTTTATAGTATTCGATTCTTTTATCCTCTGGCCTTGCTTCCTTCATTACACAGAGCAAAGTTCTGGGTTTAGTTTTGCTGATTTTTTTATTTAATATTTTATATCTCAAGAGGAGGTTCGCCCTTGACTTTATTTGCTGTAGGCAGTAGAGAATTAATTTCTCTAATCCATCCACACATTACATCCCCCTGGCACTTTGGATACCTATGTTGGTCTTTTCTGCACTCACTGAAGTATAGCAGGTGACTGTGGTTCAGTACCTTCCAATCCTGGTGGAAGGAACAGCGCAGCCTCTCTAAGGGAAGATTGCCAGGTACAAAAAGAGATGGGAAAATGGAAGGCACACCCCCTTTTTCCGACAGTTTATGCCATTTTCAGGGAAGTTTTTAACTGTCCAAGTCTTTCAATAAGTGAGTGAGTGAATGCGTGTGGTGGGTGAATGGTTAAGGTGGTGAGGTGGGTGAGTGGCTGAGTGCTTAGTCAGCCTGGGGGGTAATTTGACATTGGGATGGTAGTCGGATGGGGGAGGATAGTTAGATTGGCGGGGGGGTGCGGTAGTTGGTTGGGGATGTAGTCAGGTCAGGTTGGTTCCAGGGGATGGTTGGGTGGTCGATGAGGAGTAGTCAGGTGGTGGGATATTTGGCTTATTGAGTCAGGATTAGGGGATTAGTCAGGTGGTCTTGGAGCAGTCGGCTGGCCGTGTTAGGGGTGAAGTTGGGTAGTCGGGGGTGTAGTCGGTTGATCGGATTGAGGTATAGTCATGTGGTTGGGGGGTGCTATTGACTGGGAGGAGGGATGTGAGGGGAGGGATTAGGTGGGGGGGAATGTTGTTGGATGGGGTAATAGTTGGTTGGGCTGCCATGTGTCTCGGCTAATGTTGTACCTTTAACTGTAACCAATGAGGAAATCAGATTAACATCACATTTCTATTTGTGGGATCTTGTTGGTCACAACATTGTCACATTGGTACAAAAATGATGCTTATGTTCTCTTAACAGGAGCAATCCAACCCAGACTGATTAATTGCCTGAAGTGGAGTGGGAGGCTTCTGAAGAATGCAAAAAGGAATTATATAAATAGAGGTTTTTGTTCTGTTCCTTTATGCTGCACTGCAGTATGAATTTTATTTGATGTTTGTTGCTCAGATGCATAATTGGGGTCTATGTGAAACATCTTATTGCAGATGCTAAGGTACATCTTAAACTCGTTCAGAGCCTAGCTGAGCACAGTGACAGCTGAGGCGCTTTCAAATGGACGGTTTCATTTTCTGTTGATTATGTGAATGAACAAAGCATTTGTTACAAACTTAAATCTAGACCTGTAGGAGATATGGGAAGCAAGCTTGTCAAACAGCTACCCCTTTCCAGGGACCTTGCTCTTTCTTTGTGCCCTAGACCATTGAGCAGAATCTACTCAACCACAATTCGAAAACTCCCAGTCAGTGACTGGAAAACTGAAAATCCATCATCTATGATTCTCTACCCTGCTTAATCTTCATCACTTGCACGGAGAACAGATGGTGTGAGATGACATGTCAAGAGAGAATAAAGGTGACACCACCCACTAAATGAGCACTGGAGTAGAGATGCTGTGATATGAGTCTAATTGCATGTTTTATGCTAGAATCAAGGACATCGGGATCTGATTAAAACATAAGGAGCTGTAATCTATTTTAGTCTCTCGATTGTAGTATGGGATGATCTGAAATGTTTGATGTGATTCAGTAGCTAGATTGAATTTATTGATTTATACATGTTATAATTTATTCATTCATTATTAGTTTGCTTCCTCCCTCCTGCTCCCTTGCTGTGCTGAAATAAATTATTGTGTAACTTTCTCATATTTCAACTCATTCTTTCTCAGAGCTGCAAAACTGTGAAAATCCTTACCTCAGGATTCCCTTTTTCTTGTGATCTACCAGGAACTTTGAGGTATCGGTTTTGATAGTAAAACAGCTAATTTTAACATACTCTTCTCCTTCGATAGTCCCTTGGGATCGAGGGTGATTTGCTCCCACTCCAGTTCGATGGGTCCCTGAGATGGCTAATTAGTCCAATGTGTGATCTGCAGACTCTGCCACAGGGCAGGAGGTGCTTGAAGGGTTAGGTGGAGAGTGTTGCACTCCCTCAGAAGCTTCGAGGTTGTCTCAGCATGTAACCGACAAAGTCTCTCGATGTGTTTGCTATCATCCTCAATGGGGATGCATGGCATCAATGATACTATCTTCTTAATGATGCGTTAAATCTTATCTCAACTGAAGAATATTAAAACATCTGGCGTCAATGTGTGGATCGATAGGATTCCCCAACGATCCAGCCAACTTCCCTTCTTCAGATAATATTGCCAAAAACAGATTTTTTAATTCATTCATGGAATGGGGGCATCACCGGCTGGGCAGGCAATTGTTGCCAATCCCTAATTTCCCTTGAGAACTGAGTGGCTTGTTAGGTCATTTAAAAGTCAACACATTGCTGTGGGTCTGGTACACATGTAGGCCAGACCGGGTAAGGACAACAGATTTCCTTCCCTAAAGGACATTAGTGAGCCAGATAGATTTTCAATGACATTCGGCAATGCTTTCATGGTCATCATTAGACTTTTAATTCCAGGTTATTTATTGAATTCAAATGTCACCATCTGCTGTAATGGCATTCAAGCCCAGGTCCCCAGAGCGTTACCTTGAGTCTCTGAATTACTAGTTCCGTGACAATACCACTACACCACCAGCTTCCCTCAGATGAAGAGGTTATTTCTCAATTTGTGAGGGGATTTTGTTGCGCGCAAATGTGGCATTGGATATGAAGCACTTTGAGGCAACTGAGAACATGGAAAAGTTCCATGGAGATGTGAGTTATTTTTTGACACGGAGGTTGGCCATTCAGAAATGGGAAGGAGAAGAAACTTCTTCATTTAGAGGGTTGTGAACCTTTTGAATTCTCTATGCCAGAGCGCTATGTATGCTCATTCATTGAGTACATTCAAGACTGGGGACAATAGAGTTTTGGACACTAAGGGAATCAAAGGGCTTGAGAGCAGGTTGGGAAAATGAAGTTGAGGTGGAAGATCAGCCATGATCGTGTGGAATGCAATGGCGACTGGAACTACCATCGATTGTTGTAGAACCTATCTGGTCCCTGAATGTCCTTTAGGGAAGGAAATCCGCCATCCTTACCTGGTCTGGCCTGTATGTGACTCCAGACCCACAACAAGTAGTTGACTCTTAACTGCTGTCTGAAATGGCCACTCATTTCAAGGGCAGTTAGGGATGGGCAACAAATGCTGGCCTTACCGGTGACGCCCAGGCCCCATGAAAGAATAAAGAGCAATGCAGCAGGGTCATATGGCTTCTCCTCGTCTTATTTCACTTGTTCTTATACAACCCTGGTTGGATATCAGTGTTATATTTTTTCATTTTACATGCCTGTTCCTTCAGTAGATTTCATTGACTGAAATTACATTTTGCTGCATTCAGGAAGGTTTGAACAAGCACCACTACCAACTGACAAATGGCAAGACGTGTTACATGCATTTAGGTCTCATTATCTCAATAACTCCCTGTGATGTTTGTGTTTAATGTTTATGCTTTGTTTGTAAAAGGGAATTTGAGCTAAAAAGAATTATAATATAAAACCTGACAGAAGGTGTGCTAAGTTCCAGAGGTACTGCCCTTTGGTGGAGAATAAGGAATAAAGGAACCTTCTGACTTTCATACAGGGAGTTGGAGTTCAGAAGCAGATAGCTGTGTGAATATTCTTAATTGTTAAGAAGTGGCAAAACACTTCATTCCACTTAACAAAATGGCGAACTACAGCGCAGGTCTATCTCCCGAGAGCTTCCTTTTTTTGGCACTGGTTTCTATCAGATCAACAGGATGCCATTCAGACACACACACAAAAAAAAAATAGAAAAAACAATTAGCGTATTGAAGCTTGGACAGAGATTGGATTCTATTAATCTTCTGCCAGTCTTCAGTGAATGGGAACTCTGTCAAGTGAAAGAAATAAGTACCATCTGTATGTTATCTGTGAGTTCTTGTTTGATTGATGTAACTCTTTTTTTTAATGCTTCCAATGGCCCTGCTTGGTGGGTAGTTTAATTAATTAAGTATGTTAATGTCATGCCCAGACACTTCAATAAGTGTCAATTTATGAACTTTCGGGTAATACTTTTAAAAATTAGACACAAACAAGCTGTTAAGATGGCAGCTGCCAATCATATGACTTTTAGCATTTGGGCTATAGAGAGTATCAAGTCTCCACCTAAAACCTAATTAAATATGGACATAGGTGAGGGTACCTCATAGCCATCCGTGGATTTCACACATCTCTTTGTTTAAGGATGGGCTAACACAAAAGACTATGGAATTCCCAGAATGCCTATCTCCAAGTTCATACTGGACAAAAGGGAAGATTGAAACTTAATTTGGGGTAGCTGGAAGTGAATGGCTACTCAGTGAATGACCTCTCATTGTATCACAATGGCCTCCCTCATCCAAATAGACTGGGTGGAATTCAGAAGTGTTACCCACAACACAGGATGTGGAATCAACATGGACGCCACACCTTATTTGGAAAAGAACTTGAGCTTGTGATAAACCACATGGTGAGACTGCCATGTTTTCTCTGTCGGTTTAAAAGATCAGCTAAGAGCAGTTTGCTGTTAGATCCATCAGATCCATTAGTTCAGCCAATCTGACTCAATCTGAACCAGGCTGGGAAACTAGCTGCAAGTCATAAAGCAGCCAAAGTATTTAACCTGTTTAGGTTTCAAAGTTCAGCTGAGAACAAATGTCCTAGATTATCCACGTCAAGAAACCTTGCGACCTGCTGTGAACCCTTCACTTTTTAAGACCCTCACTATAACATTAAATTATTGAATCCATTCAAAAAAACCACAGGCCTGTCATGTGAGAGACCAGAAACTGTAAATCAGAGACTGTGTTAACTGTAATCTGTAAAAGTACGCCGTCTTTGTCTGCATCCAACGTTTGTGAGGTACTGTGTTATGGGGTAAATGTGTGAGGATAAAATAACATTTCTTTATTTTGAAACTCATGAAAGTTTGCTTCTGAATTATTTAGTTTCGAATACACAATCCAAGGGTAAGAAAAGACACACCTCTTTCCATACAAAACAAACTGATTATGAATGGTAAGAGAGAAAATAATTTTTGTCCATGACATCAACTACAGATTAATTTTTTCCACCTCTTAAAGCAAAAACATTGCAAGGCCTGGATAGTAGGAAGAATCAAACTTTGAAGTTTAAAGATAAAAGCAAAAAACTGCGGATGCTGGAAATCCAAAACAAAAACAAAATACCTGGAAAAACTCAGCAGGTCTGTAGCATCTACAGAGAGGATAACAGTTAACGTCTCAAGTTTGGACTCGAAACGTTAACTGTATTCCTCCCCACAGATGCTGCCAGACCTGCTGAGTTTTTCCAGGTATTTTTGTTTCTGAAGTTTAATACTCTGGATTCTTATTCTGTTGAGAAAGCCAGATAGGATTAATCATGGATCCCTACAGCCCAGAACGAAGCCATTTGGCCCATCGAGTCAACAACACCTCTTTTGAAGATTGATCCAGTTGGTTCCACACCCCCGCTCTCTCCCCTTATTCTGGCAAGGTTTTCTCCTTTAAGTATTTGTCTATTTTATTTCACAAGTGAAGGCTGAAGTTGTAGAATAATATGTTGGAAATGATTTGCGTTTCGATAGCACCTTTCAGAACCAAGATGCTTCATAACCAATGAAGAGCATTTAAAGTGCAGTACCTATTGCCACCACAGAGAATGGACAGGACTTCAGTTTAATGTCTCATCTAAACTGCAGCACCCTTTAATTATTCACTGGACGTCCAGGCTCAGGTTAACGAAATGGGGCTTAAACATACAACCTTCTCAGTGAGAGACAAACATGCTATCCACTGGTTAAAGCATGCTATCCATGGAAGACAAAATAAATTGAAAAGCAGTGTATTAATTGAGAAGTAATGGCTGGGTAATTAAGCAGCTGTGGTTAGTTATTTGGGAAGCCATAGCTAGTTAGCTAAAAAGTGGTGGTTAGTTAGTTGCGAAGCTGGTTTTAGGTACTGAGATGATTTCAAGCACTGGTTTTAAAAGCTTGTAAAGTGCAGAGACAAGAGTGACTGAGAGGGGTATGCGGTGTGGATTGTTGCAATCCAAAATCTGTAAGCTGCCTGAAACAGGCGTTAGTCCTCCAATTTGCAGAAGCAATGAGCCCACCTACTGTATTTGGCAGGATTCTTAACTGATTTGGCAAGCAGTGCATACCCGGTGTGAGGTAGGTGCATGCTTTCCACTTGCCATATTGGACCTTTCAGATCCTGTTTACCACTGGGACAATGATGCATGCTGCATAATGCAACTTATAACCCACAATGTCCCACCAGAAGCTGTGGCAGAAGCAGAATCCACAGCAAGCTTTAAAAGGAGAAAGCAAAAATGAAAAGACATAGGGAAGTAAGCGAGGAGTTATTTCACAGAGTTGGCACCAAGGTGGTGCATAGTCAATGAAGTACTTCTTAAATGCAGTCATTATTGCATACCCGGTGTGAGGTAGGTGCATGCTTTCCACTTGCCATATTGGACCTTTCAGATCCTGTTTACCACTGGGACAATGATGCATGCTGCATAATGCAACTTATAACCCACAATGTCCCACCAGAAGCTGTGGCAGAAGCAGAATCCACAGCAAGCTTTAAAAGGAGAAAGCAAAAATGAAAAGACATAGGGAAGTAAGCGAGGAGTTATTTCACAGAGTTGGCACCAAGGTGGTGCATAGTCAATGAAGTACTTCTTAAATGCAGTCATTATTGCAATGCAGAAAATTGCAGCCACCAATTTGCACGTAAGTGTAAAGTTAACTCCAACACTGCCCTAGCTACTGAGCATGTGCGTGGCAGTGATGGCACTCAGAGAGAAGAGTGAGAAGAATCTAAGAGAGGAGCGGTAGTTCTGCCCTAATGTTCTGTAACCATGTACATAGTTAATTATGCAAATAAAAGTTATTTTGAAGAAAGGATCTTTGCCTCCAGCCTGATCTCTTACTAAGAGTAAGACACCGAACATCTTCCAAGACAACTCAACAATAACAGAGCAAGACGCCATAAACTGCAGTGAGGTAAAGGTTGAAGCCCCTTTAGTGAAGATGTATGTGAAGATTTGACATCAGCCTTGGCTGGGTGGTAGCGTAACTGCCTCTGAGTCAGAAGTCACACTCCAGAGACTTCAGCAGATAATCCAGTCTAACTCTATGAAAAACCTGTCTAACTCTGCCCTGAGCAAAGTAGCATTATTTTTAATATATTATTTTATGGGATGTGGGCATCACTAGCAAGGACATCCCTAATTGCCCTTGAACTGAGTGGCTGGCTAGGCTATTTTAGTTAATAGTCAACCACAGGTTAGCATGGCAGATCTCCTTCCCTAAAGGACAAAAAGTGAACCAGATGGGCTTTTATGACAATCAATGGTAGTTATCATGGTCACTATTACTGAGACTAGCTGTCAATGCCTGATTTATTAATTAACTGAATTTAAATTTCACCAGCTTCTGTCATGAGTCTTGAACCCACACTCACCGAACATTAGCCTGGGCCTTTGGATGAATCATCCAGTGTCACTATGTCGCCCATGGGTATATGATGTAAGTGGCCCTAACCCTAGAAGTTGGAACTGTTATCAGTACTTTTTGTCATGGATGGGTTTGAGAAGGTGGGACAGAACTCCAGGAATTTCAAGGTTATGGGGCTGTAAGCCACTCAGTTAAGATACAAGCATCTTATGGGTTTTATTCATATGCGTTTTAATTGGCAACTCTTTTGAATTAAAATACAAATATTTAAATTTGTGGAGAGAAGCAGAGTTAACGGCCGGAATTTTATGGACCCATTGTGCGGTGGTTGGCGTGGTGGGGGAGGGGGTAAGGAGTGGGGGTAGGAGGTGCGGGGTCGTAAAATATGGCGAGTCATTCTAAACTCCATTGACCTTGGCGGGAATGTAAAATCCCACTCAGTAAAATTCCACCCAATGTTTCAGATCATGATGAACCTTCATCAGAATTGAGGAAAAGTAGAAATACAGGTGAAAAGGGGGGAGGGGTAGAACAAAAGAGAAGGCCTGTGGTAGAGTGGAGGGCAGGAGAGATTAACTGACAAAAGGTTTTATGGTACAAAAGTATAAGGGAGTGGTAATGGGTATAGTAAGGAAACAAAAATCGTTTCCAGATGAGGTGTGAATGGCTGGATTGCAACATATAGGAATGATAAAAGAAACTAGGCATAAGCAAGCCATCGAAAAAGAATGAAATGAAATGAATACAGGAGCTGTGATCTAAGATTTGTGAGGTCAATGTTGAGACCAGAAGGCTGGAGAATGCCAAATCCAAAGACGAGGTGCTGTTTCTCAGGCTTGCATTGAGCTTCTTGGAACACGAACAGGCCAAGGACAGAAAGGTCAGAGTGTAAGCAAGGTGGGGAATTGAAATGAGAAGCAACAGGAAGCTCAAGGCCATGCTTGCGGGCTGAATGGAGGCGTCCAACAAAGCGATCACCCAGCCTGCATTTAGTCTTCCCAATCTAGAGGAGATACTTAGTAAGCAGCGAATACAGTATAGTGAATTGAAAGGAGTGTAAGTAAATCACTGTTTCACTTGGAAGGAATGTTTGAGGTCTTGGAGGGTGAGAAGGGAGAAGGTAAAAGGGCAAGTTTTGTATCTCCTGCGCTTGCATGGAATGGCGCCATAGGAAAGGGAGGGGTTGTTAGGGGTGACTGAGGGAAGAGAACCAGGGTGACATGCAAGGAAAGTCCCTTTGGGGTGCTGAAAGGAGAGAGCAGTGAAAAATGTGTTTAGTGGTGGCCTCATGACAGAAGTGGCGGAAATGGTGGATGATGGTCAGTTGAGTACAGAAGCTGGTGGGGTGGAAAGTAAAGACACAGGGAACCCTGCCATGATTCTGGGAGGGAGGGGAAGGAGAGAGAGCAGAAGTGCATGAAATAGTTTGGATATGGTAGGGGAGAGGGCCTTGTCAGCCACACTGGATTGGAATCCATTTAATGGGCCCAATTTGCTTCTTCTCATCTCCGTGCTTTTTATATTCCTTCCTGGGTTTGTGTTCCAACTGCAAGGCAGTGCCATCAATAGCCCTCTATCCAGCAGAGAAGCACAAACCAAAAGTTTCATTGAAAAGCTTAACCTGCAAAAAAGAAAGAGCTGGATCAAAATAGCAGCCCAGACAATGCCTCGGTTTGGCAGCTCAGCATTCGCAATGGGACAGATGTCGAGTTCATGGTTTATTTAAATATTTTAGAGATAATGTTTAGTTCTGGGAAGGGTTGTTGTTGTGAAGGGAAGGCAACTAAAAGGCTGGGCTTTAGAGATTGCCAGAACACCTTAAAGAAAATAGCAGTTAATAAAGTCAAAATAGAAGAGATGAAGCCATTAAACAGCAGGTGGGTTTACTTAGCTGGAAAACTGTTTACACTGTTTGCAAATAAGTACAGTCCAGAGAGGTGTTTTGTTTTGGTAGAGTTAAATTAGTTTAAAAACATTCAGTAAATCCTGAAAAGTTATGCCGTCATGGAGATGTGTGGAGCTTAAGAAGGTTCTCTGGTTTCAATTATTCTGTGCATTTGCTGGGAAAGGGGTTGGTTGCAGTTTGGACCTCATGTGGTTTTCAGTTCACAAAGAAACCCTGGGACCTGTTAGCAGGCTCCAGGCAGTTAGGGCTCAGGAAAAGTCCTGGAGATCTGAGAAAGTGACAGAAGGTCACTGGTTCCATGCTGGGGAGCGTTAGGGCTCAGAAGAAGCCTTTGGAGCCATCTATAGCTTGGTGCACCTGGGAGACTGGAGTTCAGAGAAACCCAGGGGCATCCCCAGCTTAGGGAAGCTAGCGGTCTATGAAATAGTTGGAATTGTGCCAGTAATTAGAGGCAGGAGGGCAGCCTTGTGAATCCCATGGAGTTGAAATCCTTCATAAGGGAGACAGGATTTTAATGAGGTATTGTGACTCACAGTGTTCACTAACATTTGAATGGGTTGCTTAGAAATCCCTGGGATCAATCTTGGTCACATCTGCCATTTAACATGCAGTGTGGTGTGCTTGACCACAGAATGCCTATTAATTCATATATATCCCATGTTAATTCTGAATGTTAAAGTATAAGCCAGGTGTTGTGTATTGTTTTACTTCTCTCACTTTGTATAATAGGGTTTATTTTGTTTAGTTAAAACAGTAGAATCTTGTAGCTTTAGACTTTTAGTGGATAACTGGAATTTCAAACTTTGTCTGCTTCAAACAAAAAGTTACTGACCCCTAACCCAATCTTAACAGTAAACTAAACTATCAGAAATGCATTGTAAAAGTCCTTTCTGTTGAGAAAGTTGAGCAAACATCCATGACCTGTAGTGCAGGATACAGTAAATGTTGTAAAGAATTTAATAACATCAGTAATTTTTCTTTCAAGGCAACATATTCCCTCAGCCAGCGAGACAAACAACAAAAGCATATAAGCTGTGTTTTGCTGTCTATCTTTTAACAAAGGTCAAAGAAACTCTTCTTTAATAAAGCAAATATTGCCCGGATAAAATCTCTGAAGATTTTGGAATTAAAGTCTAAGTTCTGAGGAACAAAGGGACCTTGGCGCGTGTGTCCATGGATCTCTGAAGGCGGAGGGGCATGTTAGTGGGGTGGTGAAAAAAGCAGATGGGACACTTGCCTTTATCAATCGAGGCATAGATTACAAAAGTAGGGAGGTCATGTTGGAGTTGTATAGAACCTTGGTGAGGCCACAGCTGGAATACTGTGTGCAATTCTGGTCACCATATTATAGGAAGGATGTGATTGCACTGTAGGGGCTGCAGAGGAGATTCACCAGGATGTTGCCTGGGATGAAACATTTAAGTTATAAAGAGAGGATGGATAGACTTAGGTTGTTTTCATTGGAGCAGAGAAGACTGAGGGGGCAATCTGATTAAGGTGTACAAGATTATGAGGGGCATGGACAGGGTGGATAGGGAGCAGCTGTACCCCTTAGTTGAAGGGTCAGTCACAAGGGGACATAAGTTCAAGGTGAGGGGCAGGAGGTTTATGGGGGTTGTGAGGAAAAACCTTTTTACCCAGAGGGTGGTGACGGTCTGGAATGCACTGCCTGGGAGGGTAGTGGAGGTGGGTTGCCTCAGATCCTTTAAAAAGTACCTGGATGAGCACTTGACACGTCATAACATTCAAGGCCATAGGCCAAGTGCTGGTAAATGGGATTAGGTAGGTAGGTCAGGTATTTCTCATGTGTTGGTGCAGACTTGTTGGGCCAAAGGGCCTTTTCTACACTCTGTGATTCTGTAAAGTACTTCATTTTGATTTTCAAGTTTTTAATTCCAATGCAACCAGTGCTGTTTTATTGCCTCAAATAAAACTTGGGATTCAAAGTTATTTTCTCTGCATCCAGCAGCTAATGAAGGGAATAAAGGGATATAGTCCCATCGTGTGGAAGTGAAACAAATAATTGTTCTTGGGATGTGGATGTTGCTGGCAAGGATGATGCTTGCTATCCACCCCTAGTCACCTGAGAAGGTAGGGATTGGCTTTCTTCTTGCACTGCTCCAGGTTGTGAGATGGAGGTGCATTCACAGTGCAGTTAGTCAGAGCTTCAGGATTTTGACCTGTGTCGATGAAGGCACAGCAATGCGTGTTGTCCAGGAACTACCAACAATAACACGGGACCGGGTTATGCGAGAAAGAAATGATGCCTGAATGATGCGCACCATTATTAACACGCAAATCAACCAGCAATCTTTGGCAAGGAAGAGATATAACATAAATTGTAGTACTTGAAGCCCCAGATGCATCTGATGCGTGTGTGAACATGAATCACGTTGCTGGCCGACTTGCACCACTAATGAAATGGTTACAGCAGAGAGGGAGCCATTCGGCCCCTCATATCTAGGCCAGCCCTCTGCAAGAACAACTCACTTAGTCCCACTCCCCCATTTTATCCCCATAGCCCTGTAAATATTTTCCCTTCAGATAATTATCCAATTCTCTTTTGTAGGCTGCTATTAAACCTGCGTTCCCCACACTCTCAGGCAAAGCATTCCAGATCCTAACCACTTACTGCATAAATAAAGTTCTTCCAAATAGAATCACAGGATCACAGAATCACACAGTGCAGAAGAGGCCCTTCGAGTCTGCACCGACACGTGAGAAACACCTGACCTACCTACCTAATCCCATTTACCAGCACTTGGCCCATAGCCTTGAATATGACGTGTCAAGTGCTCATCCAGGTACTTTTTAAAGGATGTGAGGCAACCCGCCTCCACCACCCTCAAAATGGCGGCGGGCCCCATTTTGGTGGCGGGGATCAGTTGTCCGCCCACCGCCGAGCTGGTGGGGCCCGCCGGCCGTCCGAGAGCAAAATTCTGCCCTAAGGATTCTTGGAAGATTGCTACCAGCGCATCCACTATCTCTGTAGCTTCTTCCTTTAATATCCTAGGGTGCAACCCATCAGATCCAGGTGACTTATAGGCCTTTAGCCCTATTAGTTTCCCTAGTACTTTTTTTCTAGTGATAGTTATTGTTTTTATTTCCACCACCCCTTTTCTCCCATGATTATTTAGCATTTTTGGAATGCTATTAGTGTCTTCTACCTTGAAGACTGAAGCAAAGGATTTATTCAATTCCTCTGCCATTTCCTGGTTCCCCATTATTATTTTCCCAGCCTCATTCTCTAGGGGGCCTATACTGACTTTGGCTTCTCTCTTCCTTCTTATATATTTAAATAAGCTCTTACTCTCCGTTTTAATATTACTTTCTAGTTTACCCTCAAAGTTTATTTTCTCCCTCTTGATTATTTTTTTGGTCATCTTCGGTTGGTTTTTAAAACTTTCCCAATCCTCTGGCTTGCTACTAATCTTTGCCACATCATTTTGACACTATCCTTAACTTCCTTGGTTAACCACAGTTGGTTTATCCCCTCCTTCCAATCCTTCTTCCTCACTGGGATATATCTTTGTTGTGAGTCATGAACTATTTTATTAAATACCTACTATTGTTCATCAGCCGTCTTTTCTGTTAAACTCCTTTCCTAGTCCACTCCAGCCAACTCCACCCTCATTCCTTTGTAATTCCCACTTATTTAAGTTCAGCACAGTTGTTTCCAACCCAAGTTTCTCACTCTCAAACTGAATGCTAAATTCTACCATGTTATGATCACTGTTTCCTAGGGTATCTTTTACTCTGAGATCATTTATTAAACCTGCCTCATTACACATTACCAGATCCAAAATAGCCTGATCCCAGGTTGGGTCCACAACATATTGTTCCAGGAAACTGTCCTGAATACACTCTTTGAATTCTTACTCATGGCTACCTCTGCCAATTTGATTTTCCCAATCTATATGAAGATTAAAGTCACCCATGAGTAATATGCTGCCTTTTTTACATGCCCTCATTATCTCCTGATTTATTCTCTGTCCGACAGCATATCTACTGTTAGGGGGCCAAAAGACCACTCCCACCAATCTCTTTTTCCCCTTGTTATTTCTTATCTCCACCCATATGGATTCTACATCTTCCGATCCAAGGTAATTTCTTGCTATCATACTTATTCCATCTCATATTAACAAAGCTACCCCACCACCTTTCTTTCTTGCCTGTCCTTTCGAAAAGTCACATACCCTGAATATTTTTTCCCTGCTTTGATCCCCTTGTAACCATGTCTTCATAATGGCGATAAGATCATACCCATTAACCTCCATTTGTGTCTTTAGTTCATTT
The DNA here is from genome assembly GCF_017639515.1 of Carcharodon carcharias. Classification (NCBI taxonomy): domain Eukaryota; kingdom Metazoa; phylum Chordata; class Chondrichthyes; order Lamniformes; family Lamnidae; genus Carcharodon; species Carcharodon carcharias. The sequence goes on from NC_054477.1 coordinate 17,493,402, forward strand.
ATTTTGTTCCAGATACTACAGGCATTTAAGTAAAGAGCCATTAATTTTGCCTTTTTAACCATTTTTCCCCCTCTGACTCTATTTGCTGCTTTTTTTTTTTATGTTTGTACACTCTGTCCCTTCCTGTCACACTCTGGGCATCATTACCTAAGTAGCTGCCCTGCAATGTTGCCATATCCTTTTGCTTTGTAAGCCTACTTACCCTCTCTCCAGAACCCTCCCCCCTACTCCTGCCCTCTCTATTTAGTAGCACCTAAGAGCCAACAACATTCCTGTGGTCTGGAGTCACATGTAGCCCAGACTGGGAAGGATGGCAGATTTTCTTTCCTGAAGGACATTAGTGAATCAGATAGATTTTTACAACAATCTGGCCATTTCGTAATCATTATTATTGAGACTATATTTTTTCAGATTAATAAATTGAACTAAAATTCCTCTAGATGTAAAGATGGGATTTGAACTCATGTCTCTGAAGCATCTGCCCTGGCCTTCAGACTGCTGGTCTCCTTCGACAAGGCTCCTTCAACAGCACCTCGCGAGCTCATGGCCTCTACCACTTTGAAGGATAAGGGCAGCAGATAGATGGGAACACCACCATTTGTAAATTCCCCTCCAAGCCTCTCACCATCCTGACTTGGAAATATATCGCCGTTCCTTCACTGTCGCTGGGTCAAAATCCTGGAATGCAGGAAAAGGATCAAAGGCTTTTAAAGTTTCATCGTTGCGTCACAATGATATGACCCTGATCACAGAGCGCAAGCGAGCTGCCCTTGGACAGACAGGAGTCAGACATCCTCAGGGGTTATGTGGAGATCTATGGAGTGCCCTCACTGCATCATCTTCCTGCAATCTAGTGACTATTAGGGCCTCCACTATGTCTCCATGACATGAGCATTATCACAGAGGGCATGTGTTGTGCCATAAACCGGACTGAAGCCAAATGTTCACAGATGCAATGTGAGAATCTATGGCGTCTCTTCATTGCATGTTGTCATCATCCCCCACAAATCTAGCAGCTATGAGGAATTCCCAAGTGTGCCTGCCTCATTTGGCCAGTGCGAGAGCCTCATCACCATCATCGTCACCTTCAAAGACCTCCTCACCCTCATTTCCAACGACATCCTCCTCATCGGAGATCTCCAGCTCCTCTTCAGCCAGGTCTTCTCCCAGTTGCAGCACCAGGTTGTAATGGGTGCATCAGGTGACAACGATGTGTGCAGTTTTGGTCTCCTTATCTGAGGAAGGATGTTCTTGCTATACAGCATGTGCGGCGAAGATTTACCCGACTGATTCCTGGAATGGCGGGACTGACATATGAGGAGAGATTGAGTGATTAGGATTATATTCTGTGGCGTTCAGAAGAATGAGGGGGACTTCTCATAGAAACCTTTAGAATTCTAGCAGGACTAGACAGAGTAGATGCAGGAAGGATGTTCCCAATGGCGGGGGAGTCCAGAACCAGGGGTCACAGTCTGAGGATATGGGGTAGACCATTTAGGACTGAGATGAGGAGAAATTTCTTCACCCAGAGAGTGGTGAGCTTGTGGGATTCGCTACCACATAAAGTAGTTGAGGCCAAAACATTGCATGTTTTCAAGAAGGAGTTAGATATAGCTCTTGGGGCGAAAGGGATCAAAGGATATGGGGGGGAAGTGGGAGCAGGCTATTGAGTTGGATGATCAGCCATGTTCATAATGAATGACGGAGCAGGCTCGAAGGGCCGAATGGCCTACTCCTGCTCCTACTTTCTATGGGCGGAATTTTGCCCTTGATGAGCGGGCGGGCCCCACTGGCTCGGTGACGGGAGGGCAACCGATTGCCGCTGCCGAAACGGGCCCCGCCACCATTTTAAGTGGGCGGGATAATTAAGGCCCGCCCAGCGGGCTGCCCGACAGGAAGTGCTATGCGCTCCCTGTGCGGGGGTGGGGGGGGAGAGATTTCCCAACTGTCAGAGTGCGCTCTTTTGCGCATGCGAAACTGAGACTAAGTGCTGCCTCAGGGAGAGCGCTGAAAGTTTTTGAAAGTTTAAAAATAGAAAAATAAAAAAATTATTAATATGTCCCCCTCAGATGACAAAGTCACACGAGATGGGCCACGTTAATAAATATCACAGAAACTTTATTAAAGTTTTTTAAAACTGACATGAAACATCATCCCGCCGGTGGATGAGGTTTCATGTTTTTTCAGAAGCCCGCTGGGGGTCCTGGCCTGCCCGCCAGCCTTAAGGTTGGACGGGCAGGGCCTTCAATTGTTTAACTACCCTGTCAATGGCCTCAATTGGCCATTGACAGGTCAGAGGGTGGACAGCTGATCGCGCTGTGCTCTCACCTTCCTGAATATTTAAATGGGGCAGGATGACGTCGGGGGTTCCGCCCGATGTCATCCCATGTCAATTTCGCATCGGTGAGCTGGCCCCGCCCCCAACTCGCCGACGGAAAAATTCTGCCCTATGTTTCTATGTTGCTATGTGACACCCTCTGTGGACTGTATTGCAGGGCTCCACCAGACTGATCCAGTACTGGAACCTCATCTTCAGCATCCCGATGGTCTGCTCCACCAAGTTGCGAGCTGCAGCATGAGCCTCATTATAACTTCGCTCTGCTGCAGTCTGAGGCCACTGCATGTATCATCAGTCACGTCCTCTGCAGGTCACCCTTGTCCCCGAGGAGCCATCCCTGAGGCCTCTGTGGTCCCTGGAAGACTTCAGGAATCTGCGACTAACTGAGAATGGAGGAGTCATGGACACTCCCTGGAAACCATGCGCAGACCTGCAGGATGCATTTCTGGTGGTCACACATCAGCTGCATATTCAGCGAATGGAAGCCCTTGCGGTTGACATAGTTGACCCCTTGTTTCAGCGGAGACCTGAGTGCCATGTGAGTGCAGTCAATGGCACTCTGCACCTGTGGAAAACCTGAGATCTGGGCAATTTTTGGCTATGTACCATGACCACAGTTATGTCTGTCATGCTGTGAGAACATACATAAGGCATGATACTTTGAGTCAAATTGGCCACTGTTGCATTTGCTAACTTGGTCTTTGTGGGAACACAAGGATTAAGTGAGTGGAAAATTGGAATGGTCAAGTTAACTGTGCAAGCCATCACCTAACGGAAAATCAGCATGGAACGGTCTATGTCCAGTATGCTGATTCCTAAGACAGGATATAGAAAATAAATTGATTGAAAGCCTGTGATTATAAGCAGTCAGGCATGGGTATTTGTTCTTGTTGCAAACATTCCAATAGTATGTTTTAAATGTCCAGCTGTTTCCATAAATTGTACATGCAAGAAATGCTCCCTGCCCCTATCCTGCCTCCACAAAAATGGGAAGTGCTGCATTCGGGGGCAGGATTTTTCATTTTTGGACATTGTCACAATTTTTGCCATGCCAGACAGCCTCTCCATCATGGTGAAAACCTGGGCCATAGTTTAATGTAAGACAGGCCACTTGCCCTGTAGACTGGGGGTATTCAGCTTCTGTGGAATATTTATAAAATAAAATAACTGGATTGAAAGAGGGCAGTTTGTGGGTTTTGTTTTTCATTGATAGGTCCTGTGGGCAGGGGGCCAGGGGTGGTTATTCACCTGTTCATCAGCTCTCAGTGTGCTATTCATATCCTTGTGATTTTGAAACATAGTTCAATCAAGCTAATTTGAGAATTTTTTAACCCTATACCTTTGCCAGCATCATTATTTATTCTATTCAAGTCTAAATCCTTGCAGCAGTTCACGTGTTACAGCCCACTCCCCTCATTGGTTCCCGATCAAGAAACAACTTGATTTTAAAATTTTTATCCTTGTTTTCAAATCTCTCCAAGATATCTGTGCTGCTCTAATTCTGACAACTTGGGCATACCCAAATTTAATTGTCATTGGTGGCGTTGGCTTCAATTCCCTAGGCCCAAACTTCCTACACCACTTTGCCTCTCTCCCTCACCTTGAAATGAACCTCTTGGACCAAGCATTTGAATGTCTGACCTAACATCTTTTTATGTGGCTCAGTGTCATACTTTGTTTTATGAACTGTGAACCTTCGGACTTTCCATTGTGTTAAGGAGGTTACATAAATATTATTTGTTGTTGATGTTGTCAAGCATCATCACTGAAACAGATTATCTGGTCATGATGAAGTTGCTGTTTGTGGGAGCTTGCTGTGTGCAAACTGATTGTCGTGGCTTCTACATTATGACAGTGACTACAATTCAAAAGTGCCTCATTGGCTGTAAAGCACTTTGGGACTTCCTTAGGTCATGAAAGGTGCTATAAAAATGCAAGTTTGTTCCTTTCCCTCCTGGCATGAGCTGATTAACTCATTCGAATGGAGAGCATTCAAAAGGAGGCTGGCCAAGGTCCCATGAGTGGACAACATCTTTGTATTTAGAAGGTAGCTGGGCCTTAGAGTGGTAGAGTCTCCCAGTCACACAATTTCAGGGAAGCTTGCCTGAACACCTTTGAGATTCAGGGAGAAATTTTCCAGATTTGTCTTCCTAAATTGGTCTTGTGGTTATTGTCTCTCCACGTGGGGTGGGATGTAGGGGGGAGCGGGGAAGTTGTGGGTGGCAGTATGTGGAACAGGTTCAATGGACCATCTGGTACTCTATTCTCTTTCTTATGTTCATAAGTATTATTTATGGTTTTTAGACAATATGCAGTGACTTGAGGTTTTGACTGACATAATCAAACATCACTTACCCACCCGCTTCCATTATCACCAGCTAATCGTTTTAACAGTGTGTTGAGAAAATACATTATGAGCACATGCCTCTTCTATTGCTATAACAACAGGAATTATTTCATATAGATAGTTATGATAGGCTAGAGGCCAGTACGGCTGGAGGACTTTGAAGGGGATATTCCTTCAAGTGGAAAACGCTTTATTAATGTTCACAGTGCAGCCGCGGATGAATTCTACCAACTGGTCTGTTCTCTCTCTGTCATTAGTCTCTGTAAATGCAGTACAAAGGGAGAGTGACCTGCTATGTTTAATGAGTCAATTGGCTAATGGTTCCCAAGCTGAACAGGAAGCCTTAGAGATTATGGATGGCTTCACAGGGAGATTTCATTCGGTGGCAAAACTCATTAAAGCATGATGATTTGCTTTCCAAACCCTAACATACAAATGGTAGGGCAAATTGAAATTAATTATTGTGTTCGATTTGTGAAAACCAAGATTAAGCATAATGAAAGCCTAGAGTGTTTTATCAAGGAGCCTTTGTGTGCTTAGCTAAACTGCTTTTAGTTCTGATGTGAGCCACTTTGTAGGAAAAATCGAAGAACCTGCAACAAAAATAACAACTTGCCTTTATTTGGAGGTCCTCAAACTAGGGCGGGGGTGGGGGGTGGGTGGGGGTTGGTGGATATCCATCTCAGGACAACAGGTCAGCCATGTAGAGCTGAGGAGGTGAGGAGAAAATTCTTCACTCAGTGGGCGGTGAATTTTTGGAATTTCGGACTCCAGGAGGTTGTTGATTAGAAACTGAGGTTGATAGATTTTTGGACACTAAGGGTATGGGGATAGTGGGGAATGGGGGGGGGGGGGGGGGGGGGGGGGTCGGGGTGGTGTGGGCGGTGTTGGGTGGGGGTGCGGTGGTGGGGGAGGGGGTATTGTAGAGCTCCCGCTGAAGGGTCCAGTCTCATGAAGCTATTAATGTATAAAATATTTTTCTTTTAAAGTAGAGATTTACTCTGCAGGTAAATTCAAGAAGTGGGGTGAAAACTTGACACCTTCCTGACAGCTCCCGTGAAGATCAGCGATCTTTATGAAGAGGCATTTGATGCAGCGCCACGCAGCCGATTTCCGATAAAAGTTATGACTCATTGAATAAAAAGAACAGTTGTAACATGGGGCAGGGTTTTACGACGCGCGGGCGCACCCCGCCTGATCGGGCGTAAAATAGCGCAAGAAGACATCGAGCGAGCGTCCCACCCGGTATCCCACACGCCGGCAATCTTCAGGTCGGCGGGCAGGCGTGGGAGCTGGAGTCGCACCCGCCATCAATTAGGAGGCCGCTTGAGGCCATTAAAAACCCCATTGAACCCGGTTTTACGTTGCCCGTGCAATCTTGCACTCGTCACACGCACAAAGCGGGCCGGCGGGTGGACCAGATTTTGCTAAACCCTATCCAAGGGCGGGATAAAAAGGGTCAACTGCATTGCCAGCGTGTGTAGTGAGGAGTTTCAGAGATAGTTTGCTGTTGGTATCTTATTTGAACTTGACAGCTTCATCTCCATCCTGAGCTTTATTCTTAGCATTTCCAGGCTTTATTTCAGGACTCGTTGGTGTCTCCAAGGCATCCCAGAGGATTTTGACCGTGCGGACCCATCCAGATATCAGGCAGCCTTCTGCTACCCTGGTAACGGGGGTTGTGGTCTCCACTGGTGGCACCTCCTCTGAGGAGGAAGAGAGGGGCAGAAGGGAGAGGAGGCCAGGTACCCTAAAGCGGCTTCTAGGGGAGCGACCTGTGGGAGGAGAGATGCCGGCACAAGGGGCTCAGGGCCAGCAGGTAATCCAAGGGCAGAAGGGGGCCACAGAAGGCACCAGTGTCCTGCTGCCAGAGTTTGCAGGTGGTGATGCAGTTACTTCAATATGTCTGAGTTGCAAGGCCGAAGGAGGCTCCGCCTCTCACAGGAGCTGTCAGAAAGGTGTCAAGTTTTCACCCCACTTCTTGAATTTACCTGCAAAGTAAACCTCGATTTTAAAAGAAAAATATTTTATACATTAATAGCTTCATGACACTGGACCCCTCAGCGGGAGCACTGCAATACCCTCGAGAGCGAGTGTCACTGATTGTGGTTGCATGCTGCGTCCTCCACAATCTGGCACCGGCAAGGAGGGACCCACTGAAGGAAGAGGATCTTGAGGCAGCTCCACAGGCCACAGAGGATGAGTCCAGCAATGAGTCAGAAGAGGAACACAGTGAGGAGAATGCCGAGGGTGTGGAGGCAGACCTCTTCAGGGAGGCAGAGACACCAGGGACGCCTTGATCTAACGCTGCTTCAGTTAGGTTGCCAAAGATCTGCTTCCATCTCATGCCAGGGGTGCTACCTCCATCCCAGATGTCTGAAATGACCATTTCATTTGAACCCAAAGTCCACTTACTGCCTGTGCAACAAAGTTTAGAGCCACTCATGCCCAGCATTACATACTGTCGTACCCTGCACCAAAACAAAATGCTGAAGCATACTCAAACCATTACCACAAAAATAAAATTTATCTCATTTTGACAATCCAAAAAATTAACAGAACCTTCTCTGGTCTTCATTCCCAAACCAGTAAACATAAACAAAACACTACACAACAGTAGACCACCTGTGAACAGTCCCTCTTGTGTTAATGTTGCCTTAAACTTACACTTGCAAGTGCTGCGTCTAGGTTCTCCCCTCCTGACTGGCAGCAGCATTGGAGGCAGCCTGCTGACTCTGGTGCCTTGTTGGCCTTGACAGTCTTGGCAGTCGTCCTCTTGCCAGTGGAGTCTGTGCTGGCCCCGCCAGGGAGGGAGTGGCCAGTGCCAAGGTTGGCATCTCCCCAGTCACCGCAGCCTTATCAGATGCCACCGTCATTGGCAGAGGAGCTGCTACCATCATCCAGAGAGCCCTGAAAGGAGCCCGCAGAGACGACAAGGAGCTGGTGTGCTAACATGAGGTTGCTCTGGACCTCCCTGCTCGCCATTGATGGACGGGCATCTAGCTGGAATACTGCCTCATCCATTTCCCACACTGGCACTGACCACCTGATGTCACTGCCAGTGTGAGGGTTTGCAGGTCCCAGCACAACCCCAGAAACCCCTGGTTCTGTTCTTGGACCTGTCTCTCAATGAGAGTCACCACTCTCTCAATGGAGGAGTCAGGGCGCTCAGCTGTGAGGGTCAATACTGTGATCGTGCTCCGCATGGACTCCTCCACAACGGTGACCATGACACACATACCGTCATGGATCTCCACCAGATCCTCCCGCACATTTCGCTGGGCATGCAACATCAGCTGCCTAATGGATGACTCCAGAGTCTCATTACCTGCCTTTGACTGAGCATCACCCTGGTCTCCAGCAGTCCTCCGATGCCGGCACCCTGGGCAGTCTCTGCCTCCACCAGCTCCTCAAGTGAGTGTGAAGTGCCCTCACCAATGTACTCCGAAATTCTAGCCGAGGATCTAGCGTCCACAAAGGTGCTGGTATCTTCACTGGGGCCTGGTTCAGAGAGCGGGTGTGCTGCAGGTGCATGTGAAGCCTAGTGGTCCTCTGGCGTCAGGTGTGGCTCTTCAGGGTCCTGCAACTGAGTGCGCGCTGGCGAATCTAAGTGAGAATAACAATATGTCATTAGTTTAAGTCATCACACTGTCACTGTGCATGCCTGGCACCCTGGTGAGACCATGGAGATCTGCATCATGGTGCCATCGTCTTTCAACGATCAATGGGGAATCTAGTTTTGAGGCTCCCAACAATGAAGAGACTGCACAAGAATGGTTGCACCATCTGAAACTCTTACCTTTGTGCGCTGCTCTCTTAACTTCATCTGACACCCCAGCCTCACTGGCCGGTTGACCGAGGTGCATGGCGTCTCTCCAGCTCCAAGGCGCCTTGCTCAAATCTGGATAGGATTAGAAGGTTTGGGGGGGCTCCACCTGTCCACGACCTTTCAATGTTGTTATGGGATGTCTTCTCCTGAAAGGACAGAGGAGCAAGGATTAGTCAACTCTCTACCTGCAGCACCATTGCAGTCTGGCCAACCCCAGCTGAGGAACACCTTGCAGGGCACATCCGAGTCATGGCCCTTGATCATCAAGGCACTCAGTCCAAGGAACCAGGGCTCACCTCCTTGGCCAGCTTCGGCATCATTGGCAGTTGGCATTCAGACTCTAACAACCCTGAGCTCCATAGGGGGCTAGCCTGACCTCAGCGCTTTAACACACTGATCCATGCCAACATGGTACTCACCCTTCCTGAGTGCAGCAGGTCATTTTGCAGCACTGCACCCATCTTCTGACCTGCACTGCCACCTCCCCGCAAGCTCTCTTTGTTAGGTGCAGTGGCCTCCTTCCAACTCTGGAGTCAAGGGTGTCCCTCTTAGCAGCCACCTCCTCCAGGAGGACTGCAAGGCACTCAGCCAAAAAGCCAGGGGCCGAGTGCAATCCCACCTGACGTCTCCAGCTGCACTTGGTGCCATAACTTCAGTGTTCCACAACGCAGAAGGTTTCTTCTTCCCTGGCAGCCTTCAAGGAGCTGCCTGTGCCGTTTTTAAACCAGCCGCCCGGTCACCATTGGACATAGCAGGCCCACGTCCCCACCTGCCCCTTCCCAACCAATAGGAGGACATGTTTCACACTGAGTGGGCCTTAATTGGCCAATCAGCATGAAATTGCGGTTGGGGCTGATCGCGGGAGGTGGCCCATTGCGTGACCGGTAGCGGGATTGTGCCAATTGTGCTCGCCCACCAAGGATAAAATTCAGATCATGGATACAAAATTAACTGAATGACAGGAAACAGAGAGCAGTGGTTAATGTACGCTTTTTGGGCTGGAGGAATGTTTGTAGTTGAGTTGGTATTGGGATCCTTGCTTTTCTTGATATATATTAATGACCTAGGCCTTGGTTAACAGGGAACAATTTCAAAATTTGCGATGATACAAAACTTAGAATCATTGTAAACTGTGAGGAGGACAGTATAAAACTTCAGGAGGACATAGACAAGTTGGTGGAATGGCAGATAGGTGGCAGATGAAGTTCAATGTGGAGAAATATGAGGTGATTCATTTTGGTAGGAAGCACATGGAGAGACAATATAAAATAAAGGGTACCTCTCTGCAACCTGCAGGTTATATTAGACTTGGTATTTTGTAATTTGATAGGGTTAATTAATGACCTCAGGTAGCAGCAGTCACAATATGCTTGAATTTTACATCCAGTTTGAAAAGGAGAAGAGTGGGTCTAAGACTAGTATCTTAAACTTAAATGAGGGCAACCTTGTGGGCATGAAAGCTGAGCTAGCTGAAGTAAACTGGGGAAACTAGGCTAGAGGATAGATCAATAGAGAAGCAATGGCAGACATTTAAGGGGATATTTCAGAATATTCAGAATAAGCATATTCCTACTATAAAGAAAAATTCTAAGGGGATGACTCACCCTCCGTGGTTAATTAAAGAAGTTAAGGAAAGCATCACACTTAAGGAAAAAGCATACAACTCTTGAAAGATGAGTGGAAGGACAGATGATTGGACTGAAAATAAAGTGCAGGAGAGAGTGACTAAAAGGTTAATTAGAAGAATGAAATTAGAGCGTGACAGGAAGCTGGCTAAAAATGTAAAAATCAATAGGAAGAGTATCTGTAGGCATTTAAAAAGGCAAAGAGTAAGTAAAGTGGGTGTTGGTCCTCTAGAGAGTGACAGTGGGGAGTTAATAGTAGATAATAAGAAAATGGAAGAAGCAATGAATGAATACTTTGCTTCTGTATTAACTATGGAGGACACAAAAAAATTCCAGTAATAGCTGCAAATCAGGAAGTGAATGGGAGAAAGGAACTTGGTGAAACTGAAATCACTAGGGAAACGGTACTGAGCAAATTGCAGGCTGGCAAGTCTCCAAGTCCCGATGGACTACATCCTAGGGTCTTAAAAGAGGTGGCTAATGAGGTATTCGATACGCTGGTGTTAATTTTCCAAAATTCGCTATATTCCGGAAAGGTTTCATCAGACCGGTAAGTAGCAAATATAACCCTTCTATTCAAGAAGGGAAGGAGACTGAAAACAGGAAACTATAGGCCAGTTAGCTTGACTTCTGCCAAGGGGAAGTTATTAGAATCGATCATTAAGGAGGTTATAGCTGGGCACTTAGAAAGGCTCAAGGCAATAGGGAAGAGTCAGCATGGTTTTGTGAAAGGAAAATCATGTTTCACAATTTATTGGAGTTTTTTGAAGGAGTAACATGCACAGTGGATAAAGAGGAGCCTGTAGATGCACTGGGGCAGAATTTTCTGTCTGTCGGGTGGGCTGGGCGGGAGCGTGAGTGGGCGCAGGTGGTTGCAGACCTGATTGGGTCCGTGCCACCATTTTACTTGGGCTGGCCAATTAAGGCCCACCCAGCGTGACGCGCACTCGGAAGCGCTGTGCATTCCCTGTGCGGGCGGGAGGGTGTTGCCTGAGTCGGGAGCCCCAGGGAGATTAGTTTTAAGTCCAAAAAGTTTCATAAAGCGATGAGAACAATTTTATGACATGCCCCCTCATGTGAAACTGTCACATGAGCTGGGACATGTGCATTAATTTCAATAAAAATTTTTGTCAAAATCTAAAATCATTCATGAAACCTCATCCCGCCCGTGGATGAGGTTCCATGAAAAATGCGAAGGCCGCGTGGGCTCTTCGCCTGCCCGCCAACCTAAAGGTTGGATGGGCAGCTCCATTAATTACCTTAATTGGGAGTTAAGTGGCCTTAATAGGCCTTTGACAGTTTGACGGGCGTGCAGCCGACTTGGGTGCGCAAATGCCAAACTGCAAGTCTGAATGACGCGCCGTGACATCAGGACGCACGCCCGGCATCACCCCACGCCATTTTACGCCTCGGCAAGCGGACCCTGCCCCCGTTCGCTGAGCCGAATATTCAGCCCCTGTACTTGGATTTCCAGAAGGCATTGGATAAGGTGCCACATCAAAGACTATTATGGAAAATAAATGTGCATGGTGTAGTGGGTAACATATTGAAATGGATAGAAGATTGGCTGGCTGGCAGAAAGCAGATCCTATGTATAAATGAGTCTTTTTCTGATTGGCAGGATGTGACGAGTGGAGTCCCACAGGGGTCTGGACTGGGGCCTCAACTTTTTACGATTTACATCAATGACTTAGATGAGGGGAATGAAGGCATGATAGCTAAATTTGCATATAACACAAAAATGGGTAGGAAAGTATGTTGTGAAGAGGACAGGAGGAGGTTGCAGATGGACATGGATAGGTTGAGTGAGTGGGCAAAGATCTGGCAAATGGAGTTTAATGTGGGAAAATGTGAAGTTGTTCACTTTGGCAGATCAAAAAGCAGAGTATTACTTAAATGGAGAACATCTGCATAATTCTGAAGTGCAGAGGGATCTAGGTATTCTAGTACATGAGTCACAAAAGGTTAGTATGCAGGGACAGGAAGTAATTAAGAAGGCTAATGGGATGCTATCCACTTTTACATGAGGGAATGATCATAAAAGTAAGGATGTTTTGCTTCATTTATACAGGGCATTGGTGAGACTGCACCTTGAATACTGTGTACAGTTTTGGCCTCCTTATTCAATGAAGGATGTAAATGTATTGGAGGTGGTTCAAAGGAGGTTTACTAGATTGACACCTGGAATGAGTGGCTTGTCGTATGAGGAAAGGTTGGACAGACTGGGCTTGTTTCCAATGGAATCTAGAGTAGCGAGGGCTGATTTGATTGAAGTATACAGGGTCCTGAACGGCCTTGACAAGGTGGACATCATAAAGATGTTTCCTCTTTTGGGTGAGTCCAGAACTAGGGGCACTGTTTTAAAATTAGGGGTCGCTCCTTTAAGACAGAGATGAGGAGATTTTTTTTCTCTCAGAAGGTGGTGGAGATGGGGTCATTCAGTATTTTTAAAACAGAGGTAGATAGATTCTTATTAGGCAAGGGAATCAAAGGTTATCAGGTTTAGATGAGAACATAAGAAGATCAGTCATGATCTTATTGAATAACGGAGCAGGCTCGAGGGGCTGAATGGTCTACTCCTGTTCCTATTTCTTATGTTCTTATGGTCTCAGAATTCTCTTGGGTAAATTGTGAGAACATTCCCAATTCTTTCCCTATTACTAATTCTTCCTGTTTTACCTATATTCTGTGCCTGAACCTCAGAACCAACAGTACTTTTGCTTTCACAACTGTTCTGCACCTTTATAATTCCAACAGATTTTCCTTGCAATTTCCACCACTCAGATTCCACGTGCCCAACTTTATTACAATGAAAACACCTCAATTTTTGAATGTTGCTTCTACCCTCAGCACCTTCCTTTTCATTCTGAGAAAAAAAAACTTCCTGTGAATTTCCACCTACTCTTCTTCCCTGACTACCTACCTTCCTTTCACCTTCCCATTTTGTATCCTTTTCTGGTTTAAAAGGGTGACAGAAAAATGGTAACTAACAGCTATTGCTGCTGTTTGCCGTAATGGTTCAAACCTCTGTTTCTCCACATGAGCTCTCACTACTGAAGGAATTGAACCTTTAAATTCTTCCAAAAGAAATACCTCTCTAAGAGCTGCATATGTTTAATGCCAGTATTTACCAGTCAAAATTACTTTGTTTTACTCTTTCAAATTCAATATAAGTTTTCCCAGGATATTTTCTCATGTTCTTATTTGACACCGAGTGACATAAGGAGGTATTTGGACAGGTAACAAAAGCTTGGCCAAAGAGGGGGGTTTTAATGAACATCTTAAAGGAGAAGAACAGGGTAGAGGGGGGTAAGGAAGGAATTCCATATCTTTGGGCCTAGGCACTGAAAGCACAATCTCAGTGTGATATAGGTAAGTTAAGTGAGTGGGCAGAAATTTGACAGATGGAGTATAATGAACTTATTCACTTTTGGCAGGAAGAATAGAAAAAGCAGCATATTATTTAAATGCAGGCAGAGGGAGTGGGGTGCCCTGTTCCATTTTTTTCCCTTTACTCTTTCATGAGATGTGGGCATTGCTGGCAAGGCCAACATTTGTTGCCCATCCCTGATTGCCCTTGAGTAGCTTGCTAGGCCATTTCAGAGGGCAGTTAAGGTTCAACCGCAGTGCTGTAGGTCTGGAGTCACATGTAGGCCGGACCGGGAAGGATGGGCATTATTGAGCCAGCTAAGTTTTTATGACAATTTGTGATAGCTTCATGGCATCATGAGTAAGACTCTCTCTTTATATTCCAGATTTATTAATTGAGCTCAAATTCCGCCAAATGCCATGGTGGGATTTGAGCCCATGTCCCACAAACAATTAGTATGCAGGTGCAGCAAGTGACTAGGAAGGCAAATGGAATGTTATTGTTTATTGCAAGGGGAATGGAATATAAAAGTACAGCAGTTTTGCTCTAGTTGGTGAGGCTGCATCTGCAGCACTGTACAATTTTAGCCTGCTTATCTAAGAAAGGATATAATTGCATTAGAAGCAGTTCAGAGGAGGTTCACTTGGCTGATTCCTGGGATGAAGGGGCTATTTTATGAAGAAAGTTTGGATAGGTTGGTTCTATATCCTTTGGAGTTAGAAGAATGGAAGATGATCTTATTGAAGCATGTAAGATCCTGAGGGGCTTGACAGAGTGGATGTTGTAAGGATGTTTTCCCTAATGGAAGAGATTAGAACTCCCATAGTTCACAGTTTAAAAATAAGGGGTCTTCCATTTCAAATGGAGATGAGAAGGATTTTTTTCTCTCAGAGGATCATTAGCGTGGGTTTCTCTTTCCCAGGGAGCAATAACACGGGTTGATTGAATAACTTTAAGGCTGAGTTAGATAGATTCTTGACTGGCAAAGACGTCAAAAGATTTAGCAGCAGACAGGAAAGTTGAGGCCACCATCAGATCATCCATGATCTTATCAAATGGCGAAGCAGACTTAAGGGGCTGAAGGGCCTAGGCCTGTTCCAAATTCGTATATTCATTATGGAAAAGAGATGAAAATAGGATTGTGTGAAAGGACAGAAATGGACGAGTGCACAGGTCTCAGAACGTTGTAGGGATGGAGACTGTGGAAGGATTTGAAAGCAATTAGAACCTTATTTAAATGTAATGATTGGCAGGCCACCTTAGGGCAGTGATGAAATGGCACTATCCTGGCCTCTTAACATATTGTCTGAACCAAGATTATGATAGTTTGTATCGAAGGGGTTGTTCTGCATCCAATACTTCGGCCTACTATGGTGGCCTGTAACAAATGTAACAACATTAAGACCAGTGTAGACCATCCAGCTACTTGAGTCTGTTAAGCCATACTGGAACACTACCTCCATTAGCCCCCACTCCCAAATTAATCTGTTACTATCAGCTTCCCACCCCGAATCTGATGATTCCCCTGTGATTGGCAGACCCATGACATTGAGGCTGTCTAGCGGTGTCTCCCCACTGACTCACATCTCCCCGGCCACTGGCAGATTCAACACACAACGGCAATGCCTCCTTACCCTGTTACCTCTTTGGCACTCCTGGGCTCTGGCCTGGTGCCTCAGGCCTTCTTGTCTATAAGATGGACCGGAAGATCCCACCGTCAAGAGGGGCCGGAAAATTCCGGCTGCTGACTCTGGCCAAGATCTTGCGGTCTGGCCCGCCGCCAGGATCTTCCGTTCGGTTCCGCCAAGAATCAATGGGATTTTGGCTGGTCCACCGCATCCTCCATGGTGAGTCCCACCACGGAGGGACCGGGAGGTCCTGGACTCTATTTCTCTTTCCAGACCTGCTGAGTGTTTCCAGCAGTTTTTGTTTGTATTTCACCTTTCCAACATCTGCAGCATTTTGCTATTGTGTTTAGGTTTTTGTCTTTCTTGAATGAGGACATCCAAATTCCTTTGAACACCCGCATCTAGCAGTTTCTCACCCTTTAAATAATATTCAGCTTTACAATTCTTTCAAGCAAAGTGAATAATTACACATTTCCCCACATCATTCTCCATCTGCTGTTTTCTAGTCTGATCGCTAACCTAGCGGATTGTAGATGATATGAAGCTTGGGAGTGTTGTGAACTGCGAGGAGGATGGTATGGAACTTCAAGAGGACATAGACGTAGAGGTGGAGTGGGCAGATAGGCGGCAGCAGAAGTTCAATGCGGAGAAGTGTGAAGTGATGCATTTTGGTAGGAAGCACATGGACAGACAATATAAAATAAGGGGTGAAATTTTGAAGGGGGTGCAGGAGCAGAAAGACCAGGGTGTATATGTGCATAGACATTGGAAGTGGCAGGACAGATAGAGAGAGCAGTTGACAAAGCATATAGTACCCTGGACTTTATTAATAGGGACCTAGAGTAGAAGAATGAGGAGATTATGCTGAATTTATATAAGACATTCGTTAGACCTCAGCTGGAATATTGTGCATAGTTCTGGGCACCATATTATAGGAAGGATGTGAACACATTGGAGAAGAGGTCTACAAGAATGGTCCCAGGGATGAGAAACTTCAGCTATGAGGATAGATTGGAGAAGCTGGAACTGTTCTCCTCAGAAAGAATAAGGCTAAGAGGAGATTTGACAGAAGTTTTCAAAATCATGAGGGGGCTGGACAGAGTAGATAGGGAGAAACTGTTCCCACTCGTAAAAGGATCAAGAACAAGAGGGCACAGATTTAAAGTGATTTGCAAAGGAAGCAAACGTGACGTGAGAAAAACTTTTTCACATAACGAGTGGTTCAGGTCTGAAATGTACTGCCTGGAAGTGTGGTGGAGGCAGGTTCAATCGAGGCATTAGAAAGGGCTTGAGATGATTATTTAAATAGAAACAATGTGCAGGGGAATGGGGAAAAGGCAAGGCAATGGCACTGGGTCATAATGCTCAGTTGGAGAGCTGGTGGAGACACGATGAGCTGAATGGCCTCCTTCTGTGCTGTTAAGATTCTGTGATTTTATGATCCACGTCCTTTGGCAGACTCACTAGGTGCGAAATGTGAATCAGTTGATCTGCTAGAGATGGTGTTATAGAAGCAGAAGGACCTCCTATTGGGGCACGCTGTGCCTGCAATCGCTACTGTGCTGGGTAGGACGCTTGCAAGGGTACCCCCTGCATACACTGAAAATATCTGCGCAAGTACTATCACTGCATTACTCAGCCCTTCCAGCATTCGGCACACAAACTTGCGCCGCACAGGTACAATATTTGTAACCGCTTGTCACTTATCAAAGTAACGAGTGTCCCGCTGCAAGAGGGGTCCAGGGCAGGCATCACCTCAAGAATCAAGCACCCAACATAAAAGTCGGGGAATTTGGAATGGCTTCTGCTATTGCCAACTGTCTGGATGTGGTTTTGGAGGTGTTGTGGTGACAGAGAGGGTAGAGGATCTGTTGACCTGTCCACACAAAAGCACAAATCAGGAAACACAGCTTGCAGGAACTAGCTGTTCTTGCTGCAGAGAACCATGTCTAACCACGCCCCTCCCCCACCCACCGAATATACTGTCCCCGATCATTGCAACATCCCTTTTCATTGTCCCACTTGAATGGCCTTCTGCACCAAGGTACCATGGTCAGTTTTGCTTTTCACCCTGCAGACTTTGACCTCAACCATAGACAAGAACTATTTTAAGGGCAAAGGCCAAGGGTACTCCAGCACCGCACCTGGCGTCTTTTTAATTGCCTAGCTCACAGTCAAACCCTCCTGACCCTGACCACTAACCAAACTTGTGCCACTTCAGAGCTTAGGGGTGCATCTGACTCCAGGATCAAATTTTCCAGGCAACCCTCCCCCTCCTGGATGCCCTGCAATGCTTGCACCTGGGACCCCAGCTCAGCTGAAGTTACTTGAGAAGCAGACATTGACTGCAGGTATGGCCATAAATGATCACAATAGTCTCCACGAACAATTGCATACAGCTGTTGTGGAACACCATCGACAATTCCAACTCAATGTATCCTTGTTTAATTTATTTAATTACTTACATTGTGTGTTTAATCAGCTTAGTTTAGAGATTTTAGTCTTAATTAATTACTCAATTTAGTTTAAGTTATAAGTTAAAAAGTTATTTGAAGCGCGAATTAGTGGAGGCATAATAGCACCTCCTTCACTCTCTGTAACGATTCCCACTTCCACCAAATCCCTGGCATTTATAAAAGCAAAATAGTGTGGATACTGGAAATCTGAAATAAAAACTGAAGGTGCTAGAAAAACTGAGCAGGCCTGGCACATCTGCAGAGAGAGAAACAGAGTTAACGTTTCATTAATGTTTCCAAAGACGAGCCATTGTCATGAAAATATAATAGCTTTCATAATATTATTGTGCTTTATTGTAAAGGTAGGTTAAAAGTGGGATTTGGATTTGTTTCCCTATGTGGGTGTGTGTGTGAGGGACTTAATTCAATTGGAGGCAGCTGGTCTGAAACTTTTGAGCGATCAAAGGGGAAACTAGGTTTGAAATACTAAATACGTAAACATGGCTGAAGTTTTAGAATGTGAGGTGTGAGGAACATTTGCATTTTTAGATAAATTAAGTTCGATTGAATTTCAAAGAGATGATAACATGTTAAACCTAACCATAAGAAGCTAAGCCCAGCAGCGTGTTTATTTTTCCCAAAGGTTACAGATAATATGAATACTACGAAAGGTTTATATTATGAGAAAAGTAAAGTTGCAAAGACACGTTGGAACAATGGAATTTACATTAAAAGGGGAGAAACATAAGACCATAATAAGACCATAAGACATAGGAGCAGAAATTAGGCCATTCAGCCCACTGAGTCTACTCCACCATTCAATCATGGCTGATAAGTTTCTCAACCCCATTCTCCCGCCTTCTCCCCGTAACCTTTGATCCCCTTACCAATCAAGAACCTATCTATCTCGGTCTTAATTACACTCAATGACCTGGCCTCCACAGCCTTCTGTGGCAATGAATTCCATAGATTCACTATTCTTTGGCTAAAGAAGTTTCTCATGTATAAAGGAGATGTGTAAGGAGAAGATTACTGGCTGAAGCGGATCTTGATTTTAAGAAAGCGTTAGAAATAGCGCCTGCGATGGAAAGTGCTGTAAGGGATTCACAAGCGACTCAAGGTGCGCAAAATGGCATCACTTTCCCAGTTGGACATGAACATTCAGCCGAAAATGTCGTGAAAAGCCCGGACTCCGTCACGAAGCGGTAAACAGCCCCCCAAACCCCCCGAAAATTGAGAGGGAACAGCTTAGCAGCAACATCAAAAACTAATTTTTATCGATGTGGAAACAACCATACTCCTAACGATTGGCAACTTAACAAGGTAGAATATTATTTTTGTCACAAAGGTAGACACATATTGAAACATTGCAAAGCGAGATTTAAACAGGCTTCCAGGCAACAAGCAAAGTCCAAGGAAGTATATAGTGTGGAAGAGCCAGTAACAACCAATTCTGACATTTATTCCTTATTCAACATGAAAGTTGGGAAGACCAAGCCAATTAATGTTACATCGCGAGTGAACGGTAAACCATTAAAAATAGAAAACATGGGTGCTTCTACCACTGTAATAGGAGAGCACACTTTCAGATATTTAAATGATGGTGCTCAACAATTAAATTTGGAACAAACTTCTGCCAAGTTGAAAACATACACAGGCAAAGAAATCCAGGTAAAAGGTATCACCAGAGTAACAGTTCATTACAGATACCAACCAGCACAACCACCAGTGATGGTGATAGAAGGTGAAGGACCAAGCCTTCTAGGACGTGATTAGTTGAACGAGATTAAATTAAACTGGCCTATAATCTTCCAGTTATAAGCAGGGGGACTGCCAGAGCTGCTAAAAAAAATGACACTGTCTTCAAGGATGAACTGGGAAAAATCCAAGGCCTACAGGCCAAGATTTATGTGGACCCAGAAGCAACTCCTCACTTCTTGAAAGCAAGACCAGTGCCATACACCCTGAGAGAGAAGGTTGAAGATGAGTTGAACTGGCTAGAGAGGCTGGGTCCGTAAAGGCGATTCAGTTCTCAGAGTCGGCACCCATAATCTCTGCCCTTAAACCAGACCAGATGGTCCAGATCTGTGGGGGCTATAAACTAATGGTTAACAAAGCAGTCAAACTGGACAGGTAGCCTATTCCCAAGATTGAAGACCTATATGCCAAACTAGCAGGAAGGACAACACATACAAAACTTGATATGAGTCACGTATATCAGCAGCTGGAACTGGATGATTCTTCCTGAGAATTTGTGACCATAAACACCCACAAAGGGTTAGTTCAATACGTAAGCCTGCCTTTCGATGTTTCTTTGGCCTGTGCCATTTTTCAGAGACGATGGAGAGCTTGCTACAAGGACTGCCTCAACTTGTGGTCTATCTGGACAATGTACTAATAACTGGACTCAAAGAAAAGGAACATTTGACTCATTGAGAGGAAGTCCTAAAATGATATTTAGAAGCAGGATTGTGCCTCAAGAAGGTAAAATGCACTTTTCAGGCAAATGAAATCATTTATTTGGGACACCGCATAGATGCCCAAGGGCTACACCCTGTTGAAGAGAAGGTTATAGCAATCAGAGGGGCAGCTGCACCTAAGAATGTCTCTGAACTTAAGTCATTTTTAGGGATGGTAAATTATTATGGCCGATTTCTACTAAATTTATCAACGGTTCTGGCCCCTCTACATTCGCTGCTAAAGAAAAGATAGCGTTGGGTTTGGAAGTCACCCCAAGAGGATACTTTCTTGAAAGTAAAACAGCTCTCGCACTCTCCAAATTTGTTAGTGCGCCATGTTCCGACAAAGGGATTGGTGCTACCCTGTGAAGCGCCCCCTATGGAGTGGGAGCGGTACTATCTCACAAGCTGGACAACAGCACAGAGAAGCCAATGGGCTATGTATCCAAGACACTTACCACAGCTGTAAAAGGATATTCTCAGATCAAAAAGGAAGGTCCGTTCATTATTTTGGATGTAAAAAAATTCCATCAATACGTGTTTGGGAAACATTTCATGATAGTATCAGACCACAAACCACTTTTGGGTCTGTTTAGTGAAGAAAAGGCTATACCTCCCATAGCTTCTGCATGAATAGTTTTGGCAGAATGTGAATACACATTTGTGCGTAGGCCAGGGATTCATATAGCAAATGCCAATGCTCTAAGTCACCTTCCTTTGCAAGGGAACAATGCATGTCCCAATTCCCCAAGAGCTCGTTTTAGTGTTGAACTCCCTGAATTCCTCATCAGTCTGTGCCAGGCAGATAAGAAACTGGAAGAATCGTGATCCAGTCCTGTCTTGAGTGAGAGACCCAGGGAAGAATTTTGACGTCAGAGGGCGGTGGGGGGCGTCAGGAAGCTGACCACCACCCAAAATCGAGACCAGATGGCGGTTTCTTGCTGGCGGGACAATTAAGCCTCGCCCAGCGTGAAATACGAGTGGCAGCGCTCACCGCTGCCTGTGAGGTGGGGGGGGCGGTGGGGTGGGTGAGAGGGGAGGAGGGTGAGGGAGGAAAAGGGTGAGCAGGGAGGAAGGTGAGGGGGGCGGGGGTTGAGGGGGAGGAGGATGAGGGGGGCGGGTAGTGAGGGGGAGGAGGGTGAGGGGGGACGGGGGTGAGGGGGAGGAGGGTGAGGTGGCGGGGTGAGGTGGCGGCGTGAGGGGGAGCGGGGTGAGGGGGAAGGAAGGTGAGGGGGGTGGGGGGTGAGGGGGAGGAGGGTGAGCGGGCAGGAGTTGAGGGGGAGGAGGTTGAGGGGGCAGGGGGTGAGGGGGCCGGGGGTGAGGGGGAGGAGGGTGAGGGGGCGGGGAGTGAGGAGGGAGGAGGATGAGGGGGAGGAGGGGGTGGGGGCGGGGGCTGAGGGGGGAGGAAGGTGAGGAGGGTGAGGGGGGCAGGGGGTGAGGGGGAGGAGGGTGAGGGGGAGGAGACACAGCTGCCTCAGGGGGATGAAGAGTTTTTTAAAAAAAACAGATTTTCAAAATGTTATAAAACATGTCCCCTCATGTGGCTCTGTCGCATGAGTAAGGACATGCTATAAATGAAATTTTTAAAGTTTTATTTTATTTTTATTCGATGTTGGAAACCTCAACCTGCCCACGGTTGAGGTTTCCAAAAAATTGCAAAGGCCGATTGGCCTTTTCACCTGCTCACCAACCTTAAGGTTGGATGGGCAGAGAAAAATTGAAGTTTATTGATACCTTAACGGCCTTAAGAGGCCTTTTAATTGTCGGCGGAAGCGCTGCCGATTCCGGTTTGTGCCCGCTGACTGAACTATCGCACGACTGCGCGTTGATGTCAGGGTGCACGCCTGATGTCAACGTGCGTCATTTTACCCTCCAGCTGGTCGGGCACGCACCCACCCACCGAGGTGAGACTTCAGCCCCATGTGTTACATGGATGGCCCCAGGAACCAACCCCTGATGACATTTTTCAACTGAAGACACAAGATGAGCAGTCAAGGTGGTTTTCTATTTAGGGATGCACAAGTAGTAGTTCATTCACAAGGGAGGGAACCACTCTTAGCGCCCATCCGGGAACCTCACAAATGAACACGATAGCACACAGTTACCTTTGGTGGCTGGGAATCGAAGGCGATATTGAGAAGGTGGAAAATCACCATGTGCAATGCCAACAGCTACAAAAATTGCCAGTCGCAGCCCCATTACACACATGGGAGTGGCCTGGTAGACCCCGGGTGAGATTGCACATAGATTACGTCAGTCCTTTCCTTGGATCCATGTTTCTACTGATTATCGATGCTCATTCCAAATGGTTAGATGTTTATGAGGTAAGATCGCCAATGTCAGGCGCAACTATAGAAAAACTAGGCCAAAGCTTCACCATCCATGGATTGCCAGAAGTAACCATCTCAAACAATGGTGCTGCTTTTACGAACGCAGAGTTTGAAAGATTTGGCAGCCAAAATGGTATCAATCACATGAAGACTGCAGTGTACTATCCATCATCTAACAGACTGGCGGAAAGAACAGTACAAACTTTTAAGGCAGGAACGAAAAATGTTAACAAGTGAATCATTGGAAACAAAACTTACTCGTTTTGATTTCACTACAAAACAACACCCCCACACCCCCTGCCAACACCCCATACTACGACAGATGAAATACCTGCAACATTGCTGATAAGGTGCAGTCTTCGAAGAAGACAAAGCCTTCCCAATTTGGAGGGGAAGTTGGAGAAAAGTCAAGGAACCAAAAAGCGACTCATAGTCCTGAGTGACAATTTACTGTTGGAGAAGCTGTGTATGTAAGGAATTTCGCTGGAGGATTGAAGTGGTTACCTTCTAAAGTAAGCACTGTGACAGGACCATTGATGTGCCACATCGAAGTGGAGGACTGGATCATTTAAGAAGAAGGGAGATACCCCAACAAAATGATGCTCCACCTGTAAAGCATTGCTGAACCTATGGCTCCTGTTGAAGTTGCTCAACCAAGGACAGACCTGCCTGATATCTCTGTCGGAGTCGGTGACACTGAACTGCCTGTGCCTAATGACGTACCTGATAATGTAACTCCAGAGAACGTGGTTCTTGCAAAAGAATTGGAAGTTGTGGAGTTACAATGTTCCTCATGGATCAGGAAACCACCTGAAAGATTGACTTGTAATTTCATGACCTGTGTAAATATTGTGATGTCATGAGATAAATATCCTTACAAATACAAAATGTACAATAAATTTAAAGGGGGAGGAATGTAGTGATTATAGTTTTGATAAACATTGGACTGTAGCTTTAAGAAAATCCTGTGTTGTAAAATCACATGATCTGTGTAACCAATGAGTTAGCAGCACGGGGGACTATAGAAGAGATTATAGAGTTAGATGCACATGTAATTGCTGCTGCTATCTTGTAAATAAAGTTCAATGTTTCCAATAAGAAAAGTTGCCTGGAAGATCAACTCTGAAATAATCTTCCATCTCCCCACCATCACCTTTTCTTTCCAGGATGTCCAGGTGAATTTGCACATTCCCTACTCCCATCCACATTGACTTCCCTGACCTCCTCCTTCCTACTCCCAGGGTCCGTACTTGCCTCCGAGTCCCCACCAATCACCCTCAGCGTCCCTTCTGCTGCTCCTGTGGCATCCTCACACTCCCACCCTGCCGGCTCACTCTGCCCTCTCTCAGTCTCACCATTCCATCCTACTATGCCTGCACTCATTTCACTCCCCATGAGGCAGCCATCGACTCCACAGACCCCTCCCTTGCACGTTCACCTGGACATCCCCACCTTTACTCCTTCCTCCCCCGGACTCCTTCCTTTTCCTAGATTCCTTCCCTCCTGCAAGTCCTTCCACCCCATGGACTCCTCCCTCCCTCCAGACTCCTTCCTCCACCAAAACTCCTTCTATCCCCTAGACTCCTGCCTCCCTCCGAACTCCTTCCTCCACCTGAAGTCCTTACCTCCGAACCCTCCTTCCCCCCTCCCAATTCCTTCCCCCTCCAAACTCCTTCCCTTATGCTTTCCCCCCCAGTTGCCACTTTCTCCCCAGGTTACACCCTCCTACCCCCCTAACCTCCTTCAACCTTACCCCACTGACGCTGTCATTCATCCCCCAACCCCAACCTCACCACCCCCCCCCCAGTAAACCTTCCTGTCCCACTCACAGCTGGACCTTCCTCTCCATCCGTTCGATGATAATCCATAGCAGCCCATGGCCAAGACTCTGATGTCCCGAAGCAGACTCTCACCTTCCAGGAGCTGTTTCGTGGTGGAGCCACATCCATCAGAATCCACCCAACATGTGATGAACGTGTTCCTCCAAGGTCTGGTGCCTATAGAGCTCCATCATCTTCTGCTCAGGTGTCCGCAGTGTGAACAAGGTCCTCACGGTAAGTCCCAACTTCTACACATCACACTTGTGAAGAAGTGTGCTGCACCGGCGTGTTTTCACACCGAGGTGGATGGCAAATTTGATGTGGGGTATGATTCCAGTGAGCAGGGCTTATAATAATATGCAGATGTATTAAAATGAAGCTCCTGATGTACAGCGGCGGGAAATGCAGCCCATCATTGGCGGTCGGAGCGGTCGATCACAAATAGGTTTCTCGACGTCGCGGAAGCGATTTTTGGCTTTTCCGCCATATTGTCCGCTCACTCCCGTCATGACGCCTGATGCCAACGGATAGGGAAAATTCCACCATAACTCTCTTTCTCTCGATTTTTATACTCAAGCTTGAGATGCACTGTTTATGACCAGTCTGTTCTGGCCCTTTAAGTCGGAACATGTCTACACGTTCAAGATAATTTTTATTATCAATACGCATTAAAATTAAGCTTCAGAGCTGGGTGTTTCCAGCTGAAGACCTAAAAGATTTGACGGAATTAGTTGTCAGGACTTGTTGGCAGGCAGCTGATGAAGGAACACCATCATTTCCTGCTGAATCATATCAAATTCTTGATGGTTACCTTTCCCATTAATGGCTTTATAGATTATTCAGTGTGCTGAAAGGGTTATCTGTTAAGAGGATACAGGGTGTTATACGCCCAATTGATTAAGGTACCAGTAATCCAGCATACATGTGAGTTCAATTCCCTCTATGGCAATTTGAGGATTCAAATTCAGTTTCTTTTAAAATTTGGAACTAAAGGCTGGTATCAGTAAAAATGTGATGACCTGTGCCAAATTTGTGTGGCACAGACACAGCTGCAAAGACACTCAATTAGGTCAAAGCAGTCCATTTGATCGGCACCCTATCCACCAACTTAAACATGCGCTCGCTCCACTACCAGTGCACAGTGGCATCAATGTGTGCCCTCTACAAAATGCACAGTAGAGACTGGCCGAGGCTTCTCTGATAGCATATTCTAAACACGCTACCTCTACTCTCTAGAAGGACAAGGGCAGCAGGCACAGGGGAATATCAGCACTGATAGGACACACGCCTTTCCAAATTGGACATATATTGCTGTTCCTTCACTGTTGTTGTCTTAAAATCCTGGAACTCCCTGCCTAACAGCGTAGAGAGCACCTGCAATGCATGGACAGCGATGATTCATGGTAGGGGGGAGCCTATGATTCCTAATCATCGAGGGTTCCTTCAGTGCATGGGCAACACTGACTCAAGGTGGGGGGAGTCTATGATCCCTAATCTATTTGAACCCTTCACCCAAAAAATGTTTGAGAATCACTGGCCTAGGTTACATGCTCATGTCATGTCTTGAGAATGTTTTTTCTTAATTCTTTCATGGGGTGTGTGCCTTTATTTCCCATCCCCAGTTGTCTTCAGGAAGTGGTGGTGAGCTTCACCATCCAACTCAAGGACAGCAGCACTGCCCCTGAGCTAGGCTGACATGCCCAAGCTTTGAGCTACTGTTTAGCAATGTTTACTTGGCCTGGACATAGCCTAACACTTCATCAAAGACATGGTTGTTTGGGCTCTTGCCACTTGACAAGTGACTTTGGATAATTGGAAATAAAATAGATGGCCCATGAACTTTACAGCTGAGGGAACAGGATATCCAATTCAGCAATTGGGGCTGGATTTAGCAGGGCCCTGGCGCCCAGGGACCCATGGCGAAAAGTTGGGGGTGACCCCACTCATGCTCTGACAGCTCGTCCCACAAGTATTTTTACACTTGGAGGACCATTAATTGATTAAAGGCGGACTTCCACTTCCAGCTGGGGAGATCTGCCAAGTCTGAGAGCTGCCAGCCAATCAAATGGCCTGCTGAGACCACAAATGTACCCAACACCAAGGGGTGGAAGGACAGGGGTCCGGGAAGGTGGGGGGAAGGGAAACGGAGGGGAAGACCTTGAGGGGGGGAAGCGGTGCTGAGGGAGAGCGAGGTCCCTCTGCCCTTCGTCTGCCACCAGCCCATGCAGAAAAAAATTGCTGGACTAGACATTCACAGGGCCTCTGGGCCATTAATTAAATCTCAACAGCGGCAGGTTAAGACCCTTAAATGGGTGCTAATTGGCCACTTGAGGACCTTAACTGGCCACAGGGAGGCCAGCCTCTCGGTGCCTCTCTCACCACTGCTACAATTGTGGCAGGGGCACAGATAGGTGGGTAGGCAGCAGGCACACTGCCCATGGTATTTTACTGCCGCCCCCTTCCCCTGCCATCGGCAAACCCATTGCTGGGTAAAATCCAACCCCCGGTATTAAAGGAAAACACAGTAAATGGCCTTGCTGCACAGTATTAATGAAACCTTTCAATATTTCTGACTGGCCTCTTATCAGCTCCTGGATCTGACTGAGCAATAGCAGTTATCTGGATGGAGGGGCACAGATGCACTGCACTGCTGATATTATGAACAAACTGATATGACAGGTTATTGCCTTTGGAATGACTGTCATGAAGGGCCCTGAAGATACATCTGTTATGACCTCTGTGGTTTAATATGACATCGTCCTTTCTTATAATGAAGTTCTATTTATCACCTTATTGCTCACCCAAGTAAATTATTTGCTGATGCTGACAAACTAGTAATCAATTTTATTATAAGATTAAAGATTACTGCAATTTAGTATTACTTTTAATTCAATTTTAATCTTCCTGCCATTGGCAACTGTGCCTTTAGCTGCCTAGGCCCTAAACTCTGGAGCTCCCTTCCTGGGCCTGTTTGCTTTTCTACCTCTCTCTATCTCGTTTAAGATGCAGATGCTCCTCAAAACCTCCCCCATTGATCAAGCTTTCAGTCACATGTGGCTCGGTGTTAAATTTTGCTTGATAGTGCTCCTGTGAATTGCCTTGGGGGTGTGTTGCTATCTCAAAGGTGCCGTATAAATGCATATAATTCAATAAATGTCTACAACCCACAACCCTGATGCTGTTTGAATGTACATGGCTGAATCGCTTCCACTTTGGCCTTCAGAGGGGTTGTGAAACCTTCCTTCCCTTAGTTGTTTCATAGGGAGGGATTTGCACCTGGAGCAACTTTAAGAAACAGCTCCAACCTCTGGATAGAAGCAAGGTAATGGTAGAATTCAGGACTGGTTTTGTGTTTTAGGCGGTGTAATAGTGTCATGATTTTAAATGCTATAAAGGCATCAATCACTCATAAGACATTGCGTAAACACATAGTAAGGTCATTTATAATGACTAGACACATGAGAACAGATATACATGGACAGGAAGCTTGAAGGCACCAGCAGCAGTGCTGTGTGCTCCCTCAAAAGCAAAAGTGAAACCAAAACTGGATCGCATGACGCACTTCCCTTCTCGTGCTGTCATGATGCAATCCCCTAAAGGCATATTACAACACTTGCAAAAACTTGTCTGATTGCTTTGTTTGGGCCACTGACCATTTTGATCATAACATGAGAGCTATTGAATAAGGGTCATAAGGGGCAGACAAATGAGATTGCAGTCATCAGATGATCCTCAGGCAAGTTTGAATTTTAATTAATTGGGCTGGCACTTGATTGGGTAAAGTGAATGATTCAAGCAGCATGTGATTGTGGAGGCGCTAAACCTGGACCACTGAGTGAACAAATGACACAGCAGAAACAGAGACAAAGTAGAAACTGGGGGCAAGCAAAGACTTGGTGCAGGGAATAGAAGAAAGACCAACCAGGAAGAAACAGGGATGACGACTCTATCCAGAGGAATGGGTAAAACAGTTTTTCAAACTCCTTTGCACTATTGCTGAAGTGATTGATTTTCTTTCCTTGTCCCAACACAGTCAATATGGTGTCACTTTGGGTGCTCACTGCTCTAACGTTAACAGCAGCATCTTCAGTTCTCCCTCAATTATTGACATTCTTGGCCACATTTCATTTTCTGATCCCATAGTGAAAATGTCATATCTTTATCATTAATAAGCCTAGCTCCAAGGAGCTTAGCGTCTACTTTTCAAATTCACAATTCTTAACTCAATCCGCCCAAGACCTGACTATCTAAGGCAGTTGTTCTCACATCTCCCATGAATTTCTGGACACAAGCGAAAGAAAGTCTGAAGACAATTTTTCTCTTAGCCATGGTTTTTAATATCTCCCTCTCACTTATAGTACAAAAAGCATTTCAACAGCAACTTACATTTACAGCGCATCTTTAACATAGTAAAACATCTCAAGGAACTTCATAAGAGCATTTGCTCCAATATTTGACACCAGTCAGATGACCAAAATCTTGGTCAAGTATATAGGTTTTAAGGGGCATCTTAAAGCAGGAGAGGCAGGTGGAGAGGTTTAGGGATGAAAATCTGCCACCGCCCTGGATCCACCCTGATTAGGTTCATAGTGGGAAGGCAATTAATGACCAATTAAGGACCTCATCTCACTGCCACTGGTATTCACCCAGTGGTGAGCGGAGGGATTGCCATGCAGGTAGCACCACAGGTAAACCTTGGCCTGTTTGCTTGCTGGGGGGAGGGGGGTCCCTCATTCAAAGACACTCAGTGCCTGTTGGAGGGACCTGGCATTGGGAAGGGCAGTTCCACTGAGAGCCACCTGCCTGCTTTTGCTGCGGACCCTCCTCTTCCACCCCCCCCCCCCCACTCCACCGCCACCCCCACCCCATGACTCACACCGCCACCCCCCCCACCCCCCACCACCTGCCATCACCCACCTGTGCCTGATCCCTCCTCGATCCAAGGCCTCGGATGGGTGTAGTATTGGTCACAACCACCACCTCCCCTGTGGTGCTACTACAGAAGAGTTTCCAGCCTCTGACTGAATGGCAGCTCTCAGCAGGGGTGGGACTTCTGCCCCAAGTGTCCTTGATCCTGAGGCAAGGCCAGCCACAGGCCTGTTAACTGTCTGAGTGGTCAGCTCTCCAGCTGACCAGCGAGACTCCCGTTACCTCCACAAGATCTTCTCCAAGTTCCTAAATCACATTGGATTATAGTATAAGAATATAACAACAATGTTCAGGGCCCCTAGAATGTATTGTAGACCTCTGGGGCCTGGCCATGCCAGTTTGAAAGTTGCTGGTCTACAGGATCGCAGAGTGCTCTGTTGCACAGGGCAACAATTCCCTTTGCGATTTATTCTCATTATTCATTGATGTTAGAATGGTTATTGTGGTATCAATGACATGAGGAAAGACATATTAAATCAGGACTCAGCCATGGCTCAGTGGGAAAGGGTTAGGTTCATGTCCCACTCCAAGCAATTGAGCAGAAAGCCTAAGCTGGTTCATAAGTGGAACACTGAGTGTTATGACCGATGCAGTTGGTAAAGCAGAGTTATTTAAAAATCCCAGAGGGAAACTTTAAACAACTGTCATAACCTATAATATTAAGTATTACGTTTGAGTTGCGACTCTAAATTCAGGAATCAGGCCATCAGTTCTCAAGGTTTTACATTAAACTAAATGAAACATTTTATTAATTTACACAGGTTAAACGATATACACATGGCTACAAGTGACTACTATCATGACTTTTAACGAATTCCCAAACTAATCTCCATTAAGGCAACAGCACCATGGACGTAACTAAATACCAGACAAAGCATTTTCAGTTTACAAATTCAAAATGAGGTTCTTTTCACTGTGGAGCCAGTTGGAAGTTTGCAGCTGCCTTTTGATCTTCTATTGCCTCTGCCTGCACACCCAAAAACTACTGAAGTTATACCTAACACCACTGATTGAATTCAAATTCTCATTGTCTCACCAGCCTCTTTGAACTCCACCTTTTAACAATGAAACCCCTTTCATTGTACAAATTTTATTAGTAATATAAACATATTGCTTGGTACCTCCTAGATAGATGTCAAGTTTTCACCCCACTTCTTTAATGCTCTATTCAAAAAATGCAAATGCATGCTATCTCTCTTACATATCAAAACCAGTACATATCAAAGCACCCAGACTAGCTGGTTTTAATCCAATCAGGATTGGACAGACCCACAGACTACACCTCTAATTTAAAAGAAAAATATTCTCCAAAATATTATATGCATTAATAGCTTCATGACACTGAAGTGCTACACTGTCAGATGTGTCATCTGTTGGATGAAATGTTAAACCAAGGAGCTGGATGAAAACTATCCCACTTCACTTTATTGCCTTGTCTCCATATTCCTTGATACCCCTAGTGCCCAAACACTTAGTCATCTCAGACCTCAACACACACTCAGTCATTGAACATCCACAACTCTCTGAGGTATTGAATTCCAAAGATTCACAACCCTCTGAGTGAAGACATTTCCCTTATCCCTGTCCTAAAGGGCTAACTTGTTATCCTAAAACTGCTCTCCCTCGTTCTAGACTCTCCAGCCAGGTGGAAATTGTCTCTCCACATGGACCCAGAGAAGCCCTGCAAGAATTATTTCACCATTTTTTTTCTGTATAAAAATTAGTTATTTAATTAAACAGATTAATTTATTATTATTATTATTGCTTTATTTCATGTGGAGCTTGCTCCTAGTGCTTAGAAACAATTCTAAAAAGTTTCAGCAAACTAGCACACATGTATCTCATTGCCAATGTTCATCCTGGCTCACCACTTTGTTTTCATTCATGTCTTTGCTGTGATTCCAACTTCACATATGAAGGTTGTACAAAATGGGGACGGCACTTTCAGTGTTCCAGAAGATGCAGTGTCATACTCATCAGAGAATTCACACCAAGGTGTCTCCAACGACATTTCACCAAGCTTGGTTCTGAGGGACTTGTCTGAAGAAATATCAGTGAGCTCTTCTAATAGTTCTGATGGGATAGGCAGTGGCAGTGCAGCTTTAATATTCTCACTGAAGGATTCTGCAGCACACTGGCGTGTAACAGATCGTTCCATCGGGAGTTCTAGAAATGAAGAATACTCCTCAATATTGTTGAAAAAGTACTACTGAAGCTTTGCACCCATCAGGACAAATGCAAGAATGCCAAATTTCAAAGGGAGCACAAATTTATACTCTGTGAGAAAAGGGAGCTGATTGGTTGACAAATTGACTGTGATTGGTCAAGGTGCTACCATGTAGCTGCTACCATGTAGAATGCACCAGCAAACTAGTGTTCCCCATGCTTTTGTTTAATTCAAGAAAAAGTGCAATTACTTTTCACTGCAGAGGACAGTCCCCTGTGCCTTATTATATGTGGCTTCTCACAAGTGCAAGTGAGCTATATTGCAAGCCGAACTGAATCTGAAATTGGTTGTCAGTGTAATTCTTAGCACACTTGGGATTGTTCAGCAAAGGCTGTCCAATTACAGAATCGCATCTGATGTTAGACATTATGTTCTGAGTTTTGCAAGCATGGGCTGATTGAGTAAAGTCAGTACTTGCCTATTGTGAACAGTCAAAGGGATATGCTGTTTGATATAGTCCGCCAGTCATTAGGACATACGGTCTAAGTTCCTGGCATTGCAACAGCATTGAAATTCATATACCACATCACTTAATTATG
Organism: Carcharodon carcharias; assembly: GCF_017639515.1. Classification (NCBI taxonomy): domain Eukaryota; kingdom Metazoa; phylum Chordata; class Chondrichthyes; order Lamniformes; family Lamnidae; genus Carcharodon; species Carcharodon carcharias. The sequence goes on from NC_054477.1 coordinate 17,525,299, forward strand.
TGGTAGGCAGAATGTCTTTTTTGGCATCCTGCTGGTGGAAAATAATTGAGAGCCTGCCTAGCTGACCCAACACATGCACATTGCAGAATCCCCATTGACTTGTCCATTTTCCTATACAGCATAACTGTCTGCTGGCATTATGAGGCCTCAAGGCCAACCCAGACATATATATTTGCAAGCCTGACAAAGGAACTGGAATAGTCATCCTTAATAATCAGAACTATTTTGACAAAATTCCCACTGTTCTTAATTACGGGTGCAAATTCAAATCCGTTTGATCCGCCACCAAGCTTGACTGCACAGCCTTGCCCAAAAGCAAGTTACAAAAGAATTCATTAGACTTGTGTAAAAATAGCAAGCTGCCTGGTGGTGTATATAATAGGATTCGCTCTCATGGTTCACTGTATCAGCATATGTACGGGCTGCCCAAGACACACAAAAATGATGTCCCATACGCCCTACCTTTTCTATGATTGGTTCTGTACAATGTGAATTGGCCAAATGGTTGAGTGAGTTGCTACAGCCAGTTCTGAGTGAATTTTCTTCATGCACAGTGAATGATTTCTTCACCTTTGTGAAGAATGTTTCTGACCTGCATATTGATAGCAACACCACGTCTATGGGCTTATTCAATATTGGGAGCCTATTTATGAATGTGCTGCTCAAGGAGGCCATAGACATGTGGGCCACGTCAGTAAGTCATGGCAATCTAGACCTGCCACCGTTTCCTGAATCTGTATTCATTGCGCTTATGAACTCAGCAACTGACGCAGTTGACTTCAGCTTTAAAGACACCATGTATGCCCAAATAGATGGAGTTGCCACAAGATCCCCTCTAGTCTGGGCACTGGCTAAAACTTTCATCCGTTTCTATGAGAAATGTGTTCTCGATGGAATGCCCCTTTCATATTTCCGACGCGTAGGTAATACGTTTGCTATATTTGGAATTACAGTTGCATGTAAGAATTCCCTTACTGTTACGAATATCTAGTCCATGGTTCATGTGTTTTAGAATATACCTTTTAGTTTTAGAATACCATTATAATTTATGGTTTTAGGAATGAAAGCTTTAACAGCAGAAAGTGGAGATTATTAAAAAGTACAAATAAAAGAGAGAGAGCTATCAAGCAGCAGGTGGCAAAACTTGAATTGGTTCTAACATGGCCTAACTGAAAAAACAGGAGCTGAAAACAGAAACAGAAAAGTGAAACAGAAAGGAAACAAAAAGTGAACCTGAAGTTCGGCAACCAAAACTTCTGGACAGACTGAAACTGGTTGAGATTGTATACAGGTGCGCAGAGTCATCTAAGTGGTAACTGCAGCTTGGAACTGGTGTGTGCAGTTTGCAGCTCACTGAGAGAAGGTAGCCATAGTAACTGGCAGTTAGACAGACCTGCACTGTAAGCAGAGTAAAAACTAGCTTCATCGTTCACCATGTGGAACGCGGGTGAGCCTTAATTTCTATCTGAATGTTGTGAGGGGACAGAGATCTGAATTTTACCCTTGGTGAATGAGCTCGATTGGCAGGCGAGGGAGCAACCGGGAAAAGGAAACAGACCCAATCGCAATTTCACACTGGCAGGCCAATTAACAGCCTCAGCCAGAGTGAAACACACACTGAAAATCTCAGCACTACCAGGGTGGGGGCAGGAAGAGGGCGGGTGGTGGCATCACCGCCGGTAAGAATGAGCGCTGTGAGAGAGCTTCCTGAAGGCAGACAGCTGCCTCAGGGAGTTACAGATCTATGAATAATGAAATAGAGGTGTAAAAAGCTGCTAAAAACATGTCCATGCATCACATTCAAGCATCTGGAAGCATACCTCATAAAAATGCTGCCCCCAGTTATTTATTTTTGTTTTATTTCTCACCTTTGGATGAGGTTTGATGAAAAATGCAAAGGCTGCATGGCCGAATTGCCTGTCCGCCAGTCGTAGGTCTGGACGGGTCATGAAAAAAATCACAGACAATTGCACGTTAATGAGCTTAATTGCCCTCTTAATTGTCAGCAGGCAAGCTTCTGACTTTTACACGCGCCCGCCAAGCGAAATATAGCGCGGGTGCGTGTTGACCTGGACGTCATCCTGGGCGATTTCACTCCCGATTGGGTCAGATGCATGCCAGCCTGCTAGGCGCAAAATTCTGCCCAGAAGATGGAAGATTGCCTCATTTGAAACTAGTGGAAGAATCTACAGTGGTCCTCCTCGAGTCTTGTGGCAAAGAAAGTAGCTGTGAGATTAGCTTGGAGGAAAAGGTAACTAGAACTGGGACTGAGGGATCCATAGTCAAGAGATAGTAAATAAATGTTTTCCCTCTCAGGGTAGCTGGAGCTGAGAAGAATTAGAATAGTCTCCCGAGGTAGGGCTGTGGCATACTTATGGTTGTTCCCTACAGAAGTGAATGACTTTATGATATCATAACATATAAGAGAACTCTTTGGGGAAATAAGAAGTAAATCTAAGAGCCTAGATTTTTCTTCATTCATTCACAGGATGTGGGCATTGTTGGCTGGGCCAGCATTTACTGCCCATTCCCATTCCTAGTTGCTCTTGAGAAGGTGGTGGTGAGCTGCCTTCTTGAAATGTTGTAGTCCATGTGGTATAGGTACATCCACAATGTTGTTAGGAAGGGGGTTCCAAGATTTTGAACCAGCGACAGTGAAGGAACAGCGCTGTATTTCCAAGTCAGGATGGTGAGCGACTTGGAGGGGAACTTCCAGGTGGTGGTGTTCCCATCTATCTGCTACCCTTGTTCTTCTGGATGGTAGTGGTCATTAGTTTGGAAGGTGCTGTCTGAGAAGCCTTGATGAATTCCTGCAGTGCATCTTGTAGATGGTACACACTGCTGCTATTGCATATCAATGGTAGAGGGAGTGAATGTTTGTGGATGTGGTGCCAATCAAGCAGGCTGCTTTGTCCTGGATGGTATTAAGCTTCTTGGGTGTTGTTGGAGCTGCACTCATCCAGGTATGTGGAGATTATTCCATCATACTCCTGAGTTGTGCCTTGTAAATGGTGGCCAGGCTTTAGGGAGTCAGGAGGTGAGTTACTCATCACAGAATTCCTCGCCTCTGACCTGCTCTTGTAGCTACAGTATTTATATAGTTAGTCCAGTTCAGTTTCTGGTCAATGGTAATCCCCAGGATGTTGATAGTGGGAAGTTCAGTGATGGTAATGCCATTGAATGTCAAGGGGTGAAGGTTAGACTCTCTCTTGTTGGGGATGGTCATTGCCTGGCACTTGTGTGGCACAGCTGTTACTTGCCACTTGTCAGTCCAAGCCTGGATATTGTCTAGGTCTTGCTGCATTTGGACATGGACTATATATGTGGGTATGAGCTATCATATTAATTTAGTCATAGTAGCTTTGCTTAATTTATTCTATATCCAATAAAGTTTGTGTTTTGTTTAAAAAATGTGAAACCTTTGGCGTAGTTCTATAGGTTAAAACAAGGTGTTCGGATTTCATTTTAAATGTTAACGGTCCCTAACAGGATCGTAACATTACATACTTTAATGCTCATATTCACTTTCAAAATGGAGCAGCCTAACAAACTCCCTTTCCTTGATGTGCTAGTTGAGATACCCTCTAATGTGTTCTGTACTACTGTCCACCTCAAGTCTATCTTCACTGGTCGATATACTTGTTGGGATTCCTACAGCTTCACGCACTACAAGATTGGCCTTATCGACAACGTCGTAAATACAGCCTGACCGATGTGCTCACTGTGCAAAATTGACGTGGAAATAGGGCACATCAAACTACGTTGTGGGATAATGGCTACCTAGAACCATTACTTGCTGTATCGCACTTACTCATGAATGGGCCTAAGGCCACCACTTTTGGACCTGAAAAGTGTCCAGTCTACCTCAAAATATCCTGGAAGGGTAAAGCATCTCCAAAATTTGAACAACAATTGAAGCTAGTGATTTCACGCTGCTACTGTGCAGTAGCAACACAAGTGGGATTTTCCACTGTTGCTGTCAAGCCAAAAAATGTTCTGCCAACAACACAAAGGAATAATGTGGCATATGAATTTCAGTGCCAGTGTGATGCCAGGTGCATAGGCTGTACGACACAACAACTGGTGGATTGTTTCAAACAGCACTTTGGCTGTTCGCAATAGGCAAAGTACCAACCGTACTTACCCAATCCATTCTTGCAAAACTCAGAACTTAATGTCTAATGTTAGATGTGATTCTTTGATTGGACAGCACTTGCTGAACAATCCAGTATGTGCTAAGAATTATGCTAACAGTTAATTTAAGATTATCAGTTGAGCTCGCACTTATGCTTGCTAGAAGCTACATATATTCATATGCAGGTACCTGTTCTCTGCAGGCAAAAAGAACATGTCCAGGCATTGTGCCTTTTTTGAATCAAACAAAAATGGGTGGGGGGTGGGGCAATCATTCCCTGGTGCATTCTTCATGGCAATGCCCAGACCAATCAGAGTCAACTTGTCAACCGATAAACATCCTTTTCTCATGCAGTATAAATTGGTGCTCCCTCTGAAATTTGACATTCTTGTGTCTGTCCTGATGAGTGCAAGAGGAAAAGCTTTGACAGCAGGTCTCTTGTTTCAGCAATAATCTGCTGAAGTTGACGAAGGCAAGGGGGCTTATTAATATTCTATTGAACCAGAGACCTTAATGTTCTCATGGCCTCCCAACTGTGCTATCTTAGCCTGACATAAATTGAACCAGAGACCTTTGACTAGGAAGTGTTCACCAGTTCATTTCACCAGCCCTAATATCACTCTACTTAAGACACATTAAAACTCATCATCAAAAATATTTGCTTTTTTCTTTATTTAAAATGAATAGTTTAACCTCTGGGCATGAGTTACCAGACAGGGCTGCCTTAATTTATATTCATGCCATCAAGCTTGGGCATGATTAACATGCAGAATCAATATGTTAACCCGCCACAGGACCTGGACTGCATCGTTACTCCTATCCAGAAGAGGGGAGGATGGCAAACCAGGTTCTTTTGTAAAAACAAAAAAACTGCGGATGCTGGAAATCCAAAACAAAAACAGAATTACCTGGAAAAACTCAGCAGGTCTGGCAGCATCGGCGGAGAAGAAAAGAGTTGACGTTTCGAGTCCTCATGACCCTTCGACAGAATTGTGTCGAAGGGTCATGAGGACTCGAAACGTCAACTCTTTTCTTCTCCGCCGATGCTGCCAGACCTGCTGAGTTTTTCCAGGTTCTTTTGTCCCTGATCTAGCCCCACAACAGTTAACATTCCCACTAATGTCAGTCATCTCCCCCAACCAGAGGCCTCATTTAAACTGGATGCCCAAATGAAGCCAAACCAGCTGCTGGCCGACTTCAGTTTGTGAAACTGATGAGAATTCCCATTTGGAAAGAGGTTTTTAAAGAAGCTCTGTAGGCAGTACTTCATCTGTACCTCACTCACAACTGCTTCTCCAGTTCTCCCTTTGCTTTGCCATTCGGACTGCAATGCCACCTGGAATTATCTCATCGCCGTTTGTGGGAGCATGCTGTGTGCAAATTGGCTGCTGCATTTCCCACATTCGAACAGAGAATGCACTTTTTATTTTCCTTTATTCTTTCTTGGGATGCAGGCATCAATGGCAAGGCCAGCATTTGTTGCCCATCCCTAAATGCCCTTGGACTGAGTGGCTTGTTGGGCCATTTCAGAGGGCAGTTAAGTGCCAACCACATTGCTGTGGGTCTGGAGTCACGTGTCGGCCAGAATATGTCCTTCCCTAAAGGGCATTAGTGAACCAGGTGGGCTTTTACGACATTCTTCAATGGTTTCATGATCACTGTGACTGAGGCTAGATTTATATCAACTGAATTTAAATTTCACCAGCTACCGTGGTGGGATTTGCACCAACATCCTTAGAGTATTAGTCTGGGTCTCTGGATTACTAGTCCAGAGGCATTACCACTATGCTATCATCTCCCCATAGACTTCAGAAATACTTCATTGATATAACTTTTTGAGACGTCCTTTGATGGGAAAGGAGTGATAGAAATGCAAGTGGTGGAAGCAGAGCCTTTGAATATGTTTATGGCAGAGGTAGATAGATTCTTGATAATCAAGGGGTGGGAGGGTGAAAGGTTATTGGGAGGTAGGCGGGGAATGCGGAGTTGAGTTCACAATCAGATCAGCCATGACCTTATTGAATGGCAGAGCAGGCTTGAGGGGCTGAGTGACCTACTCCTGCTCCTAATTTGTATATCTGTATGTTTGTTTTGTGTGTGACTAATTATGAATTGCACAGAAAGAGGTCATTCAGTCCATGGTGCCTGCGCTGGCCAAAAAATAAAACATAAAAAACTAACCACCCGTTCTAATCCCACTTTCCAGCACCTGGTCTGTAGCCTTGCAGGTTACAGCACTTCAGGTGCAGATCCAGGTACCTTTAAATGAGTTAGGGGTTTCTGCCTCCACCATTAAAGCAGGCAGCGAATTCCAGAAACCCACCTCCCTCTAGGTGAAGAAATTTTTTCTCATGTCTTCTCTAACCCTTCTCCCAATCATCTTTATCCTGTGCCCCTGGTAATTGATCTCTCGATTAGGGGGAAACAGGTCTTTCCCGTCTACTCTATCTAGGCCCCTCATAACCTTGAACACCTCTATCAGGTCACCCCTCAGCCTCCGCTGTTCTAAGGAAAACATGTCTAGCCTATCCAATTTTTCCCCACAGCTGCAATTTTCAAGCCCTGGCAACATTCTTGTAAACCTCCTCTGCACTTTTCCAGAGCAACTATGTTCTTCCTGTAATGTGGTGACCAGAACTGTACACAAAACTCCAGCTGCGGCCTAACCAGTGTTTTATGCAGTTCCAACATTACATCCCTGCTATTGTGTTCATTACCCCACCATAGAAAGGAAAGCATTCTATATGCTTTCTTTACCACCTTATCCACCTGTGCTGCCGCATTCAGGGATCTGTGACATGCACTCCAAGCTCTCTCACTTCCACTACCCTTCTCGATATCCTCCCATTTATTGAGTATTCCCTTATTTTGTTTGCCCTCCCCAAATGCACTACCTCACACTTTTCTGGGTTGAATTCCATTTACCACTTTTCTGCCCACTCAACAAAACCATTCATATAATTCTGGAGTTAACAGTTAACCTCTTCCCCACAGGGAACCTTGGCTCCTCGGCTGAGAATGCCTGAACTAGAGAATTACAGCACTAGCCAGGTAATATATATCCGGTTCAAATAAAACCCAAGTGCTGGAAATCTGAAACAAAGATGGAAAATACTGGAAATGCAACATCCAACATCTGACCTGGCTTTTCCTTCACAATGTTTTGAATGCTAGGCTTTTTATCAGCCCCAACGAAAGGTTAAGCCCAACACGTTAACTTGGAAGTGTAATTAGCCACCGTGAACAGCACTAAACAAGCTAATAACAAATCACAGCTTATTTTACACCACACCCAACTTTCCTTTCCAATTTTACTCTTTCTTGTCTCCCATGTTCACTCTCCACAAACATTAGATCATCCAACACTCTGCAGCACATGCTCTGACTTGCAACAAGTCACATTTACCCATTACCCCGCTGTATTCACTGATTTATCTCCCAGTCAAACAATGTCTCAATTTAAAATACATTTTCACATATTTCCATGGCCTAACCTCTCTCTATCTCTGTAATCTCCTCCAGCCCCAGCGTCCTCCAAGATATTAGTGCTCCTCAAATTGTCCACTTGAACTTCTCCAATTTTAACTACCAGCCATGCCTTCAGCTGCCAAGGCTTTTAGATCTGGAATTCCCTCCCTAAACCTCTCTGCCTCTACATTGTCTTTTATCCTCCTTAAAACCTACCTCTTTGATCAAGCTTTTGCTCATCTCTTTTATTCATTCGCGGGATCTGGGCTGGGCCAGAATTTATTGCCCATCCCTTGTTGTCCTTGGGAAGGTGGTGTTGAGTTGCCTTATATCTGTCCTTATATCTCCTTACGTGTCTCAGTGTTAAATTTTACTTTTGCAGTTTTACTTTACAGTTCTCCTGTGTAGTGCGTTGGATTGGTTTATTGTATTATAGGGTACCATACAAATTGTTGTTTTTTTAATAGATCCTGATAATCTTAAAATTCAAGCCAGGAAGGAAATTAGCAAATATTTTTTCCACACAGAGGGCAGTAGAAATCCAGAATTGCCTTCCACAAAATCAACACGGAGTTTGCTAGATTTTTGTTGAGACTATCAAAGGAGCTAAGGCGATATAAATGGAGTTGAGGTGAAGATCAAATTCAATGGCAGAAAAGTCTTGAGGGCACCTCAAGACCTTGCCCTATTCTTACGCTCCTGTATTATATTTTTTTCTTAATTTGTTTTACAGATTTGATTCACAGGGTGAGCAATCTGATAGATTCAGCATCTCCTGCTTATAGATGCTAACTGGTGTGTTGCATTGATTTGGAATGTCCTGCTTTAATTTCATTCGAAACTCAGTACTGTCTAGTTGGCACCAATACTATGACTCTCAGCCTTGGGATCTGTCTCAAATTAGCTGTGATATAAAGAGCTTTTCTCCAATGTCATAAGCCACCATCTCTATAGCCCTCTATTCTAGACTTTGGCAATGGTATGACATAGATGGATTTATGACTCATTACCTGATTAAATGCTTAAATTATTCCAACAGTTGGTTGAGGAATTCAGCATTTACTGAAAGTGCCTTTATCAATATGTAATTTTATGTTTCAGAGAAATCTGATGCAATGGTTTAATGAACATTTATCCTCTTTAAAATTGCTTAAGTCATAAAAATTAAATTAACAGACAAGGTCACATCAAGTATATTTATATAATTTTTATTGACAGAGCCAGATATTAATTCACTGAAGGCAATTTGTGAGTACAATCTGAGCCCAATCATTGAGAAAGCAAGAGAAAGAAACTAGTCTTCACTAAGTAGTCCATCAAACGATTTCATTGTAATTATGGTGAAAGCTGCCACATGGAGAAACAAAGCTATCGGATGATCTGCAACATCAGAGCCAAAAATCCTAATTTTGCAGGCAAAATACATATATCATTTTTTTAATAACAGTGAATGTGAGTTCAGCATTGATTGAAGTACTAATTTTGCATCCCTTTTATTAGCAGCACATGGGAAGGTGGTCCCGTGGTGTCATTGTCACTGGTTTAGTAAGCCAGTGACCCAGGCTGATGCTCTAGGGGTGGTGGTTCAAAGTCCACCATGGCAGCTGACCTCTGGAATTTAAATTCAATTAATAAATCTGGAATTAGAAGCTAGTCTCAGTAAAGGTGCACGTAAAAAATATCATTAATTGTTGTTTAAAAACCCATCTGGTTCACGAATGAAAATTTGGCATCGCAACCTAGTATGGTCTCCATGTGACTCCAGGCCCATTGTAAGCCATTCAGTTGCACCAAACCATTACAGAAAAGTGGAAAAGGAATGGAGTGCAATGGTCAAGAAAGCAGCTCACCACTTCTCAAGGGCAATTAGGTATGGGCAACAAGTGCTGCCCTTGCCAGCAATGCCCACTTCCCATGAAAGAAAAATGGAGCTGATGGAATTGTCCAGCACAATGGGGGCCATTCAGCCCATCCTTCCTGTGCCAGCTCTTCGAAAGAGCTATCCAATTAGTCCCACTACTCTGCTCTTTCCCCATGGCACTGCAAAGGTTTCCTTTTCTGAGAAAGCTTTGGCAGATAGGATGAGTTGAAATAAGGTGGGAGGAGGCTTGTGTGGAGCACATGCATCTGCACAGACCTGATGGGACAAATGGCCTGCTTCTGTGTATATCCAATCCTTTTTCAAAAGTTACTACTGAATCTGCTTCCGCACCCTTGCAGGAAGCGCCTTCCAAATCTCAACAACTTGCTGTGTGAAAAAATTCACACCTCTCCATTGCTTTTTTATTTATTTTTTCTTGGGATGTGGGCCTCACTGGCTAGGCCAGCATCTATTGCCCATCCCTAATTGCCCTTGTTTAGAGGGCATTTAAGCTTCAACCACATTGCTGTGGGTCTGGATTCACATGTAGGCCAGACCAGGTAAGGATGGCAGATTTCCTTCCCAAAAGGACATTAATGAACCAGGTGAGTTTTTATGAGAATTGGCAATAGTTTCATGGTCATCATTAGGCTTTTAATTTCAGTTTGCTTTATTGTTGAATTCAAATTCCACCGTTGGCCATGGTGGGATTCTAACCCAGGCCCCCAGATCATTACCTGTGGATTACCAAGCCAGTGACAATACCACTATGTCACCACCTCTCCTTTTGCCAATTATCTTATTCATTTAACTATCAACCCTATTGTCAGTGGAAAGAGCTTCATTCTTTTGCTATGGATGGGGAGATGTGGTGGGATAACTTATCCCCTTTTTCCTCACCTCTTGGCTAACCACAAGAGGATATATTTTTGAAGATTGTTTTTGTTTGGTCATAATCGTAGAAAAGCAGATTATTTTTGAAAGGTGTGAAGCTTGTTTGTCCTGATGTTCAAAGAGTCTTGGGTGGGCACAAAGAAAGTTAGCATGCAGGTGCAGCAAGCAATTAGGAATGCAAATAGCATGGTGGCCTCTATTGTAAGGGGATTGGAGTACAATGATAAAGAAGTCTTGCTACAGTTGTACAGGGTTTGGGTGAGATCACATATGGAGTAGCGTGCAATTTTCGCCTCCACATTTAAGATAAGATATACTTGCATTGGAGACGGTACAGCGAAGGTTCACTAAATTAGTCCCGAGGATGAGGGGGTTGTCCTATGATGAGAGGCTGGACAAATTGTGTCTTTAGTCTCTGGACTTCAGAAAAATGAGAGGTGATCTCATTGAGACCTACAAAATTCTGAAGGGGCATGATACAGGCAGCACTGAGGGGTTGCTTCCCTTGGTCGGGGAATCTAAAACATGGGGCACAGCCTCAGGATAAGGGGCTGATCATTTAGCTCTGAGATGAGGAATCTTTTCACTCAAAAGATTGTGAACTTATGGAATTCTCTACCCCGGAAGTTTGTGGATACCCCATCATTGAATACAGTTGAGGCTGGGATAGGCAGGTTTCTGGTCTTTCAGGGAATTAAGGGGTTTGGGGAGTGGGTGGGAAATGGACATCAGCCATGATCATAGTGAAAGGCAGAGCAGGCTCAGAGCAGGCCAACTGGTCTACTCCTGCTCCTATTTCTTGTATTCTTGTGTCTTAAACATTTTGAAGGTTAAATAGTCATAGACCGGCTTTCTGGTAAGTTTAAGTTAAAAGAAACGATAGCATTTATTTACATGTAGTAGACCTCCAGGTGGCAATGCTGGGTGGAGAGCACTGAGCAGGGGAATGGACGAGCTCTGTGGGCACCTCCCTGCAGGGACGAGTGTCTTTGACAAGCTGAGGGGTGTGGCCAGAGGCTTTGGGGAGAGAGAAAGCAGCCAGCCCAAAGCTCGGACTTGAGTGGCAGTGTGTCAGGGGTCCAGGGTAGCTGGAAGCCCTTGAGGGTGGCTGAAGAACAAGGAAGGGGAATTAGGACCCAATCAGATAGACTGGCAGCGCTCCTGAGTCTGAGAAACCTCGTGGAAAGAGAGGGGTACAGGACTGCAGCCAGGAGCTGGGCAGCAGGGCAAGCCTGAACACACCTGGTGAGTGGGGAGCTGAGGAACTGAAGCCCCGAGAAGGACAGAGATCTGGAGCATTGACAGCGAATACTCCCTGTAAGTTGTTGTTTCTGGAGTTTTCACCCGACAGTTTATACAGCTTTGAGGCCACTGAAATAAAGGAACCTTGCTTTTTTAACCTTTATGCATTCTATATGCTTAAATTGCATGTTATGTATACAACAACCAAAGATTAAATGCAATGAAATGTCCACTCTCTCAAACACATGGACATACATATACATAAAAGAAAAGGTGAGTTCTAGAGATGAACCATGTACAATGAATACTAACAGAACAATCATAAACAAATCGTATATTCTTAACCAGTCCTTTAAGATGAAAAGCATTGTAGGCCTGAAGGATTCACTCTATTGGTTCTTTGAAGGCAATGGAAACTGGAAGTTTCTGGGTTTGTCATGCAAAATTGTAGTTTCTTTAGAAAAGAAATATAAAATGCAGGTGAAGACAAATTAGCCCATCTTATCAAGGCCTGAGATAACTTTCTGTTCGAGGTATGGTTCCTTTCTTCTTGCTTGTTGATGATCTCTCTGTGCGGTCTGTCCCAGACTGACTTGCTGGGTTCCCTTGTAGAGTAATAAGATACCAACCCATCTCCAGCTAGTTTTGGTCATTTGATGGCAGTTTCTATGGCCGGAATTTTACGGCCCCGCCACGGCAGGAACCAGGTTGTAAAATGCGGCGTACCATTCTCATGTCCATTGACTTCGACTTCGACCATAAAATGCTCCTGGCATAAAATTCTGCTGTATGTGTCCCATTCTCCACATAATGGGTTGTAGCTGAGGTGATTGATACACAATGAGGGCGGGGACAGTGGGTGGTGATTGATTTATCATCATCATGCCAATTATGATTAGCTCACTGAAAGCCCTGATCTGACATTCTATCTTCATGGACCTATAGGTCTAGTAGCCTTTGTCTTTGAAATCTTTTCCATTGAAATGGTGAGGGGTAGTTAATTTGCGTCAGGAAACCCATTTGCATTTTTAAGTAATTTAACATTTTATCTTTGCCTGTCCAGAAACCACAAACAGGAATCACCTGATTTTCTGGAAACCATTTTGAGCACGCACATTGTCCATAATTTCCTATTACTTCCTTTTTAAAAGTACAAAGTCCACTGCCCAATTATCCTTACAGGCGTGACATCCTTTTACTTTATTCTTTCATGTGACGTGGGCGTCACTGGCAAGACCAACACTTGTTGCCCTTCCCTGATTGACTCTTAAACCCCTCAGTTCAAGGGTAATCACATTGCTGTGGGTCTAGAGTCACATGTAGGCCAGATCAGGTAAGGAAGATCAGGTAGATTTCCTTCGCTAAAGAGCATTATTGAACCAGATGGGCTTTTACGACAATCAATGAGAGTTGTAATGGTCACCATTACTGAGGTTAGCTTAATATTCCAGGCTTATTAAATGAATTTAAATTCCACCAGCTGCTGTGGTGCAATTTGAACCTATGGCCCCAGAGCATTAGGCTGGGCCTCTGAATTACTAGTCCAGTGACATGGCCACCATCTCGCCTAAATATGACATGACCCACGTCACGCTATCAACGCTCCTCATAATGTTGAACATGCATATTAAATGTTGCCTTAACCTTTTCTGCTCGAAGGAAAACAATCCCAATTTTTCTCGTCTCTCCACATGATGAGGCCCTTCATCCCTGGTAACGTTCTGGTAAATCTCATTTGCAGCCTCACCAATCCCACCCCCCCACCAACCTCCTCCGCTCTTTCGCAATAGCTTTGCAAAGAAGATGGAAACAAAACTTGTGTTTGTTCTTCCTCAGTGCTGCAGAACTCTGATATTTTCTTTGGGGAATCGTTAGGCAATACTCTGATCCAAATATAGCTGATAGTCAAGGATTTTAGAAAGATTGGAACTGAATCCAGGGATTCAGCTCAGCCCATAGAATCTGTTTGAAGATGGATCTATCTGTCACATGCGGGGATTTACCGACCATTTATTAAAGGATTCCAGAAGTTAAAGGAATGCAGCACTGATATACATTATGTATAAGAATGTAGGAATAGGAAAAGTCACCTACAGAGGCCATCAAGCAGGCAGAACTGCTACCAATTGACAGCATTAACGATAACAAGCAGCTCAACTAAGCAGTTCCATTACTGACCATTGGCCCATGGAGAATATATGTATCGGATTCAACATGCTGCAACTTTTCTGCTTGCTCAGCACTGTATTCCACACGGCTAAGGAGGATTTAAAAAAAACCTGATCCAAATGATCTGGCAACCGCGATATCCCTTCAAAGCTTTCAGACTACGCCACCAATCAACACCAGCCATCCAGGCATAGATGATTCATGATTCTATTGAGTGGCAGAGCAGGCTCGATAGGCCATGGGGTTTACTCCTGCTCCTGTTTCTTATGTTCTAATGGTTGCATCAGGGTGAGCACCAAGATCCTCAGAAAGTTGCTGGAATATCCGCACCCAGTGTTCAACCTTACAAAAGATGAGAAAATAAATTCAGTTGCAAGTGATGTAAACTGGGAGGAGGCAAATGATAAATTGCAGGAGAACATAGGCAAGCTGCTGGAATGGGTGGACAAGCGGCCAATAAAATTTAATGCAGATAATGTGAAGTGATGTAGGTTGGTAGGAAGAATGAGGAATGAAATAAACAATAGAACTCTAAGGAAGACCTGGAGGTATATGTACTGAAGGTGGCAGGGCTGGCTGAGAAAGTGGTTAATAAGACACATGGAATCCTGGGCTTTATTAGTATGCGCACAGAGTACAAAAATAATGAAGTTCTGATGAGATAAAAACAGAAAATGCTTGAAAAACTCAGCAGGTCCGACAGCATTTGTGGAGAGAGAAACAGAGCTAACATTTTGAGAATTCAGAAGTCCTGATGAACCAGTGCGTAACACTGGCTCAGCCTCAACTGGAGCATTGTGTCCTGTTCTGGGTGCAGCAAAAAAAATTCACCAGAATGGTACCAGGGATGAGGAATTTCAGTTATGTGGATAGATTGGAGAAGAGGCTCTTCTCCTTGGAGAAGGAAAGGCTGAGAGGGGATTCGTCAGAGGTGTTCAAAATCACAAGGATTCTGGACAGGGTAGAGGGGGAGAAACTGCTCCTGTTGGCGGAAGGTTCAAAAACCAGAGGGTACTGATTGGCAAAAGAAGCAACTGTGACATCAGGATAACCTTTTACCGAGCGAGTGGATAGGATCTGGAATGGACTGCCTGGGGAGCGGTGGAGTCAAGTTCAATCATGGCTTTCAAAAGCAAGTTGGGTAGTTATCTGAAGCGAAAACAATTTGCCGGGCTATGGAAAACACGACAGCGGGAATGGAATGAGGTGAGTTGCTCTTGCAGAGAGCTGACATGGACACAATGGGCCAAATGGCCTCCTTCTGTGCTGTCACCATTCTCTGGTGCTATGATCTGTTGGAGGTCAAGCCCTGCTCCTGTTTGGTTTGGTGCTGCCTTAATTATGTTGTTGTTAGTGGTGTTGTTAACTCCTGCACCAAGCAAGGCAAGGCTGTTGCTTAGATGTTTGGTAGAGCTGTGAAGACGATGGCTGGATTTATAAACACACCAGAATGAAAAAGCAGGAAAAACTGGAAAATAAGATTCCTGGTCTGAACGGGTCTTGTATACCTTAAATGAAACAACAGTAAAAACTGGGAAACAAGAATACTGGTGCGAACTGTATTTTCCTTCTGGGGTGGTAGGAGTTGGGGAGATTTGAGAGGGTGAATGTGTTTCTCAGCGGTACCACACTCAACAGGCTCGAATCAAATCAATCGCGCTGTTACCACATCTAATGATATCGGCAGAGATCAGAAACGTGTCTGAATTGATATGGCCCAGTT